>NW_024097597.1:0-326506 GCF_016545835.1 Crotalus tigris
ATGGTGACCTAACCCTACCCCTAAGTGGAATTTTGCTCCAATGAGATTTTCCTATGTATTTTATCAGGAAACATAGATACTACAGACTAGAAAAGTTAATGCCCTCCTAAACATACCCAAGTACTCCGAGTTTGTTGGCGAATTCAATGTTGCTGTCCGTGTTCATGGTGACCTAACGCTAACACTAAGTGGAATTTTCCTCCAATGGGATTTTTCCATGTATTTTAGCAGGAAACATAGAGAGTGTAGACAAGAAAAGGCAGCACCCTCCTAACCATACCCAAGCACTCTGAATTTGTTGGCAGTGTCCATTTTGCTCTAGTGTTTCAGGGTGACCTAACCCTAAACCTAAGTGGAATTTTCCTACAATGGGATTTTCCCATGTATTTCACCAGGAAACATAGATACTACTGACTAGAAACGTCAATGCCCTCCTAAGCGGATCCAAGCACTCTGAGTTTGCTGGCAGTGTCCATTTTGCTCTAGAGTTTCAGGGTGACCTAACCCTAACCATAAATGGAATTTTCCTCCAATGGGATTTTCCTATGAATTTTATCAGGAAACATAGATACTACAGACTAGAAAAGTTAATGCCCTCCTAACCATACCCAAGCACTCTGAGTTTGTTGGCGAGTTCAATATTGCTGTCCGAGTTCATGCTGACCTAACCCTAAACCTAAGAGGAATTTTCCTCCAATGGGATTTTCCCATGTACTTCACCAGGAAACATAGATAGCGTAGACTAAAAAACGCAGTACCCTCCTAAGTGTACCCAAGCCCTCCGAGTTACCCAAGCCCTCCGAGTTTGTTGGCCAGGTTAATATTGCTCTCGGAGTTCATGGTGACCTAACCCACACCCTAAGTAGAAATTTCCTCCAATGGGATTTTCCTATGTATTTTATTAGGAAAATAGATACTACAGACTAGAAAAGTTAATGCCCTCCTAAACGTACCCAAGCACTCCGAGTTTGTTGGCAAATTCAATGTTGCTGTCTGAGTTCATGCTGACCTAACCCTTAACCTAAGTGGAATTTTCCTCCAATGGGATTTTCCCTGTACTTCACCTGGAAACATTGATAGTACAGACTAGAAAAGTCAGTTCCCTCCTAAACATACCGAAGCACTCTGAATTTGTTGGCAAGGTTAATATTGCTCTCGGAGTTCATGGTGACCTAACCCTAACCCTAAGTGGAATTTTCCTCCAATGGGATTTTTCCTTGTACTTCACCAGGAAACATAGATACTAATGACTAGAAAAGTAAATACCCTCCTAAACATACCCAAGTACTCCGAGTTTATTGGGGAGTTCAATATTGCTGTCCGGGTTCATGCTGACCTAACCCTAAAACTAAGTGGAATTTTCCTCCAATGGGATTTTCCCATGTACTTCACCAGGAAACATAGATGGTACAGACTAGAAAAGGCAGTGCCCTCCTAAGCATACCCAAGCACTCTGAGTTTGTTGGCGAGATCAATATTGCTGTCCGAGATCATACTGACCTAACCCTAAACCTAAGTGGAATTTACCTCCAATGGGATTTTCCCTGTAATTCACCAGGAAACATAGATGGTACAGACTAGAAAAGGCAGTGCCCTCCTAAGCATACCCGAGTCCTCTGAGTTTGTTGGCAGTGTCCATTTTGCTCTAGGATCTCTGGGTGACCTAACCCTAACCCTAAGTGGAATTTTCCTCCAATGGGATTTTCCCATGTATTTCACCAGGAAATATAGATAGTACAGACTAGAAAAGTCATTGCCCTTCTAACCATACACAAGCACTCCGAGTTTGTTGGCAAGGTTAATATTGCTCTCGCAGTTCATGGTGACCTAACCCTAACCCTAAGTGGAATTTTGCTCCAATGAGATTTTCCTATGTATTTTATCAGGAAACATAGATACTACAGACTAGAAAAGTTAATGCCCTCCTAAACATACCCAAGTACTCCGAGTTTGTTGGCGAATTCAATGTTGCTGTCCGTGTTCATGGTGACCTAACGCTAACACTAAGTGGAATTTTCCTCCAATGGGATTTTTCCATGTATTTTAGCAGGAAACATAGAGAGTGTAGACAAGAAAAGGCAGCACCCTCCTAACCATACCCAAGCACTCTGAATTTGTTGGCAGTGTCCATTTTGCTCTAGTGTTTCAGGGTGACCTAACCCTAAACCTAAGTGGAATTTTCCTACAATGGGATTTTCCCATGTATTTCACCAGGAAACATAGATACTACTGACTAGAAACGTCAATGCCCTCCTAAGCGGATCCAAGCACTCTGAGTTTGCTGGCAGTGTCCATTTTGCTCTAGAGTTTCAGGGTGACCTAACCCTAACCATAAATGGAATTTTCCTCCAATGGGATTTTCCTATGAATTTTATCAGGAAACATAGATACTACAGACTAGAAAAGTTAATGCCCTCCTAACCATACCCAAGCACTCTGAGTTTGTTGGCGAGTTCAATATTGCTGTCCGAGTTCATGCTGACCTAACCCTAAACCTAAGAGGAATTTTCCTCCAATGGGATTTTCCCATGTACTTCACCAGGAAACATAGATAGCGTAGACTAAAAAACGCAGTACCCTCCTAAGTGTACCCAAGCCCTCCGAGTTTGTTGGCCAGGTTAATATTGCTCTCGGAGTTCATGGTGACCTAACCCTAACCCTAAGTGGAATTTTCCTCTAATTGGATTTTCCTATGTATTTTATCAGGAAACATATATACTACAGACTAGAAAAGTTAATGCCCTCCTAAACATACCCAAGTACTCCGAGTTTGTTGTCAAATTCAATGTTGCAGTCCGTGTTCATGCTGACCTAAATTTAACACTAAGTGGAATTTTCCTCCAATGGGATTTTTCCATGTATTTTACCAGGAAACATAGAGAGCGTAAACAACAAAAGGCAGCACCCTCCTAAGCATACCCAAGCACTCTGAATTTGTTGGCACTGTCCATTATGCTCTCGGGTTTCAGGGTGACCTAACCCTAACCCTAAGTGGAATTATCCTCCAATGGGATTTTTCCATGTATTTCACCAGGAAACATAGATACTACTGACTAGAAAAGTCACTGCCCTTCTAACCATACCCAAGCACTCCGAGTTTGTTGGCCAGGTTAATATTGCTCTCGGAGTTCATGGTGACAAAACCCTAACCCTAAGTGGAATTTTCCTCCAATGGGATTTTCCCTGTACTTCACCAGGAAACATAAATAGTACAGATTAGAAAAGGCAGTGCCCTCCTAAGCATAACCAAGCCCTCTGAGTTTGTTGGCAGTGTCCATTTTGCTCTACGACCTCTGGGTGACCTACCCCTAACCCTAAGTGGAATTTTCCTGCAATGGGATTTTCCTATGTATTTTATCAGGAAACTTAGATATACAGACTAGAAAAGTTAATGCCCTCCTAAAGATACCCAAGTACTCCGATTTTGTTGGAAAATTCCATGTTGCTGTCCATGTTCATGCTGACCTAACCCTAACACTAAGTGGAATTTTCCTCCAATGGGATTTTTCCATGTATTTTACCAGGAAACATAGATACTAATGACTAGAAATGTCAATGCCCTCCTAAGCGTACCCAAGCACTCTGAGTTTGTTGGCAGTGTCCATTTTGCTCTACGGTTTTACGGGGACCTAACCCTAACCCTAAGTGGAATTTTCCTCCAATTGGATTTTCCCACTTATTTCACCAGGAAACATAGATAGTACAGAGTAGAAAAGTCACTGCCCTTCTAACCATACCCAAGCACTCCGAGTTTGTTGGCCAGGTTTATATTGCTCTCGGAGTTCATGCTGACCTTACTCTAACACTAAGTGGAATTTTCCTCGAATGGGATTTTCCCATGTGTTTTACCAGGAAACATAGAGAGCGTAGACTAAAAAAGGAAGTACCCTCCTAAGCGTACCCAAGCAATCTGAGTTTGTTGGCAATGTCCATTTTGCTCTAGGGTTTCAGGGTGACCTAACCCTAAGTAGAATTTTCCTCCAATGGGATTTTTCCATTTATTTTACCAGGAAACATAGATACTAATGACTAGAAATGTCAATGCCCTCCTAACCATACCCAAGCACTCTGAGTTTGTTGGCGAGTTCAATATTGCTGTCCGAGTTCATGCTGACCTAACCCTAAACCTAAGAGGAATTTTACTCCAATGGGATTTTCCCATGTACTTCACCAGGAAACATAGATAGCGTAGACTAAAAAACGCAGTACCCTCCTAAGCGTACCCAAGCCTTCCGAGTTTGTTGGCCAGGTTAATATTGCTCTCGGAGTTCATGGTGACCTAACCCTAACCCTAAGTGGAATTTTCCTCCGATGGGATTTTCCCATGTACTTCACCAGGAATCATAGATAGCGTAGACTAAAAAAGGCAGCACCGTCCTAAGCATACCCAAGCACTTTGAATTTGTTGGCAGTGTCCATTTTGCTCTAGGGCTTCAGGGTGACCTAACCCTAAGTGGAATTTTCCTCCAATGGGATTTTTCCATGTAATTCAACAGGAAACCTAGATACTACTGACTAGAAATGTCAATGCCCTCCTAACCATACCCAAGCACTCCGAGTTTGTTGGAAGTGTCCATTTTGATCTAGGTTTTAAGGGTGACCTAACCCTAACCCTTAGTGGAATTTTCCTCCAATGGGATAGATACTACAGACTAGAAAAGTTAATGCCCTCCTAAATATACACAAGTACTCCGAGTTTGTTGGCGAATTCAATGTTGCTGACCGTGTTCATGCTGACCTAACCCTAACACTAAATGGAATTTTCCTCCAATGGGATTTTTCCATGTATTTTACCAGGAAACATAGAGAGCGTAGGGTAGAAAAGGCAGCACCCTCCTAAGCATATCCAAGCATTCTGAATTTTTGGGCAGTGTCCATTTTACTTTAGGGTTAGGGTTAGTTCAGCATGAATTCCGAGAGCAATATTAACCTTGCCAACAAATTCGGAGTGCTTCGTTATGTTTAGGAGGGCAATGACTTTTCTAGTCTGTATTATCTATGTTTCCAGGTGAAATACATGGAAAATCCCATTGCAGGAAAATTCCACTTAGGGTTAGGGTTAGGTCACCCAGAGGTCCTAGAGCAAAATGGACACTGCCAACAAACTCAGACGGCTTGGGTATGCTTAGGAGGGCACTCCCATTTCTAGTCTGTACTATCTATGTTTCTTGGTGAAGTACAGGGAAAATCCCATTGCAGGAAAATTCCACTTAGGGTTAGGGTAAGGTCACCCAGAGGTCCTAGAGCAAAATGGACACTGCCAACAAACTCAGAGGGCTTGGGAATGCTTAGGAGGGCACTCCCATTTCTAGTCTGTACTATCTATGTTTCTTGGTGAAGTACAGGGAAAATCCCATTGGAGGAAAATTCCACTTAAGTTTAGGGTTAGGTCAGCATGAAGGCGGACAGCAACATTGAATTCGCCAACAAACCCGGAGTACTTGGGTATGTTTAGGAGGGCATTAACGTTTCTAGCCTGTAGTATCTATGTTTCCTGGTAAAATACATGGGAAAATCCCATTGGAGGAAAATTCCACTTAGGGTTAGGGTTAGGTCACCATGAACTCCGAGAGCAATATTAACCTTGCCAACAAACTTGGAGTGCTTGGATATGTTTAGAAGGGGAGTGACTTTTCTAGTCTGTACTATCAATGTTTCCTGGTGAAATGCATGGGAAAATCCCATTGGAGGAAAAATGCACTTAGGGTTAGGGTTAGGTCACGATGAAACCCTAGAGCAAAATGGATACTGCCAACAAACTCAGAGTGCTTGGGTATGCTTAGGAGGGCACTCCCATTTCTAGTCTGTACCATCTATGTTTCCTGGTGAAGTACAGGAAAAATCCTGTTGGAGGAAAATTCCACTTAGATTTAGGGTTAGGTCAGCATGAACTCGGACAGCAATATTGAACTCGCCAACAAACTCAGAGTGCTTGGGTATGGTTAGGAGGACATTGACATTTCTAGTCAGTAATATCTATGTTTCCTGGTAAAATACATGGGAAAATCCCATTGGAGGAAAATTCCACTTAGGGTTTGGGTTAGGCCACCCTGAAGCCCTAGAGCAAAATAGACACTGCAAACAAACTCAGAGTGCTTGGGCATGCTTAAGAGGGCATTGACATTTCTAGTCAGTAGTATCTATGTTTCCTAGTGAAATACCTGGAAAAATCCCATTGGAGGAAACTTCCACTTAGGGTTAGGGTTAGGTCACCCTGAAACCCTAGAGAAAAATGTACACTGCCAACAAATTCAGAGTGCTTGGGTATGCTTAGGAGGGTGCTGCCCTTTCTAGTCTACGCTCTCTATGTTTCCTGATAAAATACATGGAAAAATCCCATTGGAGGAAAATTCCACTTAGCGTTAGGGTTAGGTTAGCATGAACACAGACAGGAACATTGAATTCGCCAACAAACTCGGAGTACTTGGGTATGTTTAGGAGGTCATTAACTTTTCTAGTCTGTAGTATCTATGTTTCCTGATAAAATACATAGGAAAATCCCATTTGAGGAAAATTCCGCTTAGGGTTAGGGTTAGGTCACCATGAACTCCGAGAGCAATATTAACCTTGCCAACAAACTCGGAGTGCTTGGGTATGGTTACAAGGGCAGTGAATTTTCTAGTCTGTACTCTCTATGTTTCCTGGTGAAATGCATGGGACAATCCCAATTGAGGAAAATTCCACTTAGGGTTAGGGTTAGGTCACCTTGAAACCCTAGAGCAAAATGGAAACTGGGTATGGGTACTTTGGTATGTTTAGGGTATTTCACCAGGAAACATAGATACTAATGACTAGAAAAGTTAATGCCCTCCTAAACATACCCAAGTACTCCGAGTTTATTGGGGAATTCAATATTGCTGTCCGGGTTCATGCTGACCTAACCCTAAACCTAAGTGGAATTTTCCTCCAATGGGATTTTCCCATGTACTTCACCAGGAAACATAGATAGTGTAGACTAAAAAAGGCAGCACCCTCCTAAGCATACCCAAGCACTTTGAATTTGTTGGCAGTGTCCATTTTGCTCTAGGGCTTCAGGGTGACCTAACCCTAAGTGGAATTTTCCTCCAATGGGATTTTTCCATGTAATTCACCAGGAAACCTAGATACTACTGACTAGAAACGTCAATGCCCTCCTAAGTGTATCCAAGCATTCTGAGTTTGTTGGTAGTGTCCATTTTGGTCTAGGGTTTCAGGGTGACCTAACCCTAACCCTAAGTGGAAGTTTCCTCCAATGGGATTTTCCCATATATTTCACCAGGAAATATAGATAGTACAGACTGGAAAAGTCACTGCCCATCTAACCATACCCAAGCACTCTGAGATTGTTGGTAAGGTTAATATTGCTCTCGGAGTTCATGGTGACCTAACCCTAACCCTAAGTGGAATTTTCCTCCAATGGGATTTTTCCATGTATTTCACCAGGAAACATAGATACTACTGACTAGAAAAGTCACTGCCCTTCTAACCATACCCAAGCACTCCAAGTTTGTTGGCAAGGTTAATATTGCTCTCGGAGTTCATGGTGACCTAACCCTAACCCTAAGTGGAATTTTCCTCCAATGGGATTTTCCTATGTATTTTATCAGGAAACATAGATACTACAGACTAGAAAAGTTAATGCCCTCCTAAACATATCCAAGTTTTCCGAGTTTGTTGGCAAATTCAATGTTGCTGTCCGTGTTAATGCTGACCTAAAGCTAACACTAAGTGGAATTTTCCTCCAATGGGATTTTTCCATGTATTTTACCAGGAAACATGGAGAGCGTAGACTAGAAAAGACAGCACCCTCCTAAGCATACCCAAGCACTTTGTATTTGTTGGCAGTGTCCATTTTGCTCTCGGAGTTCATGCTGACCTAACCCTAACCCTAAGTGGAATTTTCCTACAATGGGATTTTCCCATGTATTTCACCAGGAAATATAGATAGTACAGACTAGAAAGTCATTGGCCTTCTAACCATACCCAAGCACTCCGAGTTTGTTGGCAAGGTTAATATTGCTCTCGGAGTTCATGGTGACCTAACCCTAACCCTAAGTGGAATTTTCCTCCAATGGGATTTTCCTATGTATTTTATCAGGAAACATAGATACTACAGACTATAAAAGTCACTGCCCTTCTAACCATACCCAAGCACTCCGAGTTTGTTGGCAAGGTTAATATTGCTGTCGGAGTTCATGCTGACCTAACCCTAACCCTAAGTGGAATTTTCCTCCAATGGGATTTTCCCATGTATTTCACCTGGAAATATAGATAGTACAGACTAGAAAAGTCACTGCCCTTCTAACCATACCGAAGCACTCCGAGTTTATTGGCAAGGTTAATATTGCTCTCGGAGTTCATGGTGACCTAACCCTAACCCTAAGTGGAATTTTCCTCCAATGGGATTTTCCCATGTATTTCACCAGGAAACATAGATACTAATGACTAGAAAAGTTAATGCCCTCCTAAACATACCCAAGTACTCCGAGTTTATTGGGGAGTTCAATATTGCTGTCCGGGTTCATGCTGACCTAACCCTAACACTAAATGGAATTTTCCTCCAAAGGGATTTTTCCATGTATTTTACCAGTAAACATAGAGAGCGTAGATTAAAAAGACAGCACCCTCCTAAGCATACCTAAGCACTCTGAGTTTGTAGGCAGTGTCCATTTTGCTCTAGGCTTTCAGGGTGACCTAACCCTAACCCTAAGTGGAATTTTCCTCCAATGGGATTTCCCCATATATTTCACCAGGAAACATAGATAGTACAGACTAGAAAAGTCACTACACTTCTAACCATACCCAAGCACTCCGAGTTTGTTGGCAAGGTTAATATTGCTCTTGGAGATCATGCTGACCTTACCCTAACACTAAGTGCAGTTTTCCTCCAATGGGATTTTCCCATGTACTTCACCATAAACGTAGAAAGCATAGATTAAAAAAGGCAGTACCCTCCTAGGCATACCCAAGCACTCTGAATTTGTTGGCTGTGTCCATTTTGCTCTAGGGTTTCAGGGTGACCTAATACTAACCCTAAGTGGAATTTTCCTAAAATGGGATTTTTCCATGTATTTCACCAGGAAACATAGATACAACTGACTAGAAATGTCAATGCCCTCCTAGGCGTACCCAAGCACTCTGAGTTTGTTGGAGAATTCAATATTGCTGTCCGAGTTAATGCTGACCTAACCCTAACCCTAAGTGGAATTTTCCTCCAATGGCATTTTTCCATGTATTTTATCAGGAAACATAGATACTTTAGACTAGAAAAGTTAATGCCCTCCTAAACATACCCAAATACTCCGAGTTTGTTGGCGAATTCAATGTTGCTGTCCGTGTTCATGCTGACCTAACCCTAACACTAAATGGAATTTTCCTCCAAAGGGATTTTTCCATGTATTTTACCAGTAAACATAGAGAGCGTAGATTAAAAAGACAGCACACTCCTAAGCATACCTAAGCACTCAGTGTCCATTTTGCTCTAGGCTTTCAGGGTGACCTAACCCTAACCCTAAGTGGAATTTTCCTCCAATGGGATTTTCCCATGTATTTCACCAGGAAACATACATAGTACAGACTAGAAAAGTCACTGCCCTTCTAACCATACCCAAGCACTCTGAGTTTGATGGTAAGGTTAATATTGCTCTTGGAGGGACTTCCGGTGGATTTTGCGTGCGTGATGGCGGCTACTTTGTAGCCGTCCTCCTGGGTAAGTGTAAGAACCGCTATGAACAGCAGATATCAGCTGTTCAGCGGTTCAAAATCCCCCTCCCGGGCAAAGGGGGGGGGTAGAGAGTGTCTGAATAGTGGTAGAGCCTCTTTCGCACCCCCCAAGTTTTTTTTTTTGGGGGGGTGAAAGGAGTGCTCCCACGGAGTTCAGACTTGTCTCCGCTTCCCAGCTGTTTTTGTCCTCAGGGACAAAACGAGCCGCCGCAAACACCTCCGTGCTTAAAGAGAACTGGTGAGTTTTTTTTTTTTTTAAATGGACAGAGCTGAGTAGAGGATTTAGTTTTTGCTTTCTTTGACTTATTTGGATTTTAAGTTTTAAGATTTGTTTCTATTTTTATTCTCTCTTTTTATTTTTTTTCTTTGTTGAAAGGGAAAGTAAAATGGCGATCGGCAAACTCCTCGGTGTTTTTTTTTCTGGAAGTTAGAATGCTGACCGGCAGGCTTTTTGGTGTTTTTCTTTCTTTCCTTTCCCTTTCTCTTTTTATTTCCTTATGATTGGAATGGTTGTTTTTGGTATCTCTAAGTATTTTTTTTGGAACGGACTTTTTTTATTTAATTATTATTATTTTTTTTTTCTTCTCCCTTTTTTTTTCCTTTGAACTCCCTTTTTTTTTATTGTAATGACCCTTTTTTGAAGGACTTTTTTTCTGTTTAATTTTTTGTAATTTTTAAGAAGGAGTAAAACTTTTTTTTAATTCTTTTTCTCTTCCTTTTTTTCCCTTTTTTCTTTTTATTATAATGACCTTCTTTGGAGGGAGTTATGATTTTTGAAGGAATTTTTATAATTTCTTAAGAAGGACTAAAGGTTTTTCTTTAAGATGGCTCCAAAGCGTCCAGGGATTTCTACAGTTTCTAAATCAACAGTTTCACCCTCTTCTGGGGGTCAGCTAATAACTATGAAGGACTTGCAAGACATGATGGGAGATGTTATAATTCAAATTAGGGCAGAAATGAAAAAGATTTTAGAGGAAAACAATAAGATCTTGAGACAAGATTTTGTTTTGGCTTTAGAAGGTGTTGCTTCTGTTCTTGAAAAGGTGAACTCCCATGTGGAAGAGGTAGCTGAAAAA
Organism: Crotalus tigris; assembly: GCF_016545835.1. Lineage (NCBI taxonomy): Eukaryota > Metazoa > Chordata > Lepidosauria > Squamata > Viperidae > Crotalus > Crotalus tigris. The sequence continues at coordinate 10,779 of NW_024097597.1, forward strand.
GTGGACATAATGGAGGGGAAAATTGAAAGTATGGAAAAAGAAATGGAAAATGAGATTCTTATGCTTCAATATGGACAAATGGAATATGCCTTAAGAATTAGAGGCCTGGGAGAGTCTTTGCAAGGAGATCTGAAGGAGATGGTTGCAAAGGACTTTGCATTGATTTTGAATAAAGAAAAAGAGGGAATACTTAATGAAATTGAAAAATTATTTAGGGTTAACTCTGTGGTGGCAGCACAGAAGAATCTGCCAAGAGATGTGGTAATTTACTTTGGTAAAAGATCTTTACGCAATGAAATTGTGCAAGCCTATTATAAGAAGAGATTTCAAATTGCTTCACAAGATGTTATAATTTTTAAAGAGATCCCATCTAAAATTTTAAGAAGAAGAAAGGAGTTTGCTTTTTTAGCAAATGAACTTAAAAAGAGAAAAATTTCATTCAGATGGGATGTTCCGATTGGAATGGTGGTGAATTACCTGGGGACATGTTATAGACTTAATACTGTTTTTCAAGCAAAAGATTTTTATACTTCGGTCCTGGGGGTATGTGCATCGCCATCAATTAAGTTTAAAGCTTTGGAAGAAAAGAATGTAGAATCACAGTTTGAAGAGCCTATATTTATGAAAACTGGAGAATCTTTGTGTGAGAGGCCTCAACAAGTCCAGGTTGAGGAGCAGAAGACAACTTGTGCAGTATATAATCCCAAAGAAAAGCAGCAACAGAAGAAGGTTAAGGAAGTTTCATATTTAGTGGTTTCTGAATCTCTGGGAGATGTTAGACCTACAAAGTCTTTGGAGCAATCTTTAAGGGTGGAATTGTTGCCTGAAATGGAAACTGGGAAATCTCAGTCTGAGGGGCATCAACAAGAGAGGAATGGGCAGAGGATAACTTGTACAACTTACAATTGTAAAGATCAATACAAGGAGGAATTTAAGGAACCCTTATTGGCTTCGGAGTCGATGGGAGATTCAGGAATTTTGGAGCAGTCTCCTAAGGCAGAACTTGCAGCATTTCTTACGAGTTTGATACAAGAATGGAGAAGGGAAATGGAAGAATGGAAGAATGGAGAATGGAAAAAACTGGAATGTGAATAATTAATAATACTAATATAATTGAGATTGATAAGGATGTAGTTTTTTATGGATGGAATTAGTTATTGGTGAAGATTGAAATGTTTAATGTGTTTATTAACTTTGTTGTTTTAAGTTTTGAACCTTTAATGATAATATTGTTTAAATTTGTGTTTTGAAGGGATTATAATTTGTTTATTTTAGTGAGTGGATTCTAATGTTTTAAATTTTAAAAATTTGTGGTTTTGGAGGGAGTTTATATAGAGTGATGATTGTATTTAGATTTGTTTAGGATTTAAAAGTGTTTTTAGTTTTTAAATATTATTATTAATATTTTTAAGACAAAATAATTTGTTTAATTAAATGTGCTTAGATTTGTTTAGGACTTATAGGTTTTTTAAGTTTTTGTTTTTTTTTTTTTTTCTTTTTGGATAGGAGAGAAGATTATGAAGATTGAAGGAAATATGTACTTACTTTAAGTTCTTTAAGAGTATTTAGCTTTAATGGTATAACAAAGATTTGTATGTTTATTTTTTCGTTTTAGGATAAAGAAAGAGGGAGAAATTAGATTTTATATTATAGATATAGATATTCAAAGAAAGTAATGTTTAAATTTGTGTTTTTGGAGGGAGCTTATATAGAATGATGATTGTATTTAAATTTGTTTAGGTTTTAAAAGTGTTTTAAGTTTTTTTTTTTTTTTAATTAAGCCTGTACTCAGCTCTGGGAAGTCCAGGGGAGGGTTTGGGAGGTTGGGAAGGGGGGGGGGTGAGGTAGGGGGGGGTATGGGAAGGGGATTTGTTTTTGTAAAATGTAAAAATTTTCAATAAAAAAAAAAAAAAAATATTGCTCTTGGAGATCATGCTGACCTTACCCTAACACTAAGTGCAGTTTTCCTCCAATGGGATTTTCCCATGTACTTCACCATAAACGTAGAAAGCGTAGATTAAAAAAGGCAGTACCCTCCTAGGCATACCCAAGCCCTCTGAGTTTGTTGGCAGTGTCCATTTTGCTCTAGGATCTCTGGGTGACCTAACCCTAACCCTAAGTGGAATTTTCCTGCAATGTGATTTTTCCATGTATTTTAAGAGGAAACATAGATACTAATGACTAGAAATGTCAATGCCCTCCTAACCATACCCAAGCACTCCGAGTTTGTTGGTCAGTTCAATATTGCTGTCCGAGATCATACTGACCTAACCCTAAACCTAAGTGGAATTTTCCTCCAATGGGATTTACCCATGTACTTCACCAGGAAACATAGATAGCGTAGACTAAAAAAGGCAGTACCCTCCGAAGCGTACCCAAGCACTCCGAGTTTGTTGGCCAGGTTAATATTGCTCTCGGAGTTCATGGTAACCTAACCCTAACCCTAAGTGGAATTTTCCTCCAATGGGATTTCCCTATGTATTTTATCAGGAAACATATATACTACAGACTAGAAAAGTTAATGCCCTTCTAACCATACCCAAGCACTCCGAGTTTGTTGGCCAGGTTAATATTGCTCTCGGAAGTCATGGTGACATAACCCTAACCCTAAGTGGAATTTTCCTCAAATGGGATTTTCCCTGTACTTCACCAGGAAACATAGATAGTACAGATTAGAAAAGGCAGTGCCCTCCTAAGCATACCCAAGCCCTCTGAGTTTGTTGGTAGTGTCCATTTTGCTCTAGGACCTCTGGGTGACCTAACCCTAACCGTAAGTGGAATTTTCCTGCAATGTGATTTTTCCATGTATTTTACCAGGAAACATAGATACTAATGACTAGAAATGTCAATGCCCTCCTAAAGATACCCAAGTACTCCGAGTTTGTTGGAGAATTCAATGTTGCTGTCCGTGTTCATGCTGACCTAACCCTAACACTAAGTGGAATTTTCCTCAAATGGGATTTTCCCATGTACTTCACCAGGAAACGTAGATAGCGTAGACTAAAAAAGACAGTACCCTGCTAAGCGTACCCAAGCACTCCGAGTTTGTTGGCCAGGTTAATATTGCTCTCGGAGTTCATGGTGACCTAACCCTAACCCTAAGTGGAATTTTCCTCCAATGGGATTTTCTTATGTATTTTATCAGGAAACATATATACTACAGACTAGAAAAGTTAATGCCCTCCTAAACATACCCAAGTACTCCGGGTTTGTTGGCGAATTCAATGTTTCTGTCCATGTTCATGCTGACCTAACTCTAACACTAAGTATGTATTTTACCAGGAAACATAGAGAGCGTAGACAAGAAAAGGCAGCACCCTCCTAACCATACGCAAGCACTCTGAATTTGTTGGCAGTGTCCATTTTGCTCTAGGGTTTCAGGGTGACCTAACCCTAACCCTAAGTGGAATTTTCCTACAATGGGATTTTTCCATGTATTTCACCAGGAAACATAGATACTACTGACTAGAAATGTAAATGCCCTCCTAACCATACCCAAGCACTCTGAGTTTGTTGTCAGTGTCCATTTTGCTCTAGGGTTTCAGGGTGCCCTAACCCTAACCCTAAGTGGAATTTTCCTCCAATGGGATTTTTCCATGTATTTCACCAGGAAACATAGATACTACTGACTAGAAATGTCAATGCCCTCCTAAACGTACCCAAGCACTCTGAGTTTGTGGGCAGTGTCCATTTTGCTCTAGGGTATCAGGGTGACCTAACCCTAACCCTAAATGGAATTTTCCTCCAGTGGGATTTTCCCATGTATTTCACCAGGAAATATAGATAGTACAGACTAGAAAAGTCACTGCCCTTCTAATCATACCCAAGCACTCCGAGTTTGTTGGCAAGGTTAATATTGCTCTCGGAGTTCATGGTGACCTAACCCTAACCCTAAGTGGCATTTTCCTCCAATGGGATTTTTCCATGTATTTTACCAGGAAACATAGAGAGCGTAGACAAGAAAAGGCAGCACCCTCCTTACCATACCCAAGCACTCTGAATTTGTTGGCAGTGTCCATTTTGCTCTATGGTTTCAGGGTGACCTAACCCTAACCCTAAGTGGAATTTTCCTACAATGGGATTTTCCCATGTATTTCACCAGGAAACATAGATACTACTGACTAGAAATGTCAATGCCCTCCTAAGCATATCGAAGCACTCTGAGTTTGTTGGCAGTGTCCATTTTGCTCTAGGGTTTCAGGGGGACCTAACCCTAACCCTAAGTGGAATTTTCCTCCAATGGGATTTTCCCATGTATTTCACCAGGAAACATAGATAGTACAGACTAGAAATGTCACTGCCCTTCTAACTATACCCAAGCACTCCGAGTTTATTGGCAAGGTTAATATTGCTCTCAGAGTTTATGCTGACCTTACCCTAACACTAAGTGGAATTTTCCTCCAATGGGATTTTTCCATGTATTTTACCAGGAAACATAGAGAGCGTAGAACTAGAAAAGGCAGCACCCTCCTAAGCATACCCAAGCACTCTGAATTTTTTGGCAGTGTCCATTTTGCTCTAGGGTTTCAGGGTGACCTAACCCTAACCCTAAGTGGAATTTTCCTCCAATGGGATTTTCTTATGTATTTTATCAGGAAACATATATACTACAGACTAGAAAAGTTAATGCCCTCCTAAACATACCCAAGTACTCTGAGTTTGTTGGGGAATGCAATGTTGCTGTCCGTGTTCATGCTGACCTAACCCTTACGCTAAGTGGAATTTTCCTCCAATGGGCTTTTTCCATGTATTTTACCAGGAAACATAGAGAGCGTAGACTAGAAAAGGCAGCACCCTCCTAAGCATACCCAAGCACTCTGAATTTGTTGGCAGTGTCCATTTTGCTCTAGGGTTTCAGGGTGACCTAAACCTAACCCTAAGTGGAATTTTCCTCTAATGGGATTTTCCCATGTATTTCAACCGGAAATATAGATAGTACAGATTAGAAATGTCAATGACCTCCTAACCATACCAAAGCACTCCGAGTTTGTTGGTCAGTTCAATATTGCTGTCTGAGATCATACTGACCTAACCCTAAACCTAAGTGGAATTTTCCTCCAATGGGATTCTCCCTGTACTTCACCAGGAAAAATAGATAGTAGAGACTAGAAAAGGCAGTGCCCTCGTAAGCATACCCAAGCCCTCTGAGTTTGTTGGCAGTGTCCATTTTGCTCTAGGACCTCTGGGTGACTTAACCCTAACCCTAAGTGGAATTTTCCTGCAATGTGATTTTTCCATGTATTTTAAGAGGAAAGAGATACTAATGACTAGAAATGTCAATGCCCTCCTAACCATATCCAAGAACTCTGAGTTTGTTGGCGAGTTCAAAATTGCTGTCCTAGTTCATGCTGACCTAACCCTAAACCTAAGTTGAATTTTCCTCCAATGGGATTTACCCATGTACTTCACCAGGAAACATAGATAGCGTAGACTAAAAAAGGCAGTATCCTCCTAAGCGTACCCATGCACTCCGAGTTTTTTGGCCAGGTTAATATTGCTCTCGGTAGTTATGGTGACCTAACCCTAACCCTAAGTGGAATTTTCCTCAAATGGGATTTTCCCTGTACTTCACCAGAAAACATAGATAGTACAGATTAGAAAAGGCAGTGCCCTCCTAAGCATACCCAAGCACTCCGAGTTTTTTGACCAGGTTAATATTGCTCTTGGAGTTCATGGAGACCTAACCCTAACCCAAAGTGGAATTTTCCTCAAATGGGATTTTCCCTGTAGTTCACCAGGAAACATAGATAGTACAGATTAGAAAAGGCAGTGCCCTCCTAAGCATACCCAAGCCCTCTGAGTTTGTTGGTAGTGTCCATTTTGCTCTAGGACCTCTGGGTGACCTAACCCTAACCGTAAGTGGAATTTTCCTGCAATGTGATTTTTCCATGTATTTTACCAGGAAACATAGATACTAATGACTAGAAATGTCAATGCCCTCCTAAAGATACCCAAGTACTCTGAGTTTGTTGGAGAATTCAATGTTGCTGTCCGTGTTCATGCTGACCTAACCCTAACACTAAGTGGAATTTTCCTCAAATGGGATTTTCCCATGTACTTCACCAGGAAACGTAGATAGCGTAGACTAAAAAAGGCAGTACCCTCCTAAGCGTACCCAAGCACTCCGAGTTTGTTGGCCAGGTTAATATTGCTCTCGGAAGTCATGGTGACCTAACCCTAACCCTAAGTGGAATTTTCCTCAAATGGGATTTTCCCTGTACTTCACCAGGAAACATAGATAGCACAGATTAGAAAAGGCAGTGCTCTCCTAAGCATACCCAAGCCCTCTGAGTTTGTTTGTAGTGTCCATTTTGCTCTAGGACCTCTGGATGACCTAACCCTAACCCTAAGTGGAATTTTCCTCCAATGGGTTTTTTCCATGTATTTCACCAGGAAACATAGATACTACTGAATAGAAACGTCAATGCCCTCCTAAGCATACCGAAGCACTCTGAGTATGTTGGTAGTGTCCATTTTGCTCTAGGACCTCTGGGTGACCTAACTCTAACCGTAAGTGGAATTTTCCTGCAATGTGATTTTTCCATGTATTTTACCAGGAAACATAGATACTACAGACTAGAAAAGTTAATGCCCTCCTAAACATACCCAAGTACTCCGAGTTTGTTGGTGAATTCAATGTTGCTGTCCATGTTCATGCTGACCTAACCCTAACACTAAGTGGAATTTTCCTCCAAAGGGATTTTTCCATGTATTTTACCAGGAAACATAGAGAGTGTAGAACTAGAAAAGGCAGCACCCTCCTAAGCATACCCAAGCACTCTGAATTTTTTGGCAGTGTCCATTTTGCTCTAGGGTTTCAGGGTGACCTAACCCTAACCCTAAGTGGAATTTTCCTCCAATGGGATTTTCTTATGTATTTTATCAGGAAACATATATACTACAGACTAGAAAAGTTAATGCCCTCCTAAACATACCCAAGTACTCTGAGTTTGTTGGGGAATTCAATGTTGCTGTCCGTGTTCATGCTGACCTAACCCTTACACTAAGTGGAATTTTCCTCCAATGGGCTTTTTCCATGTATTTTACCAGGAAACATAGAGAGCGTAGACTAGAAAAGGCAGCACCCTCCTAAGCATACCCAAGCACTCTGAATTTGTTGACAGTGTCCATTTTGCTCTAGGGTTTCAGGGTGACCTAAACCTAACCCTAAGTTGAATTTTCCTCTAATGGGATTTTCCCATGTATTTCAACCGGAAATATAGATAGTACAGATTAGAAATGTCAATGCCCTCCTAACCATACCCAAGCACTCCGAGTTTGTTGGTCAGTTCAATATTGCTGTCCGAGACCATACTGACCTAACCCTAAACCTAAATGGAATTTTCCTCCAATGGGATTGTCCCTGTACTTCACCAGGAAAAATAGATAGTAGAGACTAGAAAAGGCAGTGCCCTCGTAAGCATACCCAAGCCCTCCGAGTTTGTTGGCAGTGTCCATTTTGCTCTAGGACCTCTGGGTGACCTAACCCTAACCCTAAGTGGAATTTTCCTCCAATGGGATTTACCCATGTACTTCACCAGGAAACATAGCGTAGACTAAAAAAGGCAGTACCCTCCTAAGCGTACCCAAGCACTCCAAGTTTTTTGGCCAGGTTAATATTGCTCTCGGAGTCCATGGTAACCTAACCCTAACCCTAAGTGGAATTTTCCTCCAATGGGATTTTCCTATGTATTTTATCAGGAAACATATATACTACAGACTAGAAATGTTAATGTCCTTCTAACCATACCCAAGCACTCCGAGTTTGTTGGCCAGGTTAATATTGCTCTCGGAAGTCATGGTGACATACCCCTAACCCTAAGTGGAATTTTCCTCAAATGGGATTTTCCCTGTACTTCACCAGGAAACATAGATAGTACAGATTAGAAAAAGCAGTGCCCTCCTAAGCATACCCAAGCCCTCTGAGTTTGTTGGTAGTGTCCATTTTGCTCTAGGACCTCTGGGTGACCTAACCCTAACCGTAAGTGGAATTTTCCTGCAATGTGATTTTTCCATGTATTTTACCAGGAAACATAGATACTAATGACTAGAAATGTCAATGCCCTCCTAAAGATACCCAAGTACTCTGAGTTTGTTGGAGAATTCAATGTTGCTGTCCGTGTTCATGCTGACCTAACCCTAACATTAAGTGGAATTTTCCTCAAATGGGATTTTCCCATGTACTTCACCAGGAAACGTAGATAGCGTAGACTAAAAAAGGCAGTACCCTCCTAAGCGTACCCAAGCACTCCGAGTTTGTTGGGCAGGTTAATATTGCTCTCGGAGTTCATGGTGACCTAACCCTAACCCTAAGTGGAATTTTCCTGCAATGGGATTTTCCTATGTATTTTATCAGGAAACATAGATACTACAGACTAGAAAAGTTAATGCCCTCCTAAACAAACCCAAGTACTCCGAGTTTGTTAGGAAATTCAATGTTGCTGTCCGTGTTCATGCTGACCTAACCCTAACACTAAGTGGAATTTTCCTCCAAAGGGCTATTTCCATGTATTTTACCAGGAAACATAGAGAGTGTAGACTAGAAAAGGCAGCACCCTCCTAAGCATACCCAAGCATTCTGAATTTGTTGGCAGTGTCCATTTTGCTCTAGGGTTTCAGGGTGACCTAACCGTAACCCTAAGTGGAATTTTCCTCCAATGGGATTTTTCCATGTATTTCACCAGGAAATATAGATAGTACAGACTAGAAAAGTCACTGCCCTTCTAATCATACCCAAGCACTCCGAGTTTGTTGGCAAGGTTAATATTGCTCTCGGAGTTCATGGTGACCTAACCCTAACCCTAAGTGGAATTTTCCTCCAATGGGATTTTTCCATGTATTTTACCAGGAAACATAGAGAGCGTAGACAAGAAAAGGCAGCACCCTCCTAACCATACCCAAGCACTCTGAATTTGTTGGCAGTGTCCATTTTGCTCTATGGTTTCAGGGTGACCTAGAAAAGTCAATGCCCTCCTAACCATATCCAAGAACTCTAAGTTTGTTTGCGAGTTCAATATTGCTGTCCGAGTTCATGCTGACCTAACCCTAAACCTAAGTGGAATTTTCCTCCAAGGGGGTTTACCCATGTACTTGACCAGGAAACATAGATAGCGTAGACTAAAAAAGGCAGTACCCTCCTAAGCGTACCCATGCACTCCGAGTTTTTTGGCCAGGTTAATATTGCTCTCGGAAGTCATGGTGACCTAACCCTAACCCTAAGTGGAATTTTCCTCAAATGGGATTTTCCCTGTACTTCACCAGGAAACATATATACTACAGACTAGAAAAGTTAATGTCCTCCTAAACATACCCAAGTACTCCGGGTTTGTTGGCGAATTCAATGTTTCTGTCCGTGTTCATGCTGACCTAACTCTAACACTAAGTATGTATTTTACCAGGAAACATAGAGAGCGTAGACAAGAAAAGGCAGCACCCTCCTTACCATACCCAAGCACTCTGAATTTGTTGGCAGTGTCCATTATGCTCTAGGGTTTCAGGGTGACCTAACCCTAACCCTAAGTGGAATTTTCCTACAATGGGATTTTTCCATGTATTTCACCAGGAAACATAGATACTACTGACTAGAAATGTAAATGCCCTCCTAACCATACCCAAGTACTCTGAGTTGTTGGCAGTGTCCATTTTGCTCTAGGGTTTCAGGGTGACCTAACCCTAACCCTAAGTGGAATTTTCCTCCAAAGGGATTTTTCCATGTATTTCACCAGGAAGCATAGATACTACTGACTAGAAATGTCAATGCCCTCCTAAACGTACCCAAGCACTCTGAGTTTATGGGCAGTGTCCATTTTGCTCTAGGGTTTCAGGGTGACCTAACCCTAACCTTAAGTGGAATTTTCCTCCAGTGGGATTTTCCCATGTATTTCACCAGGAAATATAGATAGTACAGACTAGAAAAGTCACTGCCCTTCTAATCATACCCAAGCACTCCGAGTTTGTTGGCAAGGTTAATATTGCTCTCGGAGTTCATGGTGACCTAACCCTAACCCTAAGTGGAATTTTCCTCCAATGGGATTTTTCCATGTATTTTACCAGGAAACATAGAGAGCGTAGACAAGAAAAGGCAGCACCCTCCTAACCATACCCAAGCACTCTGAATTTGTTGGCAGTGTCCATTTTGCTCTATGGTTTCAGGGTGACCTAACCCTAACCCTTAGTGGAATTTTCCTACAATGGGATTTTTCCATGTATTTCACCAGCAAACATAGATACTACTGACTAGAAAAGTAAATGCCCTCCTAACCATACCCAAGCACTCTGATTTTTTTGTCAGTGTCCATTTTGCTCTAGGGTTTCAGGGTGCCCTAACCCTAACCCTAAGTGGAATTTTCCTCCAATGGGATTTTTCCATGTATTTCACCAGGAAACATAGATACTACTGACTAGAAACATCAATGCCCTCCTAAGCATACCCAAGCACTCTGAATTTGTTGGCAGTGTCCATTTTGCTCTAGGGTTTCAGGGTGACCTAACCCTAACCCTAAGTGGAATTTTCCTCCAATGGGATTTTCTTATGTATTTTATCAGGAAACATATGTACTACAGACTAGAAAAGTTAATGCCCTCCTAAACATACCCAAGTACTCAGGGTTTGTTGGCGAATTCAATGTTTCTGTCCGTGTTCATGCTGACCTAACTCTAACACTAAGTGGAATTTTCCTCCAATGGGATTTTTCCATGTATTTTACCAGGAAACATGGAGAGCGTATACAAGAAAAGGCATCACCCTCCTAACCATACCCAAGCACTCTGAATTTGTTGGCAGTGTCCATTTTGCTCTAGGGATTCAGGGTGACCTAACCCTAACCCTAAGTGGAATTTTCCTACAATGGGATTTTTCCATGTATTTCACCAGGAAACATAGATACTACTGACTAGAAATGTAAATGCCCTCCTAAGCATACCCAAGCACTCTGAATTTGTTGGCAGTGTCCATTTTGCTCTAGGGTTTCAGGGTGACCTAACCCTAACCCTAAGTGGAATTTTCCTCTAGTGGGATTTTCCCATGTATTTCACCAGGAAATATAGATAGTACAGACTAGAAAAGTCACTGCCCTTCTAATCATACCCAAGCACTCCGAGTTTGTTGGCAAGGTTAATATTGCTCTCGGAGTTCATGGTGACCTAACCCTAACCCTAAGTGGAATTTTCCTCCAATGGGATTTTTCCATGTATTTTACCAGGAAACATAGAGAGCGTAGACAAGAAAAGCCAGCACCCTCCTAACCACACCCAAGCACTCTGAATTTTTTGGCAAGGTTAATATTGCTCTCAGAGTTTATGCTGACCTTTCCCTAACACTAAGTGGAATTCTCCTCCAATGGGATTTTCCTATGTATTTTATCAGGAAACATAGATACTACAGACTAGAAAAGTTAATGCCCTCCTAAACATACCCAAGTACTCCGAGTTTGTTGGTGAATTCAATGTTGCTGTCCATGTTCATGCTGACCTAACCCTAACACTAAGTGGAATTTTCCTCCAATGGGATTTTTCCATGTATTTTACCAGGAAACATAGAGAGCGTAGAACTAGAAAAGGCAGCACCCTCCTAAGCATACCCAAGCACTCTGAATTTTTTGGCAGTGTCCATTTTGCTCTAGGGTTTCAGGGTGACCTAACCCTAACCCTAAGTGGAATTTTCCTCCAATGGGATTTTCTTATGTATTTTATCAGGAAACATATATACTACAGACTAGAAAAGTTAATGCCCTCCTAAACATACCCAAGTACTCTGAGTTTGTTGGGGAATGCAATGTTGCTGTCCGTGTTCATGCTGACCTAACCCTTACACTAAGTGGAATTTTCCTCCAATGGGCTTTTTCCATGTATTTTACCAGGAAACATAGAGAGCGTAGACTAGAAAAGGCAGCACCCTCCTAAGCATACCCAAGCACTCTGAATTTGTTGGCAGTGTCCATTTTGCTCTAGGGTTTCAGGGTGACCTAAACCTAACCCTAAGTGGAATTTTCCTCTTATGGGATTTTCCCATGTATTTCAACCGGAAATATAGATAGTACAGATTAGAAATGTCAATGCCCTCCTAACCATACCCAAGCACTCCGAGTTTGTTGGTCAGTTCAATATTGCTGTCCGAGATCATACTGACCTAACCCTAAACCTAAGTGGAATTTTCCTCCAATGGGATTGTCCCTGTACTTCACCAGGAAAAATAGATAGTAGAGACTAGAAAAGGCAGTGCCCTCGTAAGCATACCCAAGCCCTCTGAGTTTGTTGGCAGTGTCCATTTTGCTCTAGGACCTCTGGGTAACCTAACCCTAACCCTAAGTGGAATTTTCCTGCAATGTGATTTTTCCATGTATTTTAAGAGGAAAGAGATACTAATGACTAGAAATGTCAATGCCCTCCTAACCATATCCAAGAACTCTGAGTTTGTTGGCGAGTTCAAAATTGCTGTCCTAGTTCATGCTGACCTAACCCTAAACCTAAGTGGAATTTTCCTCCAATGGGATTTACCCATGTACTTCACCAGGAAACATAGATAGCGTAGACTAAAAAAGGCAGTACCCTCCTAAGCGTACCCAAGCATTCCATGTTTTTTGGCCAGGTTAATATTGCTCTCGGAGTTCATGGTAACCTAACCCTAACCCTAAGTGGAATTTTCCTCCAATGGGATTTTCCTATTTATTTTATCAGGAAACATATATACTACAGACTAGAAATGTTAATGTCCTTCTAACCATACCCAAGCACTCCGAGTTTGTTGGCCAGGTTAATATTGCTCTCGGAAGTCATGGTGACATACCCCTAACCCTAAGTGGAATTTTCCTCAAATGGGATTTTCCCTGTACTTCACCAGGAAACATAGATAGTACAGATTAGAAAAGGCAGTGCCCTCCTAAGCATACCCAAGCCCTCTGAGTTTGTTGGTAGTGTCCATTTTGCTCTAGGACCTCTGGTTGACCTAACCCTAACCGTAAGTGGAATTTTCCTGCAATGTGATTTTTCCATGTATTTTACCAGGAAACATAGATACTAATGACTAGAAATGTCAATGCCCTCCTAAAGATACCCAAGTACTCTGAGTTTGTTGGAGAATTCAATGTTGCTGTCCATGTTCATGCTGACCTAACCCTAACACTAAGTGGAATTTTCCTCAAATGGGATTTTCCCATGTACTTCACCAGGAAACGTAGATAGCGTAGACTAAAAAAGGCAGTACCCTCCTAAGCGTACCCAAGCACTCCGAGTTTGTTGGCCAGGTTAATATTGCTCTCGGAGTTCATGGTGACCTAACCCTAACCCTAAGTGGAATTTTCCTGCAATGGGATTTTCCTATGTATTTTATCAGGAAACATAGATACTACAGACTAGAAAAGTTAGTGCCCTCCTAAACAAACCCAAGTACTCCGATTTTGTTGGGGAATTCAATGTTGCTGTCCGTGTTCATGCTGACCTAACCCTAACACTAAGTGGAATTTTCCTCCAATGGGCTTTTTCCATGTATTTTACCAGGAAACATAGAGAGCGTAGACTAGAAAAGGCAGCACCCTCCTAAGCATACCCAAGCACTCTGAATTTGTTGGCAGTGTCCATTTTGCTCTAGGTTTTCAGGGTGACCTAACCCTAACCCTAAGTGGAATTTTCCTCTAATGGGATTTTCCCATGTATTTCAACCGGAAATATAGATAGTACAGACTAGAAATGTCAATGCCCTCCTAACCATACCCAAGCACTCCGAGTTTGTTGGTCAGTTCAATATTGCTGTCCGAGATCATACTGACCAAACCCTAAACCTAAGTGGAATTTTCCTCCAATGGGATTGTCCCTGTACTTCACCAGGAAACATAGATAGTAGAGACTAGAAAAGGCAGTGCCCTCGTAAGCATACCCAAGCCCTCTGAGTTTGTTGGCAGTGTCCATTTTGCTCTAGGATCTCTGGGTGACCTAACCATAACCCTAAGTGGAATTTTCCTCCAATGGGATTTTCTTATGTATTTTACCAGGAAACATAGATACTAATGACTAGAAATGTCAATGCCCTCCTAACCATATCCAAGAACTCTGAGTTTGTTGACGAGTTCAATATTGCTGTCCTAGTTCATGCTGACCTAACCCTAAACCTAAGTGGAATTTTCCTCCAATGGGATTTACCCATGTACTTCACCAGGAAACATAGATAGTGTAGACTAAAAAAGGCAGTATCCTCCTAAGCATACCCATGCACTCCGAGTTTTTTGGCCAGGTTAATATTTCTCTCGGTAGTCATGGTGACCTAACACTAACCCTAAGTGGAATTTTCCTCAAATGGGATTTTCCCTGTACTTCACCAGAAAACATAGATAGTACAGATTAGAAAAGGCAGTGCCCTCCTAAGCATACCCAAGCACTCCGAGTTTTTTGACCAGGTTAATATTGCTCTTGGAGTTCATGGTGACCTAACCCTAACCCAAAGTGGAATTTTCCTCAAATGGGATTTTCCCTGTAGTTCACCAGGAAACATAGATAGTACAGATTAGAAAAGGCAGTGCCCTCCTAAGCATACCCAAGCCCTCTGAGTTTGTTGGTAGTGTCCATTTTGCTCTAGGACCTCTGGGTGACCTAACCCTAACCGTAAGTGGAATTTTCCTGCAATGTGATTTTTCCATGTATTTTACCAGGAAACATAGATACTAATGACTAGAAATGTCAATGCCCTCCTAAAGATACCCAAGTACTCTGAGTTTGTTGGAGAATTCAATGTTGCTGTCCATGTTCATGCTGACCTAACCCTAACATTAAGTGGAATTTTCCTCAAATGGGATTTTCCCATGTACTTCACCAGGAAACGTAGATAGCGTAGACTAAAAAAGGCAGTACCCTCCTAAGCGTACCCAAGCACTCCGAGTTTGTTGGGCAGGTTAATATTGCTCTCGGAGTTCATGGTGACCTAACCCTAACCCTAAGTGGAATTTTCCTGCAATGGGATTTTCCTATGTATTTTATCAGGAAACATAGATACTACAGACTAGAAAAGTTAATGCCCTCCTAAACAAACCCAAGTACTCCGAGTTTGTTGGGAAATTCAATGTTGCTGTCCGTGTTCATGCTGACCTAACCCTAACACTAAGTGGAATTTTCCTCCAAAGGGCTATTTCCATGTATTTTACCAGGAAACATAGAGAGTGTAGACTAGAAAAGGCAGCACCCTCCTAAGCATACCCAAGCATTCTGAATTTGTTGGCAGTGTCCATTTTGCTCTAGGGTTTCAGGGTGACCTAACCCTAACCCTAAGTGGAATTTTCCTGCAATGTGATTTTTCCATGTATTTTACCAGGAAACATAGATATTAATGACTAGAAATGTCAATGCCCTCCTAACCATATCCAAGAACTCTAAGTTTGTTTGCGAGTTCAATATTGCTGTCCGAGTTCATGCTGACCTAACCCTAAACCTAAGTGGAATTTTCCTCCAAGGGGGTTTACCCATGTACTTGACCAGGAAACATAGATAGCGTAGACTAAAAAAGGCAGTACCCTCCTAAGCGTACCCATCACTCCGAGTTTTTTGGCCAGGTTAATATTGCTCTCGGAAGTCATGGTGACCTAACCCTAACCCTAAGTGGAATTTTCCTCAAATGGGATTTCCCCTGTACTTCACCAGGAAACATAGATAGTACAGATTAGAAAAGGCAGTGCCCTACTAAGCATACCCAAGCACTCTGAGTTTGTTGGTAGTGTCCATTTTGCTCTAGGACATCTGGATGACCTAACCCTAACCGTAAGTGGAATTGTCCTGCAATGTGATTTTTCCATGTATTTTACCAGGAAACATAGATACTAATGACTAGAAATGTCAATGCCCTCCTAAAGATACCCAAGTACTCCGAGTTTGTTGGAGAATTCAATGTTGCTGTCCGTGTTCATGCTGACCTAACCCTAACACTAAGTGGAATTTTCCTCAAATGGGATTTTCCCATGTACTTCACCAGGAAACGTAGATAGCGTAGACTAAAAAAGGCAGTACCCTCCTAAGCGTACCCAAGCACTCCGAGTTTGTTGGCCAGGTTAATATTGCTCTCGGAGTTCATGGTGACCTAACCCTAACCCTAAGTGGAATTTTCCTGCAATGGGATTTTCCTATGTATTTTATCAGGAAACATAGATACTACAGACTAGAAAAGTTAGTGCCCTCCTAAACAAACCCAAGTACTCCGATTTTGTTGGGGAATTCAATGTTGCTATCCGTGTTCATGCTGACCTAACCCTAACACTAAGTGGAATTTTCCTCCAATGGGCTTTTTCCATGTATTTTACCAGGAAACATAGAGAGCGTAGACTAGAAAAGGCAGCACCCTCCTAAGCATACCCAAGCACTCTGAATTTGTTGGCAGTGTCCATTTTGCTCTAGGTTTTCAGGGTGACCTAACCCTAACCCTAAGTGGAATTTTCCTCTAATGGGATTTTCCCATGTATTTCAACCGGAAATATAGATAGTACAGACTAGAAATGTCAATGCCCTCCTAACCATACCCAAGCACTCCGAGTTTGTTGGTCAGTTCAATATTGCTGTCCGAGATCATACTGACCAAACCCTAAACCTAAGTGGAATTTTCCTCCAATGGGATTGTCACTGTACTTCACCAGGAAACATAGATAGTAGAGACTAGAAAAGGAAGTGCCCTCGTAAGCTACCCAGGCCCTCTGATTTTGTTGGCAGTGTCCAATTTTGCTCTAAGTCTTGGTGACCTAACCCTAACCCTAAGTGGAATTTTTGTCCTCCAATGGGATTTTTTCTTATGTATTTTAAACCGGAACATAGATACTAATGAATAGAATGTCATGCCCTCTCCTAACCATATCAAAAAAAAAAAAAAAAAAGAACTCTGAGTTTGTTGACGATTCAATATTGCTGTCGCTAGTTCATGCTGACCTAACCTAACTAAAGTGGAATTTTCCTCCAATGGGATTTTCCCATGTACTTCACCAGGAAACATAGATAGTGTAGACTAAAAAAGGCAGCACCCTCCTTAGCATACCCAAGCACTCTGAGTTTGTTGGCGAGATCAATATTGCTGTCCGAGATCATACTGACGTAACCCTAAACCTAAGTGGAATTTACCTCCAATGGGATTTTCCCTGTAATTCACCAGGAAACATAGATGGTACAGACTAGAAAAGGCAGTGCCCTCCTAAGCATACCTCAAGCACTCCGAGTTTTTTTGACCAGTTAATATGCTCTTGAGTTTCATGGTGACCTAACCCTAACCTAAAAACCAAAGTGGAATTTTCCTCAAATGGGATTTTCCCTGTACTTCACCAGGAAACATAGATAGTACAAATTAGAAAAAGCAGTGCCCTCCTAAGCATACCCAAGCCCTCTGAGTTTGTTGGTAGTGTCCATTATGCTCTAGGACCTCTGGGTGACCTAACCCTAACCGTAAGTGGAATTTTCCTGCAATGTGATTTTTCCATGTATTTTACCAGGAAACATAGATACTAATGACTAGAAATGTCAATGCCCTCCTAAAGATACCCAAGTACTCTGAGTTTGTTGGAGAATTCAATGTTGCTGTCCGTGTTCATGCTGACCTAACCCTAACACTAAGTGGAATTTTCCTCAAATGGGATTTTCCCATGTACTTCACCAGGAAACGTAGATAGCGTAGATTAAAAAAAGGCAGTACCCTGCTAAGCGTACCCAAGCACTCCGAGTTTGTTGGCCAGGTTAATATTGCTCTCGGAGTTCATGGTGACCTAACCCTAACACTAAGTGGAATTTTCCTCCAATGGGATTTTCTTATGTATTTTATCAGGAAACATATATACTACAGACTAGAAAAGTTAATGCCCTCCTAAACATACCCAAGTACTCCGGGTTTGTTGGCGAATTCAATGTTTCTGTCCATGTTCATGCTGACCTAACTCTAACACTAAGTATGTATTTTACCAGGAAACATAGAGAGCGTAGACAAGAAAAGGCAGCACCCTCCTAACCATACGCAAGCACTCTGAATTTGTTGGCAGTGTCCATTTTGCTCTAGGGTTTCAGGGTGACCTAACCCTAACCCTAAGTGGAATTTTCCTACAATGGGATTTTTCCATGTATTTCACCAGGAAACATAGATACTACTGACTAGAAATGTAAATGCCCTCCTAACCATACCCAAGCACTCTGAGTTTGTTGTCAGTGTCCATTTTGCTCTAGGGTTTCAGGGTGCCCTAACCCTAACCCTAAGTGGAATTTTCCTCCAATGGGATTTTTCCATGTATTTCACCAGGAAACATAGATACTACTGACTAGAAATGTCAATGCCCTCCTAAACGTACCCAAGCACTCTGAGTTTGTGGGCAGTGTCCATTTTGCTCTAGGGTATCAGGGTGACCTAACCCTAACCCTAAATGGAATTTTCCTCCAGTGGGATTTTCCCATGTATTTCACCAGGAAATATAGATAGTACAGACTAGAAAAGTCACTGCCCTTCTAATCATACCCAAGCACTCCGAGTTTGTTGGCAAGGTTAATATTGCTCTCGGAGTTCATGGTGACCTAACCCTAACCCTAAGTGGCATTTTCCTCCAATGGGATTTTTCCATGTATTTTACCAGGAAACATAGAGAGCGTAGACAAGAAAAGGCAGCACCCTCCTTACCATACCCAAGCACTCTGAATTTGTTGGCAGTGTCCATTTTGCTCTATGGTTTCAGGGTGACCTAACCCTAACCCTAAGTGGAATTTTCCTACAATGGGATTTTCCCATGTATTTCACCAGGAAACATAGATACTACTGACTAGAAATGTCAATGCCCTCCTAAGCATATCGAAGCACTCTGAGTTTGTTGGCAGTGTCCATTTTGCTCTAGGGTTTCAGGGGGACCTAACCCTAACCCTAAGTGGAATTTTCCTCCAATGGGATTTTCCCATGTATTTCACCAGGAAACATAGATAGTACAGACTAGAAATGTCACTGCCCTTCTAACTATACCCAAGCACTCCGAGTTTATTGGCAAGGTTAATATTGCTCTCAGAGTTTATGCTGACCTTACCCTAACACTAAGTGGAATTTTCCTCCAATGGGATTTTTCCATGTATTTTACCAGGAAACATAGAGAGCGTAGAACTAGAAAAGGCAGCACCCTCCTAAGCATACCCAAGCACTCTGAATTTGTTGGCAGTGTCCATTTTGCTCTAGGGTTTCAGGGTGACCTAACCCTAACCCTAAGTGGAATTTTCCTCCAATGGGATTTTCTTATGTATTTTATCAGGAAACATATATACTACAGACTAGAAAAGTTAATGCCCTCCTAAACATACCCAAGTACTCTGAGTTTGTTGGGGAATTCAATGTTGCTGTCCGTGTTCATGCTGACCTAACCCTTACACTAAGTGGAATTTTCCTCCAATGGGTTTTTCCATGTATTTTACCAGGAAACATAGAGAGCGTAGACTAGAAAAGGCAGCACCCTCCTAAGCATACCCAAGCACTCTGAATTTGTTGGCAGTGTCCATTTTGCTCTAGGGTTTCAGGGTGACCTAAACCTAACCCTAAGTGGAATTTTCCTCTAATGGGATTTTCCCATGTATTTCAACCGGAAATATAGATAGTACAGATTAGAAATGTCAATGACCTCCTAACCATACCAAAGCACTCCGAGTTTGTTGGTCAGTTCAATATTGCTGTCTGAGATCATACTGACCTAACCCTAAACCTAAGTGGAATTTTCCTCCAATGGGATTCTCCCTGTACTTCACCAGGAAAAATAGATAGTAGAGACTAGAAAAGGCAGTGCCCTCGTAAGCATACCCAAGCCCTCTGAGTTTGTTGGCAGTGTCCATTTTGCTCTAGGACCTCTGGGTGACTTAACCCTAACCCTAAGTGGAATTTTCCTGCAATGTGATTTTTCCATATATTTTAAGAGGAAAGAGATACTAATGACTAGAAATGTCAATGCCCTCCTAACCATATCCAAGAACTCTGAGTTTGTTGGCGAGTTCAAAATTGCTGTCCTAGTTCATGCTGACCTAACCCTAAACCTAAGTTGAATTTTCCTCCAATGGGATTTACCCATGTACTTCACCAGGAAACATAGATAGCGTAGACTAAAAAAGGCAGTATCCTCCTAAGCGTACCCATGCACTCCGAGTTTTTTGGCCAGGTTAATATTGCTCTCGGTAGTTATGGTGACCTAACCCTAACCCTAAGTGGAATTTTCCTCAAATGGGATTTTCCCTGTACTTCACCAGAAAACATAGATAGTACAGATTAGAAAAGGCAGTGCCCTCCTAAGCATACCCAAGCACTCCGAGTTTTTTGACCAGGTTAATATTGCTCTTGGAGTTCATGGTGACCTAACCCTAACCCAAAGTGGAATTTTCCTCAAATGGGATTTTCCCTGTAGTTCACCAGGAAACATAGATAGTACAGATTAGAAAAGGCAGTGCCCTCCTAAGCATACCCAAGCCCTCTGAGTTTGTTGGTAGTGTCCATTTTGCTCTAGGACCTCTGGGTGACCTAACCCTAACCGTAAGTGGAATTTTCCTGCAATGTGATTTTTCCATGTATTTTACCAGGAAACATAGATACTAATGACTAGAAATGTCAATGCCCTCCTAAAGATACCCAAGTACTCTGAGTTTGTTGGAGAATTCAATGTTGCTGTCCGTGTTCATGCTGACCTAACCCTAACACTAAGTGGAATTTTCCTCAAATGGGATTTTCCCATGTACTTCACCAGGAAACGTAGATAGCGTAGACTAAAAAAGGCAGTACCCTCCTAAGCGTACCCAAGCACTCCGAGTTTGTTGGCCAGGTTAATATTGCTCTCGGAGTTCATGGTGACCTAACCCTAACCCTAAGTGGAATTTTCCTGCAATGGGATTTTCCTGTACTTCACCAGGAAACATAGATAGCACAGATTAGAAAAGGCAGTGCCCTCCTAAGCATACCCAAGCCCTCTGAGTTTGTTTGTAGTGTCCATTTTGCTCTAGGACCTCTGATGACCTAACCCTAACCCTAAGTGGAATTTTCCTCCAATGGGTTTTTCCATGTATTTCACCAGGAAACATAGATACTACTGAATAGAAACGTCAGTGCCCTCCTAAGCATACCGAAGCACTCTGAGTATGTTGGTAGTGTCCATTTTGCTCTAGGACCTCTGGGTGACCTAACCCTAACCGTAAGTGGAATTTTCCTGCAATGTGATTTTTCCATGTATTTTACCAGGAAACATAGATACTACAGACTAGAAAAGTTAATGCCCTCCTAAACATACCCAAGTACTCCGAGTTTGTTGGTGAATTCAATGTTGCTGTCCATGTTCATGCTGACCTAACCCTAACACTAAGTGGAATTTTCCTCCAATGGGATTTTTCCATGTATTTTACCAGGAAACATAGAGAGTGTAGAACTAGAAAAGGCAGCACCCTCCTAAGCATACCCAAGCACTCTGAATTTTTTGGCAGTGTCCATTTTGCTCTAGGGTTTCAGGGTGACCTAACCCTAACCCTAAGTGGAATTTTCCTCCAATGGGATTTTCTTATGTATTTTATCAGGAAACATATATACTACAGACTAGAAAAGTTAATGCCCTCCTAAACATACCCAAGTACTCTGAGTTTGTTGGGGAATTCAATGTTGCTGTCCGTGTTCATGCTGACCTAACCCTTACACTAAGTGGAATTTTCCTCCAATGGGCTTTTTCCATGTATTTTACCAGGAAACATAGAGAGCGTAGACTAGAAAAGGCAGCACCCTCCTAAGCATACCCAAGCACTCTGAATTTGTTGGCAGTGTCCATTTTGCTCTAGGGTTTCAGGGTGACCTAAACCTAACCCTAAGTTGAATTTTCCTCTAATGGGATTTTCCCATGTATTTCAACCGGAAATATAGATAGTACAGATTAGAAATGTCAATGCCCTCCTAACCATACCCAAGCACTCCGAGTTTGTTGGTCAGTTCAATATTGCTGTCCGAGACCATACTGACCTAACCCTAAACCTAAATGGAATTTTCCTCCAATGGGATTGTCCCTGTACTTCACCAGGAAAAATAGATAGTAGAGACTAGAAAAGGCAGTGCCCTCGTAAGCATACCCAAGCCCTCTGAGTTTGTTGGCAGTGTCCATTTTGCTCTAGGACCTCTGGGTGACCTAACCCTAACCCTAAGTGGAATTTTCCTCCAATGGGATTTACCCATGTACTTCACCAGGAAACATAGCGTAGACTAAAAAAGGCAGTACCCTCCTAAGCGTACCCAAGCATTCCATGTTTTTTGGCCAGGTTAATATTGCTCTCGGAGTTCATGGTAACCTAACCCTAACCCTAAGTGGAATTTTCCTCCAATGGGATTTTCCTATTTATTTTATCAGGAAACATATATACTACAGACTAGAAATGTTAATGTCCTTCTAACCATACCCAAGCACTCCGAGTTTGTTGGCCAGGTTAATATTGCTCTCGGAAGTCATGGTGACATACCCCTAACCCTAAGTGGAATTTTCCTCAAATGGGATTTTCCCTGTACTTCACCAGGAAACATAGATAGTACAAATTAGAAAAAGCAGTGCCCTCCTAAGCATACCCAAGCCCTCTGAGTTTGTTGGTAGTGTCCATTATGCTCTAGGACCTCTGGGTGACCTAACCCTAACCGTAAGTGGAATTTTCCTGCAATGTGATTTTTCCATGTATTTTACCAGGAAACATAGATACTAATGACTAGAAATGTCAATGCCCTCCTAAAGATACCCAAGTACTCTGAGTTTGTTGGAGAATTCAATGTTGCTGTCCATGTTCATGCTGACCTAACCCTAACATTAAGTGGAATTTTCCTCAAATGGGATTTTCCCATGTACTTCACCAGGAAACGTAGATAGCATAGACTAAAAAAGGCAGTACCCTCCTAAGCGTACCCAAGCACTCCGAGTTTGTTGGGCAGGTTAATATTGCTCTCGGAGTTCATGGTGACCTAACCCTAACCCTAAGTGGAATTTTCCTGCAATGGGATTTTCCTATGTATTTTATCAGGAAACATAGATACTACAGACTAGAAAAGTTAATGCCCTCCTAAACAACCCAAGTACTCCGAGTTTGTTAGGAATTCAATGTTGCTGTCCGTGTTCATGCTGACCTAACCCTAACACTAAGTGGAATTTTCCTCCAAAGGGCTATTTCCATGTATTTTACCAGGAAACATAGAGAGTGTAGACTAGAAAAGGCAGCACCCTCCTAAGCATACCCAAGCATTCTGAATTTGTTGGCAGTGTCCATTTTGCTCTAGGGTTTCAGGGTGACCTAACCGAACCCTAAGTGGAATTTTCCTCCAATGGGATTTTTCCATGTATTTCACCAGGAAATATAGATAGTACAGACTAGAAAAGTCACTGCCCTTCTAATCATACCCAAGCACTCCGAGTTTGTTGGCAAGGTTAATATTGCTCTCGGAGTTCATGGTGACCTAACACTAACCCTAAGTGGAATTTTCCTCCATGGGATTTTTCCATGTATTTTACCATGAAACATAGAGAGCGTAGACAAGAAAAGGCAGCACCCTCCTAACCATACGCAAGCACTCTGAATTTGTTGGCAGTGTCCATTTTGCTCTAGGGTTTCAGGGTGACCTAACCCTAACCCTAAGTGGAATTTTCCTACAATGGGATTTTTCCATGTATTTCACCAGGAAACATAGATACTACTGACTAGAAATGTAAATGCCCTCCTAACCATACCCAAGCACTCTGAGTTTGTTGTCAGTGTCCATTTTGCTCTAGGGTTTCAGGGTGCCCTAACCCTAACCCTAAGTGGAATTTTCCTCCAATGGGATTTTTCCATGTATTTCACCAGGAAACATAGATACTACTGACTAGAAATGTCAATGCCCTCCTAAACGTACCCAAGCACTCTGAGTTTGTGGGCAGTGTCCATTTTGCTCTAGGGTATCAGGGTGACCTAACCCTAACCCTAAATGGAATTTTCCTCCAGTGGGATTTTCCCATGTATTTCACCAGGAAATATAGATAGTACAGACTAGAAAAGTCACTGCCCTTCTAATCATACCCAAGCACTCCGAGTTTGTTGGCAAGGTTAATATTGCTCTCGGAGTTCATGGTGACCTAACCCTAACCCTAAGTGGCATTTTCCTCCAATGGGATTTTTCCATGTATTTTACCAGGAAACATAGAGAGCGTAGACAAGAAAAGGCAGCACCCTCCTTACCATACCCAAGCACTCTGAATTTGTTGGCAGTGTCCATTTTGCTCTATGGTTTCAGGGTGACCTAACCCTAACCCTAAGTGGAATTTTCCTACAATGGGATTTTCCCATGTATTTCACCAGGAAACATAGATACTACTGACTAGAAATGTCAATGCCCTCCTAAGCATATCGAAGCACTCTGAGTTTGTTGGCAGTGTCCATTTTGCTCTAGGGTTTCAGGGGGACCTAACCCTAACCCTAAGTGGAATTTTCCTCCAATGGGATTTTCCCATGTATTTCACCAGGAAACATAGATAGTACAGACTAGAAATGTCACTGCCCTTCTAACTATACCCAAGCACTCCGAGTTTATTGGCAAGGTTAATATTGCTCTCAGAGTTTATGCTGACCTTACCCTAACACTAAGTGGAATTTTCCTCCAATGGGATTTTTCCATGTATTTTACCAGGAAACATAGAGAGCGTAGAACTAGAAAAGGCAGCACCCTCCTAAGCATACCCAAGCACTCTGAATTTGTTGGCAGTGTCCATTTTGCTCTAGGGTTTCAGGGTGACCTAACCCTAACCCTAAGTGGAATTTTCCTCCAATGGGATTTTCTTATGTATTTTATCAGGAAACATATATACTACAGACTAGAAAAGTTAATGCCCTCCTAAACATACCCAAGTACTCTGAGTTTGTTGGGGAATTCAATGTTGCTGTCCGTGTTCATGCTGACCTAACCCTTACACTAAGTGGAATTTTCCTCCAATGGGCTTTTTCCATGTATTTTACCAGGAAACATAGAGAGCGTAGACTAGAAAAGGCAGCACCCTCCTAAGCATACCCAAGCACTCTGAATTTGTTGGCAGTGTCCATTTTGCTCTAGGGTTTCAGGGTGACCTAAACCTAACCCTAAGTGGAATTTTCCTCTAATGGGATTTTCCCATGTATTTCAACCGGAAATATAGATAGTACAGATTAGAAATGTCAATGACCTCCTAACCATACCAAAGCACTCCGAGTTTGTTGGTCAGTTCAATATTGCTGTCTGAGATCATACTGACCTAACCCTAAACCTAAGTGGAATTTTCCTCCAATGGGATTCTCCCTGTACTTCACCAGGAAAAATAGATAGTAGAGACTAGAAAAGGCAGTGCCCTCGTAAGCATACCCAAGCCCTCTGAGTTTGTTGGCAGTGTCCATTTTGCTCTAGGACCTCTGGGTGACTTAACCCTAACCCTAAGTGGAATTTTCCTGCAATGTGATTTTTCCATATATTTTAAGAGGAAAGAGATACTAATGACTAGAAATGTCAATGCCCTCCTAACCATATCCAAGAACTCTGAGTTTGTTGGCGAGTTCAAAATTGCTGTCCTAGTTCATGCTGACCTAACCCTAAACCTAAGTTGAATTTTCCTCCAATGGGATTTACCCATGTACTTCACCAGGAAACATAGATAGCGTAGACTAAAAAAGGCAGTATCCTCCTAAGCGTACCCATGCACTCCGAGTTTTTTGGCCAGGTTAATATTGCTCTCGGTAGTTATGGTGACCTAACCCTAACCCTAAGTGGAATTTTCCTCAAATGGGATTTTCCCTGTACTTCACCAGAAAACATAGATAGTACAGATTAGAAAAGGCAGTGCCCTCCTAAGCATACCCAAGCACTCCGAGTTTTTTGACCAGGTTAATATTGCTCTTGGAGTTCATGGTGACCTAACCCTAACCCAAAGTGGAATTTTCCTCAAATGGGATTTTCCCTGTAGTTCACCAGGAAACATAGATAGTACAGATTAGAAAAGGCAGTGCCCTCCTAAGCATACCCAAGCCCTCTGAGTTTGTTGGTAGTGTCCATTTTGCTCTAGGACCTCTGGGTGACCTAACCCTAACCGTAAGTGGAATTTTCCTGCAATGTGATTTTTCCATGTATTTTACCAGGAAACATAGATACTAATGACTAGAAATGTCAATGCCCTCCTAAAGATACCCAAGTACTCTGAGTTTGTTGGAGAATTCAATGTTGCTGTCCGTGTTCATGCTGACCTAACCCTAACACTAAGTGGAATTTTCCTCAAATGGGATTTTCCCATGTACTTCACCAGGAAACGTAGATAGCGTAGACTAAAAAAGGCAGTACCCTCCTAAGCGTACCCAAGCACTCCGAGTTTGTTGGCCAGGTTAATATTGCTCTCGGAAGTCATGGTGACCTAACCCTAACCCTAAGTGGAATTTTCCTCAAATGGGATTTTCCCTGTACTTCACCAGGAAACATAGATAGCACAGATTAGAAAAGGCAGTGCTCTCCTAAGCATACCCAAGCCCTCTGAGTTTGTTTGTAGTGTCCATTTTGCTCTAGGACCTCTGGATGACCTAACCCTAACCCTAAGTGGAATTTTCCTCCAATGGGTTTTTTCCATGTATTTCACCAGGAAACATAGATACTACTGAATAGAAACGTCAATGCCCTCCTAAGCATACCGAAGCACTCTGAGTATGTTGGTAGTGTCCATTTTGCTCTAGGACCTCTGGGTGACCTAACTCTAACCGTAAGTGGAATTTTCCTGCAATGTGATTTTTCCATGTATTTTACCAGGAAACATAGATACTACAGACTAGAAAAGTTAATGCCCTCCTAAACATACCCAAGTACTCCGAGTTTGTTGGTGAATTCAATGTTGCTGTCCATGTTCATGCTGACCTAACCCTAACACTAAGTGGAATTTTCCTCCAATGGGATTTTTCCATGTATTTTACCAGGAAACATAGAGAGTGTAGAACTAGAAAAGGCAGCACCCTCCTAAGCATACCCAAGCACTCTGAATTTTTTGGCAGTGTCCATTTTGCTCTAGGGTTTCAGGGTGACCTAACCCTAACCCTAAGTGGAATTTTCCTCCAATGGGATTTTCTTATGTATTTTATCAGGAAACATATATACTACAGACTAGAAAAGTTAATGCCCTCCTAAACATACCCAAGTACTCTGAGTTTGTTGGGGAATTCAATGTTGCTGTCCGTGTTCATGCTGACCTAACCCTTACACTAAGTGGAATTTTCCTCCAATGGGCTTTTTCCATGTATTTTACCAGGAAACATAGAGAGCGTAGACTAGAAAAGGCAGCACCCTCCTAAGCATACCCAAGCACTCTGAATTTGTTGACAGTGTCCATTTTGCTCTAGGGTTTCAGGGTGACCTAAACCTAACCCTAAGTTGAATTTTCCTCTAATGGGATTTTCCCATGTATTTCAACCGGAAATATAGATAGTACAGATTAGAAATGTCAATGCCCTCCTAACCATACCCAAGCACTCCGAGTTTGTTGGTCAGTTCAATATTGCTGTCCGAGACCATACTGACCTAACCCTAAACCTAAATGGAATTTTCCTCCAATGGGATTGTCCCTGTACTTCACCAGGAAAAATAGATAGTAGAGACTAGAAAAGGCAGTGCCCTCGTAAGCATACCCAAGCCCTCCGAGTTTGTTGGCAGTGTCCATTTTGCTCTAGGACCTCTGGGTGACCTAACCCTAACCCTAAGTGGAATTTTCCTCCAATGGGATTTACCCATGTACTTCACCAGGAAACATAGCGTAGACTAAAAAAGGCAGTACCCTCCTAAGCGTACCCAAGCACTCCAAGTTTTTTGGCCAGGTTAATATTGCTCTCGGAGTCCATGGTAACCTAACCCTAACCCTAAGTGGAATTTTCCTCCAATGGGATTTTCCTATGTATTTTATCAGGAAACATATATACTACAGACTAGAAATGTTAATGTCCTTCTAACCATACCCAAGCACTCCGAGTTTGTTGGCCAGGTTAATATTGCTCTCGGAAGTCATGGTGACATACCCCTAACCCTAAGTGGAATTTTCCTCAAATGGGATTTTCCCTGTACTTCACCAGGAAACATAGATAGTACAGATTAGAAAAAGCAGTGCCCTCCTAAGCATACCCAAGCCCTCTGAGTTTGTTGGTAGTGTCCATTATGCTCTAGGACCTCTGGGTGACCTAACCCTAACCGTAAGTGGAATTTTCCTGCAATGTGATTTTTCCATGTATTTTACCAGGAAACATAGATACTAATGACTAGAAATGTCAATGCCCTCCTAAAGATACCCAAGTACTCTGAGTTTGTTGGAGAATTCAATGTTGCTGTCCGTGTTCATGCTGACCTAACCCTAACATTAAGTGGAATTTTCCTCAAATGGGATTTTCCCATGTACTTCACCAGGAAACGTAGATAGCGTAGGCTAAAAAAGGCAGTACCCTCCTAAGCGTACCCAAGCACTCCGAGTTTGTTGGCCAGGTTAATATTGCTCTCGGAGTTCATGGTGACCTAACCCTAACCCTAAGTGGAATTTTCCTGCAATGGGATTTTCCTATGTATTTTATCAGGAAACATAGATACTACAGACTAGAAAAGTTAATGCCCTCCTAAACAAACCCAAGTACTCCGAGTTTGTTAGGAAATTCAATGTTGCTGTCCGTGTTCATGCTGACCTAACCCTAACACTAAGTGGAATTTTCCTCCAAAGGGCTATTTCCATGTATTTTACCAGGAAACATAGAGAGTGTAGACTAGAAAAGGCAGCACCCTCCTAAGCATACCCAAGCATTCTGAATTTGTTGGCAGTGTCCATTTTGCTCTAGGGTTTCAGGGTGACCTAACCCTAACCCTAAGTGGAATTTTCCTGCAATGTGATTTTTCCATGTATTTTACCAGGAAACATAGATATTAATGACTAGAAATGTCAATGCCCTCCTAACCATATCCAAGAACTCTAAGTTTGTTTGCGAGTTCAATATTGCTGTCCGAGTTCATGCTGACCTAACCCTAAACCTAAGTGGAATTTTCCTCCAAGGGGGTTTACCCATGTACTTGACCAGGAAACATAGATAGCGTAGACTAAAAAAGGCAGTACCCTCCTAAGCGTACCCATGCACTCCGAGTTTTTTGGCCAGGTTAATATTGCTCTCGGAAGTCATGGTGACCTAACCCTAACCCTAAGTGGAATTTTCCTCAAATGGGATTTCCCCTGTACTTCACCAGGAAACATAGATAGTACAGATTAGAAAAGGCAGTGCCCTACTAAGCATACCCAAGCACTCTGAGTTTGTTGGTAGTGTCCATTTTGCTCTAGGACATCTGGATGACCTAACCCTAACCGTAAGTGGAATTGTCCTGCAATGTGATTTTTCCATGTATTTTACCAGGAAACATAGATACTAATGACTAGAAATGTCAATGCCCTCCTAAAGATACCCAAGTACTCTGAGTTTGTTGGAGAATTCAATGTTGCTGTCCGTGTTCATGCTGACCTAACCCTAACACTAAGTGGAATTTTCCTCAAATGGGATTTTCCCATGTACTTCACCAGGAAACGTAGATAGCGTAGATTAAAAAAAGGCAGTACCCTGCTAAGCGTACCCAAGCACTCCGAGTTTGTTGGCCAGGTTAATATTGCTCTCGGAGTTCATGGTGACCTAACCCTAACACTAAGTGGAATTTTCCTCCAATGGGATTTTCTTATGTATTTTATCAGGAAACATATATACTACAGACTAGAAAAGTTAATGTCCTCCTAAACATACCCAAGTACTCCGGGTTTGTTGGCGAATTCAATGTTTCTGTCCGTGTTCATGCTGACCTAACTCTAACACTAAGTATGTATTTTACCAGGAAACATAGAGAGCGTAGACAAGAAAAGGCAGCACCCTCCTTACCATACCCAAGCACTCTGAATTTGTTGGCAGTGTCCATTATGCTCTAGGGTTTCAGGGTGACCTAACCCTAACCCTAAGTGGAATTTTCCTACAATGGGATTTTTCCATGTATTTCACCAGGAAACATAGATACTACTGACTAGAAATGTAAATGCCCTCCTAACCATACCCAAGTACTCTGAGTTGTTGGCAGTGTCCATTTTGCTCTAGGGTTTCAGGGTGACCTAACCCTAACCCTAAGTGGAATTTTCCTCCAAAGGGATTTTTCCATGTATTTCACCAGGAAGCATAGATACTACTGACTAGAAATGTCAATGCCCTCCTAAACGTACCCAAGCACTCTGAGTTTATGGGCAGTGTCCATTTTGCTCTAGGGTTTCAGGGTGACCTAACCCTAACCTTAAGTGGAATTTTCCTCCAGTGGGATTTTCCCATGTATTTCACCAGGAAATATAGATAGTACAGACTAGAAAAGTCACTGCCCTTCTAATCATACCCAAGCACTCCGAGTTTGTTGGCAAGGTTAATATTGCTCTCGGAGTTCATGGTGACCTAACCCTAACCCTAAGTGGAATTTTCCTCCAATGGGATTTTTCCATGTATTTTACCAGGAAACATAGAGAGCGTAGACAAGAAAAGGCAGCACCCTCCTAACCATACCCAAGCACTCTGAATTTGTTGGCAGTGTCCATTTTGCTCTATGGTTTCAGGGTGACCTAACCCTAACCCTTAGTGGAATTTTCCTACAATGGGATTTTTCCATGTATTTCACCAGCAAACATAGATACTACTGACTAGAAAAGTAAATGCCCTCGTAACCATACCCAAGCACTCTGATTTTTTTGTCAGTGTCCATTTTGCTCTAGGGTTTCAGGGTGCCCTAACCCTAACCCTAAGTGGAATTTTCCTCCAATGGGATTTTTCCATGTATTTCACCAGGAAACATAGATACTACTGACTAGAAACATCAATGCCCTCCTAAGCATACCCAAGCACTCTGAATTTGTTGGCAGTGTCCATTTTGCTCTAGGGTTTCAGGGTGACCTAACCCTAACCCTAAGTGGAATTTTCCTCCAATGGGATTTTCTTATGTATTTTATCAGGAAACATATGTACTACAGACTAGAAAAGTTAATGCCCTCCTAAACATACCCAAGTACTCAGGGTTTGTTGGCGAATTCAATGTTTCTGTCCGTGTTCATGCTGACCTAACTCTAACACTAAGTGGAATTTTCCTCCAATGGGATTTTTCCATGTATTTTACCAGGAAACATGGAGAGCGTATACAAGAAAAGGCATCACCCTCCTAACCATACCCAAGCACTCTGAATTTGTTGGCAGTGTCCATTTTGCTCTAGGGATTCAGGGTGACCTAACCCTAACCCTAAGTGGTATTTTCCTACAATGGGATTTTTCCATGTATTTCACCAGGAAACATAGATACTACTGACTAGAAATGTAAATGCCCTCCTAAGCATACCCAAGCACTCTGAATTTGTTGGCAGTGTCCATTTTGCTCTAGGGTTTCAGGGTGACCTAACCCTAACCCTAAGTGGAATTTTCCTCTAGTGGGATTTTCCCATGTATTTCACCAGGAAATATAGATAGTACAGACTAGAAAAGTCACTGCCCTTCTAATCATACCCAAGCACTCCGAGTTTGTTGGCAAGGTTAATATTGCTCTCGGAGTTCATGGTGACCTAACCCTAACCCTAAGTGGAATTTTCCTCCAATGGGATTTTTCCATGTATTTTACCAGGAAACATAGAGAGCGTAGACAAGAAAAGCCAGCACCCTCCTAACCACACCCAAGCACTCTGAATTTTTTGGCAAGGTTAATATTGCTCTCAGAGTTTATGCTGACCTTTCCCTAACACTAAGTGGAATTCTCCTCCAATGGGATTTTCCTATGTATTTTATCAGGAAACATAGATACTACAGACTAGAAAAGTTAATGCCCTCCTAAACATACCCAAGTACTCCGAGTTTGTTGGTGAATTCAATGTTGCTGTCCATGTTCATGCTGACCTAACCCTAACACTAAGTGGAATTTTCCTCCAATGGGATTTTTCCATGTATTTTACCAGGAAACATAGAGAGCGTAGAACTAGAAAAGGCAGCACCCTCCTAAGCATACCCAAGCACTCTGAATTTTTTGGCAGTGTCCATTTTGCTCTAGGGTTTCAGGGTGACCTAACCCTAACCCTAAGTGGAATTTTCCTCCAATGGGATTTTCTTATGTATTTTATCAGGAAACATATATACTACAGACTAGAAAAGTTAATGCCCTCCTAAACATACCCAAGTACTCTGAGTTTGTTGGGGAATGCAATGTTGCTGTCCGTGTTCATGCTGACCTAACCCTTACGCTAAGTGGAATTTTCCTCCAATGGGCTTTTTCCATGTATTTTACCAGGAAACATAGAGAGCGTAGACTAGAAAAGGCAGCACCCTCCTAAGCATACCCAAGCACTCTGAATTTGTTGGCAGTGTCCATTTTGCTCTAGGGTTTCAGGGTGACCTAAACCTAACCCTAAGTGGAATTTTCCTCTTATGGGATTTTCCCATGTATTTCAACCGGAAATATAGATAGTACAGATTAGAAATGTCAATGCCCTCCTAACCATACCCAAGCACTCCGAGTTTGTTGGTCAGTTCAATATTGCTGTCCGAGATCATACTGACCTAACCCTAAACCTAAGTGGAATTTTCCTCCAATGGGATTGTCCCTGTACTTCACCAGGAAAAATAGATAGTAGAGACTAGAAAAGGCAGTGCCCTCGTAAGCATACCCAAGCCCTCTGAGTTTGTTGGCAGTGTCCATTTTGCTCTAGGACCTCTGGGTAACCTAACCCTAACCCTAAGTGGAATTTTCCTGCAATGTGATTTTTCCATGTATTTTTTTTTTTTTTTATTGAAAATTTTTACATTTTACAAAAACAAATCCCCTTCCCATACCCCCCCCTACCTCACCCCCCCCCCTTCCCAACCTCCCAAACCCTCCCCTGGACTTCCCAGAGCTGAGTACAGGCTTAATTAAAAAAAAAAAAAAAAACTTAAGACACTTTTAAAACCTAAACAAATTTAAATACAATCATCATTCTATATAAGCTCCCTCCAAAAACACAAATTTAAACATTACTTTCTTTGAATATCTATATCTATAGTATAAAATCTAATTTCTCCCTCTTTCTTTATCCTAAAACGAAAAAATAAACATACAAATCTTTGTTATACCATTAAAGCTAAATACTCTTAAAGAACTTAAAGTAAGTACATATTTCCTTCAATCTTCATAATCTTCTCTCCTATCCAAAAAGAAAAAAAAAAAAAAACAAAAACTTAAAAAACCTATAAGTCCTAAACAAATCTAAGCACATTTAATTAAACAAATTATTTTGTCTTAAAAATATTAATAATAATATTTAAAAACTAAAAACACTTTTAAATCCTAAACAAATCTAAATACAATCATCACTCTATATAAACTCCCTCCAAAACCACAAATTTTTAAAATTTAAAACATTAGAATCCACTCACTAAAATAAGCAAATTATAATCCCTTCAAAACACAAATTTAAACAATATTATCATTAAAGGTTCAAAACTTAAAACAACAAAGTTAATAAACACATTAAACATTTCAATCTTCACCAATAACTAATTCCATCCATAAAAAACTACATCCTTATCAATCTCAATTATATTAGTATTATTAATTATTCACATTCCAGTTTTTTCCATTCTCCATTCTTCCATTCTTCCATTTCCCTTCTCCATTCTTGTATCAAACTCGTAAGAAATGCTGCAAGTTCTGCCTTAGGAGACTGCTCCAAAATTCCTGAATCTCCCATCGACTCCGAAGCCAATAAGGGTTCCTTAAATTCCTCCTTGTATTGATCTTTACAATTGTAAGTTGTACAAGTTATCCTCTGCCCGTTCCTCTCTTGTTGATGCCCCTCAGACTGAGATTTCTCAATTTCCATTTCAGGCAATTCCACCCTTAAAGATTGCTCCCAAGACTTTGTAGGTCTAACATCTCCCAGAGATTCAGAAACCACTAAATATGAAACTTCCTTAACCTTCTTCTGTTGCTGCTTTTCTTTGGGATTATATACTGCACAAGTTGTCTTCTGCTCCTCAACCTGGACTTGTTGAGGCCTCTCACACAAAGATTCTCCAGTTTTCATAAATATAGGCTCTTCAAACTGTGATTCTACATTCTTTTCTTCCAAAGCTTTAAACTTAATTGATGGCGATGCACATACCCCCAGGACCGAAGTATAAAAATCTTTTGCTTGAGAAACAGTATTAAGTCTATAACATGTCCCCAGGTAATTCACCACCATTCCAATCGGAACATCCCATCTGAATGAAATTTTTCTCTTTTTAAGTTCATTTGCTAAAAAAGCAAACTCCTTTCTTCTTCTTAAAATTTTAGATGGGATCTCTTTAAAAATTATAACATCTTGTGAAGCAATTTGAAATCTCTTCTTATAATAGGCTTGCACAATTTCATTGCGTAAAGATCTTTTACCAAAGTAAATTACCACATCTCTTGGCAGATTCTTCTGTGCTGCCACCACAGAGTTAACCCTAAATAATTTTTCAATTTCACTAAGTATTCCCTCTTTTTCTTTATTCAAAATCAATGCAAAGTCCTTTGCAACCATCTCCTTCAGATCTCCTTGCAAAGACTCTCCCAGGCCTCTAATTCTTAAGGCATATTCCATTTGTCCATATTGAAGCATAAGAATCTCATTTTCCATTTCTTTTTCCATACTTTCAATTTTCCCCTCCATTATGTCCACTTTTTCAGCTACCTCTTCCACATGGGAGTTCACCTTTTCAAGAACAGAAGCAACACCTTCTAAAGCCAAAACAAAATCTTGTCTCAAGATCTTATTGTTTTCCTCTAAAATCTTTTTCATTTCTGCCCTAATTTGAATTATAACATCTCCCATCATGTCTTGCAAGTCCTTCATAGTTATTAGCTGACCCCCAGAAGAGGGTGAAACTGTTGATTTAGAAACTGTAGAAATCCCTGGACGCTTTGGAGCCATCTTAAAGAAAAACCTTTAGTCCTTCTTAAGAAATTATAAAAATTCCTTCAAAAATCATAACTCCCTCCAAAGAAGGTCATTATAATAAAAAGAAAAAAGGGAAAAAAAGGAAGAGAAAAAGAATTAAAAAAAAGTTTTACTCCTTCTTAAAAATTACAAAAAATTAAACAGAAAAAAAGTCCTTCAAAAAAGGGTCATTACAATAAAAAAAAAAGGGAGTTCAAAGGAAAAAAAAAAGGGAGAAGAAAAAAAAAAATAATAATTAAATAGAAAAAGTCCGTTCCAAAAAAAATACTTAGAGATACCAAAAACAACCATTCCAATCATAAGGAAATGAAACGAGAAAGGGAAAGGAAAGAAAGAAAAACACCAAAAAGCCTGCCGGTCAGCATTCTAACTTCCAGAAAAAAAAACACCGAGGAGTTTGCCGATCGCCATTTTACTTTCCCTTTCAACAAAGAAAAAAAATAAAAAGAGAGAATAAAAATAGAAACAAATCTTAAAACTTAAAATCCAAATAAGTCAAAGAAAGCAAAAACTAAATCCTCTACTCAGCTCTGTCCATTTAAAAAAAAAACTCACCAGTTCTCTTTAAGCACGGAGGTGTTTGCGGCGGCTCGTTTTGTCCCTGAGGACAAAAACAGCTGGGAAGCGGAGACAAGTCTGAACTCCGTGGGAGCACTCCTTTCACCCCCCCCCAAAAAAAAACTTGGGGGGTGAGAAAGAGGCTCTACCACTATTCAGACACTCTCTACCCCCCCCCCTTTGCCCGGGAGGGGGATTTTGAACCGCTGAACAGCTGATATCTGCTGTTCATAGCGGTTCTTACACTTACCCAGGAGGACGGCTACAAAGTAGCCGCCATCACGCACGCAAAATCCACCGGAAGTCACCATTTTTCCATGTATTTTAAGAGGAAAGAGATACTAATGACTAGAAATGTCAATGCCCTCCTAACCATATCCAAGAACTCTGAGTTTGTTGGCGAGTTCAAAATTGCTGTCCTAGTTCATGCTGACCTAACCCTAAACCTAAGTGGAATTTTCCTCCAATGGGATTTACCCATGTACTTCACCAGGAAACATAGATAGCGTAGACTAAAAAAGGCAGTACCCTCCTAAGCGTACCCAAGCATTCCATGTTTTTTGGCCAGGTTAATATTGCTCTCGGAGTTCATGGTAACCTAACCCTAACCCTAAGTGGAATTTTCCTCCAATGGGATTTTCCTATTTATTTTATCAGGAAACATATATACTACAGACTAGAAATGTTAATGTCCTTCTAACCATACCCAAGCACTCCGAGTTTGTTGGCCAGGTTAATATTGCTCTCGGAAGTCATGGTGACATACCCCTAACCCTAAGTGGAATTTTCCTCAAATGGGATTTTCCCTGTACTTCACCAGGAAACATAGATAGTACAGATTAGAAAAGGCAGTGCCCTCCTAAGCATACCCAAGCCCTCTGAGTTTGTTGGTAGTGTCCATTTTGCTCTAGGACCTCTGGGTGACCTAACCCTAACCGTAAGTGGAATTTTCCTGCAATGTGATTTTTCCATGTATTTTACCAGGAAACATAGATACTAATGACTAGAAATGTCAATGCCCTCCTAAAGATACCCAAGTACTCTGAGTTTGTTGGAGAATTCAATGTTGCTGTCCGTGTTCATGCTGACCTAACCCTAACACTAAGTGGAATTTTCCTCAAATGGG
This sequence comes from Crotalus tigris, assembly GCF_016545835.1. Taxonomy (NCBI): domain Eukaryota; kingdom Metazoa; phylum Chordata; class Lepidosauria; order Squamata; family Viperidae; genus Crotalus; species Crotalus tigris. The sequence goes on from NW_024097597.1 coordinate 47,424, forward strand.
ATTTTCCCATGTACTTCACCAGGAAACGTAGATAGCGTAGACTAAAAAAGGCAGTACCCTCCTAAGCGTACCCAAGCACTCCGAGTTTGTTGGCCAGGTTAATATTGCTCTCGGAGTTCATGGTGACCTAACCCTAACCCTAAGTGGAATTTTCCTGCAATGGGATTTTCCTATGTATTTTATCAGGAAACATAGATACTACAGACTAGAAAAGTTAGTGCCCTCCTAAACAAACCCAAGTACTCCGATTTTGTTGGGGAATTCAATGTTGCTGTCCGTGTTCATGCTGACCTAACCCTAACACTAAGTGGAATTTTCCTCCAATGGGCTTTTTCCATGTATTTTACCAGGAAACATAGAGAGCGTAGACTAGAAAAGGCAGCACCCTCCTAACCATACCCAAGCACTCTGAATTTGTTGGCAGTGTCCATTTTGCTCTAGGTTTTCAGGGTGACCTAACCCTAACCCTAAGTGGAATTTTCCTCTAATGGGATTTTCCCATGTATTTCAACCGGAAATATAGATAGTACAGACTAGAAATGTCAATGCCCTCCTAACCATACCCAAGCACTCCGAGTTTGTTGGTCAGTTCAATATTGCTGTCCGAGATCATACTGACCAAACCCTAAACCTAAGTGGAATTTTCCTCCAATGGGATTGTCCCTGTACTTCACCAGGAAACATAGATAGTAGAGACTAGAAAAGGCAGTGCCCTCGTAAGCATACCCAAGCCCTCTGAGTTTGTTGGCAGTGTCCATTTTGCTCTAGGATCTCTGGGTGACCTAACCCTAACCCTAAGTGGAATTTTCCTCCAATGGGATTTTCTTATGTATTTTACCAGGAAACATAGATACTAATGACTAGAAATGTCAATGCCCTCCTAACCATATCCAAGAACTCTGAGTTTGTTGACGAGTTCAATATTGCTGTCCTAGTTCATGCTGACCTAACCCTAAACCTAAGTGGAATTTTCCTCCAATGGGATTTACCCATGTACTTCACCAGGAAACATAGATAGTGTAGACTAAAAAAGGCAGTATCCTCCTAAGCATACCCATGCACTCCGAGTTTTTTGGCCAGGTTAATATTTCTCTCGGTAGTCATGGTGACCTAACACTAACCCTAAGTGGAATTTTCCTCAAATGGGATTTTCCCTGTACTTCACCAGAAAACATAGATAGTACAGATTAGAAAAGGCAGTGCCCTCCTAAGCATACCCAAGCACTCCGAGTTTTTTGACCAGGTTAATATTGCTCTTGGAGTTCATGGAGACCTAACCCTAACCCAAAGTGGAATTTTCCTCAAATGGGATTTTCCCTGTAGTTCACCAGGAAACATAGATAGTACAGATTAGAAAAGGCAGTGCCCTCCTAAGCATACCCAAGCCCTCTGAGTTTGTTGGTAGTGTCCATTTTGCTCTAGGACCTCTGGGTGACCTAACCCTAACCGTAAGTGGAATTTTCCTGCAATGTGATTTTTCCATGTATTTTACCAGGAAACATAGATACTAATGACTAGAAATGTCAATGCCCTCCTAAAGATACCCAAGTACTCTGAGTTTGTTGGAGAATTCAATGTTGCTGTCCATGTTCATGCTGACCTAACCCTAACATTAAGTGGAATTTTCCTCAAATGGGATTTTCCCATGTACTTCACCAGGAAACGTAGATAGCGTAGACTAAAAAAGGCAGTACCCTCCTAAGCGTACCCAAGCACTCCGAGTTTGTTGGGCAGGTTAATATTGCTCTCGGAGTTCATGGTGACCTAACCCTAACCCTAAGTGGAATTTTCCTGCAATGGGATTTTCCTATGTATTTTATCAGGAAACATAGATACTACAGACTAGAAAAGTTAATGCCCTCCTAAACAAACCCAAGTACTCCGAGTTTGTTGGGAAATTCAATGTTGCTGTCCGTGTTCATGCTGACCTAACCCTAACACTAAGTGGAATTTTCCTCCAAAGGGCTATTTCCATGTATTTTACCAGGAAACATAGAGAGTGTAGACTAGAAAAGGCAGCACCCTCCTAAGCATACCCAAGCATTCTGAATTTGTTGGCAGTGTCCATTTTGCTCTAGGGTTTCAGGGTGACCTAACCCTAACCCTAAGTGGAATTTTCCTGCAATGTGATTTTTCCATGTATTTTACCAGGAAACATAGATATTAATGACTAGAAATGTCAATGCCCTCCTAAGCATACCCAAGCACTCTGAATTTGTTGGCAGTGTCCATTTTGCTCTAGGGTTTCAGGGTGACCTAACCCTAACCCTAAGTGGAATTTTCCTCCAATGGGATTTTTCCATGTATTTCACCAGGAAGCATAGATACTACTGACTAGAAATGTCAATGCCCTCCTAAACGTACCCAAGCACTCTGAGTTTGTGGGCAGTGTCCATTTTGCTCTAGGGTTTCAGGGTGACCTAACCCTAACCCTAAGTGGAATTTTCCTCTAGTGGGATTTTCCCATGTATTTCACCAGGAAACATAGATAGTACAGACTAGAAAAGTCACTGCCCTTCTAATCATACCCAAGCACTCTGATTTTGTTGGCAAGGTTAATATTGCTCTCGGAGTTCATGGTGACCTAACCCTAACCCTAAGTGGAATTTTCCTCCAATGGGATTTTTCCATGTATTTTACCAGGAAACATAGAGAGCGTAGACAAGAAAAGCCAGCACCCTCCTAACCACACCCAAGCACTCTGAATTTTTTGGCAAGGTTAATATTGCTCTCAGAGTTTATGCTGACCTTTCCCTAACACTAAGTGGAATTCTCCTCCAATGGGATTTTCCTATGTATTTTATCAGGAAACATAGATACTACAGACTAGAAAAGTTAATGCCCTCCTAAACATACCCAAGTACTCCGAGTTTGTTGGTGAATTCAATGTTGCTGTCCATGTTCATGCTGACCTAACCCTAACACTAAGTGGAATTTTCCTCCAATGGGATTTTTCCATGTATTTTACCAGGAAACATAGAGAGCGTAGAACTAGAAAAGGCAGCACCCTCCTAAGCATACCCAAGCACTCTGAATTTGTTGGCAGTGTCCATTTTGCTCTAGGGTTTCAGGGTGACCTAACCCTAACCCTAAGTGGAATTTTCCTCCAATGGGATTTTCTTATGTATTTTATCAGGAAACATATATACTACAGACTAGAAAAGTTAATGCCCTCCTAAACATACCCAAGTACTCTGAGTTTGTTGGGGAATTCAATGTTGCTGTCCGTGTTCATGCTGACCTAACCCTTACACTAAGTGGAATTTTCCTCCAATGGGCTTTTTCCATGTATTTTACCAGGAAACATAGAGAGCGTAGACTAGAAAAGGCAGCACCCTCCTAAGCATACCCAAGCACTCTGAATTTGTTGGCAGTGTCCATTTTGCTCTAGGGTTTCAGGGTGACCTAAACCTAACCCTAAGTGGAATTTTCCTCTAATGGGATTTTCCCATGTATTTCAACCAGAAATATAGATAGTACAGATTAGAAATGTCAATGCCCTCCTAACCATACCCAAGCACTCCGAGTTTGTTGGTCAGTTCAATATTGCTGTCCGAGATCATACTGACCTAACCCTAAACCTAAGTGGAATTTTCCTCCAATGGGATTGTCCCTGTACTTCACCAGGAAAAATAGATAGTAGAGAGTAGAAAAGGCAGTGCCCTCGTAAGCATACCCAAGCCCTCTGAGTTTGTTGGCAGTGTCCATTTTGCTCTAGGACCTCTGGGTGACCTAACCCTAACCCTAAGTGGAATTTTCCTGCAATGTGATTTTTCCATGTATTTTAAGAGGAAAGAGATACTAATGACTAGAAATGTCAATGCCCTCCTAACCATATCCAAGAACTCTGAGTTTGTTGGCGAGTTCAAAATTGCTGTCCTAGTTCATGCTGACCTAACCCTAAACCTAAGTGGAATTTTCCTCCAATGGGATTTACCCATGTACTTCACCAGGAAACATAGATAGCGTAGACTAAAAAAGGCAGTACCCTCCTAAGCGTACCCAAGCACTCCATGTTTTTTGGCCAGGTTAATATTGCTCTCGGAGTTCATGGTAACCTAACCCTAACCCTAAGTGGAATTTTCCTCCAATGGGATTTTCCTATGTATTTTATCAGGAAACATATATACTACAGACTAGAAATGTTAATGTCCTTCTAACCATACCCAAGCACTCCGAGTTTGTTGGCCAGGTTAATATTGCTCTCGGAAGTCATGGTGACATACCCCTAACCCTAAGTGGAATTTTCCTCAAATGGGATTTTCCCTGTACTTCACCAGGAAACATAGATAGTACAGATTAGAAAAGGCAGTGCCCTCCTAAGCATACCCAAGCCCTCTGAGTTTGTTGGTAGTGTCCATTTTGCTCTAGGACCTCTGGGTGACCTAACCCTAACCGTAAGTGGAATTTTCCTGCAATGTGATTTTTCCTTGTATTTTACCAGGAAACATAGATACTAATGACTAGAAATGTCAATGCCCTCCTAAAGATACCCAAGTACTCCGATTTTGTTGGAGAATTCAATGTTGCTGTCCGTGTTCATGCTGACCTAACCCTAACACTAAGTGGAATTTTCCTCAAATGGGATTTTCCCATGTACTTCACCAGGAAACGTAGATAGCGTAGACTAAAAAAGGCAGTACCCTCCTAAGCGTACCCAAGCACTCCGAGTTTGTTGGCCAGGTTAATATTGCTCTCGGAAGTCATGGTGACCTAACCCTAACCCTAAGTGGAATTTTCCTGCAATGGGATTTTCCTATGTATTTTATCAGGAAACATAGATACTACAGACTAGAAAAGTTAATGCCCTCCTAAACAAACCCAAGTACTCTGAGTTTGTTGGGAAATTCAATGTTGCTGTCCGTGTTCATGCTGACCTAACCCTAACACTAAGTGGAATTTTCCTCCAATGGGCTTTTTCCATGTATTTTACCAGGGAACATAGAGAGTGTAGACTAGAAAAGGAAGCACCCTCCTAAGCATACCCAAGCATTCTGAATTTGTTGGCAGTGTCCATTTTGCTCTAGGGTTTCAGGGTGACCTAACCCTAACCCTAAGTGGAATTTTCCTACAATGTGATTTTTCCATGTATTTCATGGAATTTTCCTCCAAGGGGGTTTACCCATGTACTTGACCAGGAAACATATATAGCGTAGACTAAAAAAGGCAGTACCCTCCTAAGCGTACCCATGCACTCCGAGTTTTTTGGCCAGGTTAATATTGCTCTCGGAAGTCATGGTGACCTAACCCTAACCCTAAGTGGAATTTTCCTCAAATGGGTTTTTTCCATGTATTTCACCAGGAAACATAGATACTACTGACTAGAAACGTCAATGCCCTCCTAAGCATACCGAAGCACTCTTAGTATGTTGGTAGTGTCCATTTTGCTCTAGGACCTCTGGGTGACCTAACCCTAACCGTAAGTGGAATTTTCCTGCAATGTGATTTTTCCATGTATTTTACCAGGAAACATAGATACTAATGACTAGAAATGTCAATGCCCTCCTAAAGATACCCAAGTACTCTGAGTTTGTTGGACAATTCAATGTTGCTGTCCGTGTTCATGCTGACCTAACCCTATCACTAAGTGGAATTTTCCTCAAATGGGATTTTCCCATGTACTTCACCAGGAAACGTAGATAGCGTAGACTAAAAAAGGCAGTACCCTCCTAAGCGTACCCAAGCACTCCGAGTTTGTTGGGCAGGTTAATATTGCTCTCGGAGTTCATGGTGACCTAACCCTAACCCTAAGTGGAATTTTCCTCCAATGGGATTTTTCCATGTATTTTACCAGGAAACATAGAGAGCGTAGACAAGAAAAGGCAGCACCCTCCTAACCATACCCAAGCACTCTGAATTTGTTGGCAGTGTCCATTTTGCTCTATGGTTTCAGTGTGACCTAACCCTAACCCTTAGTGGAATTTTCCTACAATGGGATTTTTCCATGTATTTCACCAGGAAACATAGATACTACTGACTAGAAATGTAAATGCTCTCCTAACCATACCCAAGCACTCTGTTTTTTTTGTCAGTGTCCATTTTGCTCTAGGGTTTCAGGATGCCCTAACCCTAACCCTAAGTGGAATTTTCCTCCAATGGGATTTTTCCATGTATTTCACCAGGAAACATAGATACTACTGACTAGAAACGTCAATGCCCTCCTAAGCATACCCAAGCACTCTGAATTTGTTGGCAGTGTCCATTTTGCTCTAGGGTTTCAGGGTGACCTAACCCTAACCCTAAGTGGAATTTTCCTCCAATGGGATTTTCTTATGTATTTTATCAGGAAACATATATACTACAGACTAGAAAAGTTAATGCCCTCCTAAACATACCCAAGTACTCCGGGTTTGTTGGCGAATTCAATGTTTCTGTCCGTGTTCATGCTGACCTAACTCTAACACTAAGTGGAATTTTCCTCCAATGGGATTTTTCCATGTATTTTACCAGGAAACATAGAGAGCGTATACAAGAAAATGCAGCACCCTCCTAACCATACCCAAGCACTCTGAATTTGTTGGCAGTGTCCATTTTGCTCTAGGGATTCAGGGTGACCTAACCCTAACCCTAAGTGGAATTTTCCTACAATGGGTTTTTCCATGTATTTCACCAGGAAACATAGATACTACTGACTAGAAATGTAAATACCCTCCTAAGCATACCCAAGCACTCTGAATTTGTTGGCAGTGTCCATTTTGCTCTAGGGTTTCAGGGTGACCTAACCCTAACCCTAAGTGGAATTTTCCTCCAATGGGATTTTTCCATGTATTTCACCAGGAAGCATAGATACTACTGACTAGAAATGTCAATGCCCTCCTAAACGTACCCAAGCACTCTGAGTTTGTGGGCAGTGTCCATTTTGCTCTAGGGTTTCAGGGTGACCTAACCCTAACCCTAAGTGGAATTTTCCTCTAGTGGGATTTTCCCATGTATTTCACCAGGAAATATAGATAGTACAGACTAGAAAAGTCACTGCCCTTCTAATCATACCCAAGCACTCCGAGTTTGTTGGCAAGGTTAATATTGCTCTCGGAGTTCATGGTGACCTAATCCTAACCCTAAGTGGAATTTTCCTCCAATGGGATTTTTCCATGTATTTTACCAGGAAACATAGAGAGCGTAGACAAGAAAAGCCAGCACCCTCCTAACCATACCCAAGCACTCTGAATTTTTTGGCAGTGTCCATTTTGCTCTAGGGTTTCAGGGTGACCTAACCCTCACCCTAAGTGGAATTTTCCTCCAATGGGATTTTCTTATGCATTTTATCAGGAAACATATATACTACAGACTAGAAAAGTTAATGCCCTCCTAAACATACCCAAGTACTCCGGGTTTGTTGGCGAATTCAATGTTTCTGTCCGTGTTCATGCTGACCTAACTCTAACACTAAGTGGAATTTTCCTCCAATGGGATTTTTCCATGTATTTTACCAGGAAACATAGAGAGCGTATACAAGAAAAGGCAGCACCCTCCTAACCATACCCAAGCACTCTGAATTTGTTGGCAGTGTCCATTTTGCTCTAGGGTTTCAGGGTGACCTAACCCTAACCCTAAGTGGAATTTTCCTCCAATGGGATTTTTCCATGTATTTCACCAGGAAACATAGATACTACAGACTAGAAAAGTCACCGCCCTTCTAATCATACCCAAGCACTCCGAGTTTATTGGCAAGGTTAATATTGCTCTCAGAGTTTATGCTGACCTTTCCCTAACACTAAGTGGAATTTTCCTCCAGTGGGATTTTCCTATGTATTTTATCAGGAAACATAGATACTACAGACTAGAAAAGTTAATGCCCTCCTAAACATACCCAAGTACTCCGAGTTTGTTGGTGAATTCAATGTTGCTGTCCATGTTCATGCTGACCTAACCCTAACACTAAGTGGAATTTTCCTCCAATGGGATTTTTCCATGTATTTTACCAGGAAACATAGAGAGCGTAAACAACAAAAGGCAGCACCCTCCTCAGCATACCCAAGCACTCTGAATTTGTTGGCAGTGTCCATTATGCTCTAGGGTTTCAGGGTGACCTAACCCTAACCCTAAGTGGAATTTTCCTCCAATGGGATTTTTCCATGTATTTCACCAGGAAGCATAGATACTACTGACTAGAAATGTCAATGCCCTCCTAAACGTACCCAAGCACTCTGAGTTTGTGGGCAGTGGCCATTTTGCTCTAGGGTTTCAGGGTGACCTAACCCTAACCCTAAGTGGAATTTTCCTCCAGTGGGATTTTCCCATGTATTTCACCAGAAAACATAGATACTAATGACTAGAAATGTCAATGCCCTCTTAACCATACCCAAGCACTCCTGATTTACTGATTTTTATTTGTTACTTTTGATTGTTAGGATTTATTTTTTTATTTTATTTTATTTCTTTTTTGTGTGTGATTTTATTAGTAGTGTTTACTTAATAGATCAACGTATTTGTTTACTTATTATTTTTAATGTGTTAAAGTTTAAGCTTTGTTAAAAATGGTTGAATATGATACTTACTCATTATTATGAACCGGACAGTTGCTTGTTTGTTGAAATATGTGATTGTACCTATCCTTATTTTACCATAATCCCCTTTTTCCTTCCCCTCCCCCTTTCCTTTTTACCCTTCCTTTTACCATACCTGTATTCTTCCTATTTTTCCTTACCTATATAAATTTAATAAAATGTTGTTAAAAAAAAAGAAAGTATATTTCAAGCACTGCAAAGGAAAAGACAAGAGAATCTGAGAAGCACATAAAGAGTTCTTACCTTTTTACAAAACAGAATGATTTCCAGCTTGCAATAACTTATGTAAGAATTTCAAGTAAAGGGTAGCCTTGCTAATAAACAAGGATAGATGAATAAGGTCACTTTCAAATTCTCCTAGTTTCTCAATGTTCCAATATCAAATTTGATTTAGCTTATCTCCATATCATTTTGACATTATTTTTAAAACAGTTTTCATGAAGTTACATATTTTAGTACACTAATTTTCCTAATCTTCAGATGGATACCTGTTCAGTCATGCGTGTGCATTTGTGTGTGTATATACACATTTGTTTCCTAAACAAATTTGTATGTGTCTGTATATATTTATGTATGTATAGACACATGCATACATACATATGATATATGTATATATACATATTGTATATTCCTATGTATATATAGATGTGTATTCATGTATAGGGATGCATACATGGAAAGAGAGACACACACAAACACACACAATAGCACAATGCAAACTTTATAAAATCTGGTGAAACAAGCTAGATAGTAACATCTAGTGAACTTTGAATTTTTAAACACAACTGTTTTTTGAGAGTGAAAATTATTTTTTGTCAAATGCATTTGTCTCCCAGTCCTATACATAAAGAAAAAAGGTTCTAAAATATCTGGAGATGGAGCTATATTAATGATTGAATCATTCTTTGTTTTTTAGTTCTAAAAGTTTATCTAAACTACTATATTCAGTCTCAAGTCCAGAGCTGAATGAATATTCAGAAGCAGGATGAAGTCAAAATATCCAAGAAAGGGCACAGTAATGACTGCCTTGGTCTCTCTGTGATTGGATTTGTAAGCTTCCATTATATCTATTTTTCACAATGCTTCGAAGCAATACTGTACTGTGGGAAATGTACACAATTGATGAGCCCTGGTAGTGCAGGGCTTAAAGTGCAGAATTGCAGGTTAACAGCCTGGAGTTGGATGCTGACGGATTCAAGATTGACTTAGCCTCCATCCTTCCGAAGTTGGTAAAACGAGGACCCAGGTTGTTGGGGGCAATATACTGTCTTTTTAAACCCCCCAGGAAATACTGTAAAAAAAATATAAGTTTAAGTGCTATTGCTATTGGTAACTGTCACTAAATAAAATGACCAATTTAGGAAATGCACAGAACACATTTCCTGATACACACTTGAAAAGGTTATTCAAGGTTAAATTACAACATGTGCAGGCCCACTACATTATAACAATGGTGTGCAGTTGTGATTTCTAATTCTTCTGCCATGAGTAAATGTGCTTCAGAGCACATTGAGATAGATAGCTATAACCTAATGCTCCATACTGAAATTGTTGTATACTTCGTTCGCGTGCGAATGATGAAGACACATGGCGATGCTGAACAAATGCTTTATTTTCTCTCTTAACAACTGAGCAAAAGCAAAAGGCAGGCAAGCCTGTTTATGTGGCCAGAAACCCGGACAACGGCAACCAATGAGAGCAGAGCGTTTTCGCGCCTTGCACACGCGCACAAGGCTGGCGCCGCTCTGTCTGGTCCTGGCCAGCTTTTGGAATGCCCGGGACCAATGCAACGTCCCGAGCCTGCTTTTGCAGGCTCAGGACACAACAGAAATCATTGAGTCTGCTTAGTCCGTTTCAAAGGAGATGGTCCATTTATTATTAAAAACGCTTACAAATAATAGCAAGAAGTAAATTTATTTCCCTGAGTATATTTGGGAAATGAATACTTATGTAGCCATCTAATCTTACTTGTTAAAAGAAATGTAAAATCTCATTTGGGGGAAGAAACGGTCCTTGAAATGGCCTGAGAACCAGTAAAGAAGATTGCATGAACTGATAACTCTTTAATGAAAATGGGAAAAGAGAAAAAGAAAGAAGGTATTTGGGCTTCAAAAGTATCTGTAAAAGAAATTTCTGTCTCTCTCTCACCCCCCTTCCTCTCTCTCTCTTCACTCTGTGAATCTGAGGACCAAATTATACATGATAGGCTACTGTAAGAAAACCAGCTAGAATCCAATTATCAGAAAACTAAAATCATGGCATTTGTCAAAAGGTCAATTGTTGCTCTTGGAACATAGATATTGACAAGATTAAGCAGATCTCCTGCCTCAGATACCTGGAGATAGACCTTCACTTTGTCAAAAGTAGGAACACCCATGGGGTTTCACCCAATGCTGAAAATGCACAGAGGTGGTCCTATGCCATCCTTAAATTCCTAAAGACAAGAGGTGGAATACACCCACTGCACTCAAATTATTTGAAGCCAAGCCAATAGTACTTTTTTATGGTGCCCAGCTGGGCTCTTTCGCCAATTTTGCACCCTTGGATGTGTGTCCCTTCATGTCCCAAAATGTATCTTGAATTGCCATCCTGAGACTGGAGACAGGTCTTGTGAGACAGTCTAGACCAGGGGTTCTCAACCTTGGCAACTTTAAGACTTGTGGACTTCAACTCCCAGAATTCCTCAGCCAGCTTCGCTGGCTGAGGAATTCTGGGAGTTGAAGTCCACAAGTCTTAAAGTTGCCAAGGTTGAGAACCCCTGGTCTAGGTTGTGGGTGACTACATTCAACTGTTGTCTTAGGCTTTCTTTTTTTCTCCATTAAGTATGAATGATGATTTTTCAATTCATATGGAAACAAGCAGTTGTTCCTGAAATCTCATCCTTGGGCTTCTCTCCAGGTCTTATGCTCAGCAAGGGATACAATTAGGTCAAAGCACTCATTAAACAGTGTGTAGCAGAGGCAGAGTGAAAACTGGATCTAGCCAGGACCCCAACCTTTATTGCCAATGAATCCAACAGGTACTCTGCCTTCCCAATGGCATACCTAATTAAACTATAAGTACTTAAACGCTGGAGGGTTATTATTCTGGCATTATGCCATGCCTTTCTCTCAGTTGGCCTTGAAGGCCAAGAAGATCCCTTACTTGGAGAGACAATACCCTGTGACCCTGGATACATATAGACAATAGACTGTGTTGTTCCAATGCTGTACTATAGAAATATTTGTACCAGCCTCATCTCACTATTACTGAATAAGCACCCAGGAATAATTCTACATCTCGTTGCTTTCAGATACCAAGCCTGCTATAACATCAAATGTTGCCGGGTTTAATGCAGCAGCACTTAAAATTCAACAGATGATGATCTGTGTCATAAACAAGACTTAATAAGTAACTACTTTGCCATACTAGAGTGCTCTGTAATTTGGTAGACACGGGATAGTCTTTCACATGCTAACCTTTATGATCCCCCACATCCATCTAACATTCCCACCCTCCCTTTAGATTCTCTTATTGGATGGAACAGAAAGAATCTCTATATTGGCAGAAGAACTATTTGGTTTTAGGGAAGATCATTCAGCAATTGACCAGTGTCTTCAACATCTTATCGAAAAATAGAAATCCCAGAATCCTGCTTCATTTTATGCAGCTTTTGTGGATCTTAAGCCAGCATTAGTCTTGGACTAAGCTATGGAAGAAGTGTGTAATGCCACTCTGGATCACTAACTGTTGTTTCTTTATGTGTATCTATGTGCGTCAAGCAAATAAAGAATTGAACTCAATTGTATCTCTGTCTCTTTCTCTCACTCTCTCTCTCACACACAGTTTTATATCCTTTAACTTTTCATGTTTGTTTAGTTCTTCTATGCTTTTTAATTGACTATACTTCACCCCCTGACTGTACCCCATCCCCCTGATAGCTATCTATGACCTTAACAAAATTTGATTTGATGATAAAGTATTGATTAAACTGCTTCTATTCAGAAAGCGATATTGTCAGGCCCAAAGGTGAGACAATGAGATCCAGTTTCTTTATTTGCTTGCACCTAATTGGCATCAAATCTTGCCAAACTAAAGCTATAATTTTATAATTTACTAGATACAACATGAGAGATTCTAGGGTCTGGCTACCCTGAATCTCTTCCTCCTCTCCCTCTTCCACCTCAGGACTGTGCAATGTCTTAATCCAGGTCTCTTCCTGGAAAAGCTCTGGGTTATCCAAATCCTCCCCCTCCCCCCACCTCTGCAAGTAAACATTCCATCACAAATTATAAGGCTATATATACATATATTTCTAATATGTTAATAATTAAATTCATAACCCCATTTAGATGGGTATTCTTTCATTCAACAAACAAATTAATTTATGATCATCTGAACATGGTAATTCCTCCTTCCAGGTGATTCCTTCAATATAGGTCATTGCATGTAGCAATTTTATACAGGGTTAGGATTGTGCAAAGCATAAAAAAGCGCTTGTGTCAGGTACCCCAATGAAGCAGATTTTCAAAGAGAATCCCTCCTTTGAAGCAGTGAAGCAGTACTTGATCCCTTTCAAAATACTTTACAGATTTATTGGATTTTCACATGCTTCTAGGATGGTTATTTATTTATTTAGTGTATGGCATTTACAGAGGTCATGCAATCACTGATAGACAATTTTAGTTTAAATAAAGCATATATATATATATATATATATATATATATATATATATATATATATAGAGAGAGAGAGAGAGAGAGAGAGAGAGAGAGAGAGAGAGAGAGAGACAGACAGACAGACAGACAGACAGACAGACAGACAGACAGACAGACAGACAGAGAATACAATATAGGAGATAATATATTAAATTGAGATGAAAATCATAATAAAATAATCATAATTTGGAGCCATAGAATTGCAATGGGATTGATGTCATAGTTTGATTTCTAAGGAAGCTAACCATCTAATGCAGTGCTTCTCAACGTTTGTGTGACGGCGACCCCCGTCACACAAACGTGCCGTGCATGCACGGGGCTGCCCCCATGCACGGGGCTGCCCCCATGCGCGCCGCCGTCCCCATGCGCGGCACGCATGTGCGGCGGCACCCCCATGCGTGGTGCGCATGCGCGGCACCGCCCCCCAAGGGGGAAAAATGGTGGATTGCCTTGTTTGGCGACCCCCGAGAAATGGTCGATTGACCCCAAATGGGGTCGCAACCCATAGATTGAGAACCACTGATCTAATGGCTTCTGGTGTGGCTATGGTGAGATTATCCAAGGTGCTTGGAAATTTCCTGAGGAGACATTGTTGAACTATATGTGTTATAGTTTGTTCCAGTGCACTACAGTCACATTGTGGGCTCTCAGCCATTCCCCACTTAAAAAGCTTTGTCTTAGTTAGGGTATGAAGTATAGAGGATATGAAGTATCGACTACTTCCCTGATGGTATATCCCGGACAACATTCTGCCTTAACAGAACAGCTAAAATCTATACAAACAGCAACCAAACTGGATATTGCATCTCTCATTGTCAAAAACTACAGAGAGGCAGCAATTAGACCACAACAGTTCTTTTAAGAACTTACTGACAAAAGATATTCTGGTATGGTTACAGTATCTAGTGTTGAAGCTTTGGTTCATTTTTCAATATGAAGCATAGGTGTAAGGTGATAGCCAGCCAATCAGTTTAGTGCCTCATTCAGCTGTCTGCTGTTATTGCTCTTTGGCATGGCATGGCTAACACCATTTGCTTCCTCAGCTTTCTTGCTTCTTTAATGTAGGCAGACAAAGGTCTTCGCTTTGCTCTCTCTTCTGCTAATGGAAAATTACACTTCGGTGTGGGTCCTGCTGACACAGCTGGGAGTTCAAGTAAGCTCTGAGCACTCTGAATAGGAACTCAAGGCTGACCTGACCCTTGAGTCAAACCTGACTTTCAAGAGCACAACGCTTCAGCAAGTTAAAGTCTCTTGACAATGAATGAGTGAGTGGGTGCCGTGCTAACCTACACAGGTACTGACTCAGACTTTTGCAGCTTTAAAAAAATAAAGCTGGGGTGACAAGGCTACAAATACCAGACACATTCTGTGCCTTCTTTCTCTGTGGGTTGCTTCTCTCTGGGGCATTATATAAATAAAAATCTGTATTGTAAGTTTAGAGTAGATTCTTTCTTTTTTTGCTTCAGCCAATTTCTTTCAAGACAATTTGGAAGTTGATTTTCCCTCCTTCCTGTTTTCTCCATCAGAAAAGAGGTCCGAGAAGATATTTTGAATATTAATTGTAGTAAACCCTTTGAAGACAGGGAACTGAAATGTGGCAAGGTTAAAGTATTTTAAATGGTCTACAGTCCCTAGTATTTTTATTCCATTCAGGTGGGAAAACTGTAACAGCTTTAGGCATTTTGAAATTTCCCTATATTGCCTAGGGACAAGTATTTTTTTTGAACTGAATATTGAAACTACTAAAGTTGAATTAGATGTTTCTTGAATTACAGACTCAAACTAAATCATGTGTGATTCATAACAAAACAGGGTTGAATTGCACAGGCCTAATACAATGGAAATAATTATTTCTAAATTTAAGAAAGTCTATCTACAGCTTTAAAGCAGCTCTACATGAAATTAGTATTGTCCATGGGTTTTTATGGCAAAGATACTGGAGTGGTTTGCCATTTCCTTCTCCAGTGGATCACATTTTGAATTGCAAGGTGTTCAAACCGGTCAGTCCTAGAAGGCCAGATCCTGAAGTTGAAACTCAAATACTTTGGCCACCTAATGAGAAGGAAGGATTCACTGGAGAAGGGCCTAATGCTGGGAAAGTTTGAGGGCAATAGAAGAATGGGACGACAGAGAATGAGGTGGCTGGATGGAGTCACTGAAGCAGTAGGTGTGAACTTAAATGGACTCCAGAAGATGGTAGAGGACAGGAAGACCTGGAGGAACATTGTCCATGGGGTCACGATGGGTCGGACATGACTTCGCAATTAACAACAATAACAACAACATGAAATTAAGCCATATTTTTTTCAGATATGCCCTATTGTTTTCTTTAACCACAATAGAGAAATGGATGGTGAAAAGGATGTAACTTGCTGAGATGATCAAATTGACATCTTTAATTAGAGACAAGACATTGTCTAATTTCACTAGAAAGCCTTTATTGACTTTTTTGTGTGAAACAGAAAAAGATGAAATGATATATGTTTTTGATTAGTAAAAAAAAATTATTGAAAAATGTAAAAAATGTAACTATAAAGTAAGAGGTTACTTTATATTTGTAACTGCTATAAAAATTGAAAATCACTGCTTTATATTTTTTTCTTTATTTCTTTCTTTGTTTGTTTGTTTCTTTCATTTGTTCTTTCTTTCCTTCCTTTCTTTCTTATTTACTTCTTTTTTCTCATATCTTCATTCTATGTATTAGTTCTGTTTATCTTTCTTCTTAAAATTATATAATTTCGATCAGTGTGTGCTACCTGCTCTAACATATGCCAGTAGAACATGGACATTAACCTCACATACAAAAGCTATAAGTGACACAAAGAGCCATGGAACGATACATGCTCAGCATCATAACACAAGATATAAAGACCTGCACATGGAATAGACAACAAATGAATATGATGCCATCAAATGAGTAAAAGAATTGAAATGGAAATGGGCTGTTCACATACAAGAACTGATGACAGGTAGACTAAGGCAGCCATAGAATGGATTCCATTTGATAAAAAGCATCCACAAAAAAAGACCTAGAACAAGATGGAGAGACGACATCAGCAAGTATTGCGGGCCCAGCTGGCAAAGGAAAGGGCAAGATCATATTGGTTGGAAACATGTGGAAGAGGCCTTCATCCTGCAGTGGATAGACAATGGCTAGAATGATTATTATGATATAATGAAAAGACATGTCATATTATTTTCAGAACTTATAATACTCTGATGCAGAGTTGGTTTAATGAAGATAACTGGCAATATTAATCTATCTGTTGAAAGAAAAATCTTAATCAGGGTCCAGTCCAAGCCGAGAATAAACAAAATGGAGACTGCTTTAGAAAGAAGGTTGTAATTTATTGAAGAGCAGAACTACAAAACATGAGGCTCTGGAGCAGCTGACCATATGTAGCTGGGAGTGGTGGGTTCTTATACCTTCTTGGGCTTTTGTGTTTGGAGTGCCTGTTCCTGTGGCATGAACTCTGACCTGAGGTTCTTTTTAGTGTGTCATTTTTTGGTATTGGTGGGTTAATCCTATTATGCCCCAAAGGTCATGTTTCCTGTCTTTAGAGTTTGGGTGGGAGGTGTGGATTTTAGGAGTCTTTGTCTTTCTCATCAGTTTCTAGCTTCCTGGCTCCAATTTTTCTGAATAGGATTATCAGATCTGCATTTCTACAGACCTGGTTTCTGCTTGGGGCAGAGAGACTCGGGGTGGTAGTTTCTGCCTAAGATTTTCTATTATTCCTTTGGGAAATATATTCTGCTTTTTTAATATTCCCAAAACATTTCTTTCCCCCCCCGGTGGGGGGGAGCTGACTTCCCACTTATCTCTTTTTGTACCTGTGAGTCAGTCTTGACTCCTGGCAACTGCCTGGACTAACTGCCAACTGTAGTTTTCTTGACAATATTTCAGGACTGGTTTACTATTGCTTTCTTCTTAGGGCTGGGAGAGAGTGACTGGTTCAAGATCACCTAGCTGGCTTATCTAAGGCAGAATTAGAACTCATGGTTTTTAAGTTGATGCCTTAAAAATAATACATCAAACCAGCTCATTTTACAATTGAGAAATTGGTGTTAAGTAAAATCTTTGAAAACATATTGGTATATACCATTTGATATTTAATATTTCTGTTAAAAATAAGCTATAGTGTAGATGAGATTTTTTTAAAAAAACACCCATACATATTAGATGGGCTAATTTAACTAAAATATGAATCTTTTAAGCAATGGCATGGGCTAAATTTGGGGAATGTAACAAGTTTAGGGCACACAGCCCTCTTGCCTTGTTGTTCCTTCTATAGCTTGGTAAATGTCTTCAAATCTACTCCAGGGGACAGATATGGTGCAGGGGATTGCACATGGAATAAGATTTGACAGAAACTTTTATAGAATAGTAAATGGAATAAAAGTAGAATAAAAGATGTGACTGCTACTTGTTTAATAGAAGATTAATATATGTCCTTGGCTCTGCTGTTAAGGGATAAATGGTTACAGTTCTCACCAACATTTTTACCTAAAACAAATTTTAAATAATGTTTAAGCTCCCCCTTTCAGTGAAACATTCATGGAGTAAATATTACAAAAATTTCTCTGAAATGAGAAGGCTTGAGAAAGATTGTTCAGTTTGCCTTGCAAATAAACCCCAGCCAGTCCTGTAAATCTGTATTCATATTCCACAATTACCTGTATTACTGGCAACAAAACACCTGGCTAGTTTAAATCTTGTTCATTTGGCAAGACTTACTTCTATAGAGACTGGTTAATGGTGTCTCTAATTTCATATCTCTTCAAAATAGCAGTCTCAATGGAATAAAGCCCAAATCAGATGAGAGATAAGGCAGGAGAGAAAAGAACTTAGATCAGCACTATAACCTTTTTAGTTCTGGTTTGTGATAATCTCAGACATTTGCCCAGAACATTATATTTTCAGTAATTCCTGTTCTCCTCTTTCTTTGTGTTTGACACACTCTATAAAGTTTATGGTTGTCTTTCACCAAAAGAAGCTAAGCTAACTTTGAAACAAATGAATCTGTCTTGTATAAAAACTTGGTATGTTAAATGGAAAAATCAACAACAGCCTGAAAGGAGACAAAAGCTCTACCATCAATCAATTTCACATTTCATCTAAGAAATTAGAGATTGATTTGGCTTTTCTTCAAACCTTCAATGAATGTCTTTATTCAAAATTCTCCTAGCAAATAAACCCTAGCCAGACCTGTAAATCTGTATTCATATTCCACAATAACCTCTATCACTGGCAACAGTGCATCTGGTTAGATTAAAACTTGTGCCAATTGAGTGAATTTGCAGAATAGCTTGAATAGTAGCCTCCTCCTCCTCCTCCTTCTCCTCTTCCTCCTCCTGTCATATAAATTCCAGAGAATGGCAGACACAAAAAAGAAAAAAAATGAGGGTTTTGCCCTTGATTCCTAACTGTTTGACAAGAGCACAATAAGTAGCTCTAAAGTACAAGATAATGTATTTAGTAGCATAACACAGTGACTTCAACAGGTACAATGCAATATATCTTGGCCTGTAATCTGAAAGAGATGTAGTATCCTTCCTTCGTTATATATCAATCTGCTAATTGTGTTTGGTTTCAGAATTTGGAATGGAATTTCCATATATTTGCAGGAACAGAGCAATTTCTCTGATGCCTGCAATTCATGCCACTATCACCTGGCTGTGTTTCCTCCATCCCCTTCAGCATCTGATGTCCGATCCAGGAGTCTCACTTTGCTGAATAGTATATCTAAATTCTTTCTATCAAGGGATGCCTTTGATTACACACCGGTCCCAAACCATTGGACTTCCCTAAAACAGACGTTAGCAAAGGTTCTACTGAGCAGGGGAACCATTTTTGTTCTTATTTAAGAAAAAGAATTAGAGGGCCCACAAAATCAATTCTGAGCATTGATTCCTTTTATCTTTTATTCTGTTCGCCATGAGGGGTGGATCAGATTGCATTAGAACAGTGTTTCCCAAAGTGTGGTACGCGTACCCCCAGGGGTATGGAAAGAGTTTGGTGGGGGTACGCGTTGCACCGGAGTTTAGTGGGGATCATGTGGGAATATCCACTGCACCGTGCTTAGCTGCGCCCACAGAACAAAGAAAGAAATAGGCGCGTATCGCAGTTTTTACACGGGAACTGGGGCCATCATACATCGTATCGCAACTCATTATGACGGGAACTTCTGCGCATCCTTTGCGCAGCTCTGGTTCGGCCATTTTTAAACTGCGGGAACATTAACAGTTAACGTTGAGCTTCGGAGCTGTTTAAAAGCCGGAGAATTGCAGTGTTATCAACGGTTAGACAGTCTTGTGAGGCGTGACACGGCATGAATATACTGCACTTCATTATAGAGACAACTCAATATATTTTGATTTTTATTAAAGCATATGTTTTTTATGAGGGGTACTCAGGGTTACGAAAATTATAGAAGGGGTACACATATGTCAAAAGTTTGGGAAACACTGCATTAGAAAGTTGATTAAGTCTGTTGCCTTCTGGGGAAGTATTTCCTTCCATCCTTTTTCACCATGATGAAGACCAAAAACTCAAAGCGGTAGGCCTTCTGTCATATCAAGTCATTTTCTTTATACATTTCCTTTACCTTTGTATGTTGAGCATCTATTTGTATATATCCTTATGTACTTTTTTGCATAGCCTTAATAGGTATGTTTACTTATTTATTATTATATTTGTTAAATTTGTTTTCCACCCATCTTACCGCAAAGGTGACTCTGGGCTGCTTACAACAGGGCTTTTCAACCTTTTCACCCATTGTACCACTTTTAGGATCGGCACTTCTTCTGGGCTCAGCAGAAGCACCAGGATCAGCACTGAGCTCCAGCTGGAGCCTGGTGCTGATCCTAGCGCTTCCACTGAGCCCTGACAGCCCTGCAGCTCCAGCCATCTCTCGCTCAGGCTTGTGCGGTGCTGCCACTGGTTTAGTTCATTCCCCTCCCCCACTACCACTTTTCTAGGATGGTCGCATACCACCTGCCAGGTGCCAATGTACCACAGGTGGTATCCGTACCACTGGTTGAAAAGCCTTGACTTACAACATCAAAATAAAATTCTATCTATCTATCTGTCCGTCCATCGATCCATTGAGAGATAGAGATAGAGATAGAGACAGAGACAGAGACAGAGATAGAAACAGATAAAAAATATACAAATGTATAAAATCACAATAAAACAGTAATAAGAACAATTGTTTCTTCTGGCACATGCATACTGTACTAAATATGGATGCCAGTTTTATCTCATTTTTTCCCTTGTGCTCGTTTGACTGGCAATTTCACCACTCAGCAGCATGTACACCACCTTTTCCTGCAGCAAACTGGAACAATTTCTCTCAACAAAATCCAAGGCAGGAGACCACATAAAATGCCTGAGATGCAATGAAATCAACTTCCCTAGTAGGCTTTCCAGCAAAATGATACTCATGTGTATACAGTTCAGGATTAATATGCATTAGTCTACTAGCAAATTAATAGACATTCTTGGCAGTTCTGCCTGTGAAGAAAAAAATCATTGCCAGATTACCTTGCTACTCAAAGACTGCAGATAATGAAGATATTGAAATGGTGGGTAGCTTCTGTTTTTTAGGATTAACCAGCAGCAATAAATGAACCAGCAGTTGAGAAATATGCTGCAGAGGACAGACTTGCTGCAGCCAACTCGCTGAGGGACAACTTGCCACAGCCAATTCACCATGGGACAACTCATCACAGGACAGGAATGACACTAATATCAAAGAAACGGTGAAACAGAATCATTAAAGAAAGGGTACAAAATTGAAATGTGAATGACAAAAATTAAAATATTTTTTTAATTATTTTTAATATTTTAAATGAACTGTTGAATTGTCCCACAGCACGTTTTCCCATAGTGAGTTGGCCATAGCAAGTTGTCCCATGGTGAGCTGACCATGGTGAGTTGGCCACACTGAGTTGGCCTTGGCCATGCCAAGTTGTCCCATTCTGTGCTAGCAGACTAGCACTTGGTCGATTAGCAGTGAAAACCCTGGTAAAGATACTCAGATGCCATGATGGGTCTAGACTTACAAAGATCTGAATCATGCAAGCTAGATGACTTTCTATGGAAGCCCAGATTAGATTTTGAAGAATCAGGATAGAGAACAGGGTCTTCAAACTTGGCCCTTTTATGACTTGTGGACTTCAACTCCCAGAATTCCTCAGCCAGCGTGCCTGGCTGAGGAATTCTGGGAGTTGAAGTCCACAAGTCATAAAAGGGCCAAGTTTGAAGACCCCTGATAGAGAATATTGATGCTTTTGAACTTTGGTGTTAGAAGAAAACCTCTATGAATACCCAAGAAAATAAACAAACAGATCATAGAACAAATCAATCTTGGGCTTTCACATGACACACAAATGACCAAACTCAAATTATCCTGTTATGGACACATTATGTAAAGATGTAATTTTCTTTAAAAAGTCTATAATGCTGAGAAATGTGGAAAGAAAGACAAATAGAAGGCAACTAGCAGCAACACAGATGGACTCAATTATAAAAAAGGATGGATGCTCTGTTGAAAGATCTGACCAGGTTGGGGACATGTCATCCTGAAGGAAACGTGGCTCTGTGGTTGACACCATCTTGATGGCACATTATCATCAGAGACCACTGAGTCTGTGTAAGGATTATTATTTAGCATTAAAAATAGATGAGTGACCATTTTCCCCTCTTTGCTTTCCATTCTTTTTTTTCCTTTTGTGACAGATCTTTTAAACTATAATGAGTATAATTATCATTGTTATGTAAGGTACTTTGGGAATCATTGATCAAACTAAGTAAGAAAATACATACATTGATGTTGGTCAATAAATGTTAGGAATTTGGAGACCTCATTTAAAAAAATATTAAATTACTAATTCCCACCACCACCAACACCACCACCATCTGTTGGGAGGAGTAGAAGATTGGTTCATCTCCACTAATTTGGGTGGGGATCAAAAAGTCAAGGTGGCATTGCCACAAAACTATCTATTAAAAAATACTAATAAACACCAGTAGTGTCGCCAAGCAATCAAGAGTTGATCACACAGTTATGTCTATCTAGACTTGTAGGCATGCCAGTTTGTAACTTTGGAATATGCTATATTTTAAGACCACAATGTAAACATGTCCAAGTCACACTCAAACATTCAATATTCTTTTTATTTTTGTTTTAAAACTGAATTTAGGGTGTGAGTACAGATTTGAATTCTTCAGGTTCCCTTCTTGAAGATTTGTTCCTGAACTTAAGCTGAAAGAATACTGAATAATTAAGCAACAGAGTGTCCTACTGAAAAAGTGGGATGCAGATGAAAATTAGTTTTTTCTGGATGCTGAGGATGGGCTTAGCCCATTATCAGTGAATGTTAATAGATATCCATTATACTGGAAGTCAAAACTAGATTTAAAAAAAAAGATAGAAAAGTCCTACTTTTTTTTTCTAAACTACATCCTAGACACCCCCCTTAGTAATCAAAATAAACATAAGGGTTAAGATATGAATGGAATGAACAATTAGAGGTTTTTATATTGGCAGTGGTAGAATCTCTTCAATCGTGACAGGGACAATGAACCTCAAACTATGACTTGTACAGCAAAAAATAGTAGAGTTCATTCGATTCTGTTTATGTAGAAAAGAGCTATAAAAAACAACATTTTGTTAAAGATGTAGATAAGGATAATGCTACTTTAAAACACATATGGAATTCTTTGAACTTGGCTGTTTTCATTATCGAAACTCTGAAATGTCTGCAAGAAAATAACCAAGCTCAGAGAGCACCAAGGACCCCTCATTTCAACACTGAGCTGCAAATATTCCCTTTTATTGGTAAAACACATACAGGTAGTCCTTGAACTTACAACAGTTTGCTTAGTAGCCTTTCAAAGTTACAGCTGCACTGAAAAATGTGACTTACAGTATGATGGTTTTCACAGATATGATTGTTGCAACATCCCCAAGGTCACATGATTACAATTCAGATGCTTGGCAACTGACTCATATTGATGATAATTGCAGTAACCTGGATTCATGTGATCATCTTTTGTGGCTTTCTGACAAGCAAAGTCAATGGAGGAAGCAGATTCCCTCAACAACCATGTTACTTACTTATCAACTGCAATGATTCATTTAACAACTGTGGCAAGAAAGGTCTTAAAATGGGGCAAAATTCACTTAACAGCAGAAATTTTGGGCTCAATTGTGGTTGTAAGTTGAGGACTACCTGTATTTCTATAATGTCCCATATTTATCAAGTTTGGGGAGCAAGTATTGGAATATGTAAATATGATTATGGGACAAAAGCTAAAATTTTCAGGACATAACATTCTTTTGAACTATATACCTATATATGAATTTGACAACCAGGCAACATAAATGGATTCTCTGTGCCCTTTCTATGGCCGAAAGATTGATATTGCACTGGAAAGAGAAATGCATGGAACCAAAGACCTGATAATACTTGCCAATCATGAGCAATGTCTCCATCATTATTATCTCTGTGTTTCGCTCTTTTTCCTTTCTCTTTTTTGTTATTAATTAAAAAGCAACAAAAGGAGGAGGAGGAGGAGGAGGAGGAGGAGGAGGAGGAAGGAGAAGAAGAAGAAGAAGAAGAAGAAGAAGAAGAAGAAGAAGAAGAAGAAGAAGAAGAAGAAGAAGAAGAAGAAGAAGAAGAAGAAGAAGAAGAAGAAGAAGAAGAAGAAGGAGGAGGAGGAGGAGGAGGAGGAAGGAAGAAGAAGAAGAAGAAGAAGAAGAAGAAGAAGAAGAAGAAGAAGAAGAAGAAGAAGAAGAAGAAGAAGAAGAAGAAGAAGAAGAAGAAGAAGAAGAAGAAGAAGAAGAATGCCAGCAGAGAATACCATCTCCAAAAAGGAATATTTTGAGAGGCTTTCTGTTAAATTACATAAATGCATTCTATAGTAATTTTCTTCCATTAGAATGGGTTATCTTTCATCTCTGAGTGCGCATATATCTTTGCCCTTCTAATTCTGGAAACATTTTTCTGTTGCTTTTATTATTTTGTGAAACAGCTAGAGCTGACCCAGATATTAATTAAATCCTTGTTTCAGAAGAGATTTAGTATCTGGATTGTTATCAAATGCAACAAATCCCAGTGCCTCCATCAAAGACAACAGGAGGATCCCATGTAGGTGCTTATGCAAAAACAGCATACCGTATTTTCCGGCGTATAAGATGACTGGGCGTATAAGACGACCCCCAACTTTTGAGAAGATTTTCGTGGCTTAGAAAGTCATCTTATACACTGGAAAATACGGTATTTGTTTGTCCATGCAATAAATTATTTTTCCTCTACTCTCCCCAACCCCTGTTTTCTTGGCCCATGGGCCTCAGTCTGAGCTAGCCATCGCAGGAAAAAAAGTGAAAAAACTTGAGAATGAGTTCGTCCTGTGTGATAAGACTACCACCACACTGTGTGAAAAGGGGCTTGCTATCAATCCCCCATTTAATTGTACAGTTGCGTTTCTAATACATTTTATTCCTTTGCCGTCAACAGCCTTGACATCAGGTTGAGATGCATTCAGAATGCAATCTTGGATAATTCACAAGGGTGAATTCCCAGTAAGAATGAGGATCTCTTATTTGAAGGGCACTTCTTTTCCCTACATGGGGCAAATATATATTTATAAGTAGTCCTCGACTTATGATCACAATTGAGCCCAAAATTTCTGTGATTGAGTGAGACATTTGTTCAGTGATTTTGGCCCCATTTTATGACTTTTTTTGCCACAGTTGTTGAGTGAATCACTGCAGTTGGTGTGTTAGTAATCTGGTTGTTAAGTGAATCCAGCTTCCCCATTGACTTTGCTTCTCAGAAGGCCCTCAAAAGGGACCACATGACCCGAGGACACAGCAAAGGTCGTAAATATGAACCAATTGCCAAGCGTCTCAGTTTTGATCACACGATCATGGGGATGCTGCAAAGGTTGTAACTATGGAAAAAACAGTCATAAGTCACCTTTTTCAGCGCTGTTGCAAATCTGAACGGTCACTAAACAAACTGTTGTAAATCGAGAACTGCCTGCATTATCATCTATTTGTCCTTTCATTGACTGAACCTGGTCATGTGTAAGGCAGAAGGAAAGAGCTAGCTCCTGAGGTCACATTATGTGCAGAAAAATATGGTGAGAACACAGAGTAAATAATTATCTGTGAGTTATTTGCTCACCTCTGCCCTCATCTCCTTCTGTTTATACTGATAATCTCAGTGCTGTTGCATCTGTTTAATCTAAAAGCACAGTTATGACACATATGCCATCAGTAGCACTTAACAATGATAGATTAGAATTCTCTGTTTTGGTCCTAAATGGCACCTCAGTTTATCAAGAGGACAGAAAGAAGGAAGGAAATGACCTAAAATTCAGGATTGCCTGTTTTTTTTAAGCCTCACATTATTTTTGCAACAATTTGGAGAAACCATAATTTCAGTATTAAACATACGGTATATCCTTATCTGTACACATAAACTGACTGACTTCCGGTGAAAAATTCTTAAACTATAGAAAGATAGCATTTGGAACATGGGTTCCTAAGTTTCAAGAAGCAACATTTTACAGGAAGTAAAAGATACCTTTCTAATTTACAGGAAAAAAGAATCCCATTTTCTTTCTTTTTTTTTTTTTTTTTTTGCTTTTACAAGAAAGGAAATAGGTGTGATATGGATATGAATGTTTGTGCAGAAAGAAATAATAAATGAAATAAGCTTAAGGTCTAAAAGCTGAGCAATGGAACAAACTCAATCTTGGCATGTTTTCCTGGAATAAAGTACATGCCACCACATGACAATCATGATGTACACTGTGGTGTCTTTCTGCCAAGCAGCATTGATGGAATGTTTCTTGGAATTTTTCTTGGCAGTTGAGAAAGGAACCAATGTGAACAGATGGAAGCATATCTGCGGGGTTGTCCCCAAATGGGCAGGTGTTTCTGAAGTCTTCTATAGGCTTGTGAGAAACCATACTAGAAAAGTAACATAATTATTTTATCACTTCAAACAAGTGTCTCCGATGATCTTTCTTCGTTTTGTTTATTCAAAAGCGTGGCCTCTCTTCTCAAGGAGAAAGACAGCATCCAAATGCAGAATTCATGCCTGAAGAAAAAATAAAAAATAAATCAGAATAGTCTACCTAACTAAAACAAGTGACAGCTTTCTCTACCAGGTTAAAATCTGAGTTGGGTGTATTTTGATTTCCTACACATCTAAACTCTACAAATCTTCCAGCCAAGGAAACCCAGAGGGGTAGCATTCACAAATTATGCATGTCATACTTTCAGAAAATTGTGTGCTTCGAATAAAGTAACCTTATTAAACACATCACTTCATATCAATGCATTTTCATGCGTTCCTCACTGGTTTCATTGTATTGCACACTGTGTAGGAATTGCAAGGTTTTTTTCCTCCTCCTTTTTGAAATGTATCACTTTATAATGTATGTCAGATATTCAGTGATTATTTTATATTACCCGAAGGAGTTTGCTCATTTATTGAGTTTATATACTCTTCCAATCATGTCAGTCCTGAGTGGTTTACCTACCCAATTCTGTAAACAAGGTTAAAAATATATATGCAACACACATTAAATTATATTTCCCTGTTGAGGAATAATTCAAGAACTCCATATAGATAAAAACCCAACTATTAGGAGCAGGTCTGATGATTAGTTAATCCCCAAGGCCTGTTGGAAAGCCAAATTTAATACCATTTCTAAAGCCAAGCAGTGTTTATGTATCTATAATATCTATCACATGCACTATTGAAACTTCCAATGTACTTATTTTATTGACATCCCTTTTCTTTCTTTAATAATACATACTATTATAGTTATAGATGAATTGCAAGTTGGGAAGCAAAAAAAAAAAAAAACAGTAGATCACAAAGCATTCAAGCAATGGTGAATAGCAATTATATTAAAAAAATGATTAAAAGTCTTAATAAAATTGAATTCATCAACCAAGATTATTACAAATGGAATTAATTTTTTTACCCATCAAGTTGTTTCATAGAACGCATCAAGTATAGTCATTACTTCCTCTTATATTTAATTTGATTTTGGGACCTTTGATTTATTTGATCTGATAATCAAGGTATATTATATATATTATAGTAACTGGTGTTGTACCCAACTTGTTATTATGCTGAAACTGTATTGTGTTTTATTGGTGATTCTCTACCAAATTAGAAAAGTTTTAGGGTTATTCAATTTATTGAAATAAGTCTAATTTATTTCCTATAGGATTTATGTGTCAATGGAAATCTATACATTTGGGTTCCAACATATTGATTGAATTTCTTTAATATCTTGCAATAATGATTCCAAGAAATATCTCCATGTATGTAGTGATAAACATTTTTGATAGTTTATCTCAGTTAAATATTGATATTAAGAGATGGGTTCAAATGTTTTTGAGTCTTTGAGGAGGAATAAGTGTTAAAATAAATATCACTAAATGTTTGATATATATATATATATATATATATATATATATATATATATATATATATGTTAAGGATTTCTTTTAAGATTGGCAATAATTTTATGAAGAATTTTTCTTGGGTTTCAATCCTAGTTGGACAAAGTTTTTTTTTTGAAGTTCATGGCACAAAAAGTATTAATACCATAGATCAGTTTATTTTTATCAGACTTTAAAAATATCTTTAGTGCAATAATAACAATTTTAATTGTCTGTAATTGTTGAACAGCAAAATATACAATTATATAATATGGACCTGAAGTTTTTGTAGCATCCAAAAATTCTGTGTTGTTGTTGCTGCTGCTTTGTTGTTGTTATGTTGAAAAGAGATTTGGAGGGTTCTAAACCCAAGTTGTGGAAGAATGAAAACTGTTATGACAACGCATACTGGTACTTGTAACAATAATAGTACAAGGAATTGGAATAACCTCTTTTAACATAAATGGATTAGGATTTTTTTAAAAAAAAAAACAAATGTATGTTTTTTGATATTATGGTGCATTTAATTCAACAAAATAATGTTGTTGTGTTAGTATACTTGTATTAGATATCCCAGAAGATGTTTTATAAGATTTGGCTGTCAATTTCAGTATATTGGAATATAAAATATTGGAAGGAATACCAATACATATTTTGGTATTTGGACCCTGCTTTGTAGCTGTCCTATTGTGGTTTAATAATTATGAGCAAGTTAATAAGTACTGGGAAAAGAAATTAGGTTCAAATATATTTATATAATGCTCAATGATATACCAAAATTTGGAGTGTAACAACATATGAAGAATTCCAGATTAATCACAAATGGACTGAAGCTAAAGAAGAAGTTATACTTTGAAGGAGAGTTTTTATCACTCCTAAATTTAAATTTTGGATTGATAAAATTTATTTACTTTCTATTTCAGAGCTTGCTTCATATCTAAGAAGAGGAAAGATTAGTCAGTACTTTTCTGTGTGGTCAACTTTAATTTCCTGCTTAAAAACTGAGTTATCTTATATACAATATATATATATATTATTTTATACTCTTTTCTATTTCATATTTTCTTTATATTAGTTTCTATTACCTATTAGGTTCCCCCCCCTTGTATATTAAACCTTTAAAAAAAAACATAGCACTAAATTACATATACTGTATTGGGGGGGGGGGGCAGAAGTTTCAATTTTTAGGTAACAAACACAATTAGATGAATTAAGATGCCAGAGGAGCATTTGATGAGAAACTGGACATTTTGATTTTGTGATAATCTATGACATGCCTGCCTCCATGTGGTCTGATTTGCGCAACATAGAAGGCTGGGCGAAGATGGTTATTTTCACATCAGCTCATTGTGGGAATCCAGCTGTCATTGTATCATGGTGTGTGAATGGGGTTTTCACAGTAATCTATCATATGTTTCAGCACAGCAGGTTATGTGAACACAGGAACTGCACTGTGTTAATCCAAATCTAAGGTTAAACCTAGGCTGGGTGTACATATTGCCCCTTTCTTCATATTTTAGTTAACCCCCAAATGAACTTTTTTAAGAAATTAAATAAAATATTTAAAAACCTTTTGAATGAATCTGATGCAGAAAATTAGCCCATAGCTATAACATCAGGAGTTTTGTCCACAGCAATTTTTCCAGTGATTTGATTTTGTTCTTAAAACAGATGGTGCAATATGCCCCTTAGAGCGTATTTTATATTTGATGTCCTTAACTATTCTTCCCTTGCTTTTAAGTGTTTGTATTTTGTAAATAACTGGCTAGGTAATTATACTGTTGTCACTTAGCTTAAAAAAAAATCCTCATCTGGGGATTTCTGAAAGAGAGAACTGCTATTAGAAGGCAATGCAAAATGAACTTTCTTGTAATATATTGTAGAAAACTTTCTACTAAATAAAATAAATATATTGTGCCTTCTTTGAGGGAGTAATGCTTTTTCACTCATATATATCTGCTGAAGTGGGCTAAAAACTACTGGTGATAGCCAAGACCTTTCATAGGTTGCTCCCCATAAAACAAAATTGCTGGCAAAATTCACTATCGAGTTCAAGTGCTATGATCTGATGATCTGTGATCTAGTGAGTGCACACAACCTATTGACACTCAAAAGCCAGTTCACAAATGAACATCATTAGATGACTGTAGCATTTGGTAATAATTGGTACGTGTGAAGAAGTCATGATAGACTTCTGTAGAAAGCAATCTGTAGAAATGTTCTAGTATGTTAATATTGGGAGTCTAGAACCTGAGATAGAGAATGAGGTGGCTGGATAGAGTCACTGAAGCAGTAGGCACGAGCTTAAATGGACTCCAGAAGATGGTAGAGGACAGGAAGGCCTGGAGGAACTTTGTCCATGGGGTCATGATGGGTCGGACACGACTTCGCAATTAACAACAACAACCTGAGGTACATGGGTTTTCTCAAACACTTTCTATAAAGTCTCTAGGACTATTCCAAAGATTAAGTCTGCATTATATGTTTTTTTTAATGTATTTATGGTAAATATAGTCCATTTCTCCTTTAAAAGTACACTTTTCCAACTTTAACATCAGCCAAATATCAATGATTGTGCTATAGACTGAATCACAGAATCACAAAGTTGAAACATACCTCAGAGGTCATCTACTCCAATTCTCTGCTCAGTATCAGAATTGCTACAGAATTTGGGACAGTTTGTAGATATTGCTTTTTTCTACTTAAAGATGTTAATTTAGCCATCTCTGCAAGTTCCATCATCTTCACCAAGCAC
The DNA here is from genome assembly GCF_016545835.1 of Crotalus tigris. Lineage (NCBI taxonomy): Eukaryota > Metazoa > Chordata > Lepidosauria > Squamata > Viperidae > Crotalus > Crotalus tigris. The sequence continues at coordinate 77,861 of NW_024097597.1, forward strand.
TTCCTCTACTTAGATAATCGCCAGCCTTTCCACTTTTGAGCATCTTATAGTCTCACTGCAGTTTTACATATACAAAAACAAAGCTCCATGATATTTTACTAGCCCGTTGTCCATTAGTCCCAAAGGAAAAGTTTGTGGTTTCAGTTGTCCTTTAACCTTTAAAATCTTCTGAATTAATGCCTGTATTTGCATCCAAAATGCTTTGGCTTTTTTGCGTGTCCACCAAGCATGATGAAATGTCCCTTCATGTTGCTCACATTTCCAGCAAAGATTTGAAGTACCATTATACATTGTAAATTTCTCTAGTGAGAAATACCAACAATACATCACCTTGTAAAAATTCTCTTTAAGACTAGAACATAATTTAAATTTCAATCCTTTTAACCGCATATCTTCCCATTGGACCATCTGTGTATTACAGCCCATATCTTTAGCCCTTTCTTTCACTAGTTCTTCTTCTGTATCACACTTCAGCAAATATTTGTATATTTTAGCAGTAACATCCTTATATAATTCTACCCATAATTCAAATCAAATCCAGTCTTGCTTTGTTCAGAACAATACAACCTTTTATCTACTTTAAACCTTTCTACTTTTCCTGTTCTTTTTGACATACCCCCAAAAGATTCTGTTATGGTTCCAGTCATTTTTTTTCCAAATCTCAACTCTTTTTGACTTTCACCTTTCAAACATACATTTTCTACACTTACCTTGTAACCTGCTTTCCTAATATAATCCTTTCTATGTGGATGGAATGGTATTTAAGCTGGTTGTCTCTAGTCCTAACACCATTCATTTTTAATATAAAACAAAGAAAAAATATAAAATGTGTGGAAGGTAGTATCATTAGAATCAGAATCAGAATATAATTGAGCTGGAAGGGACCTTGGAGATATTCTAGTCTGGCCACCTACTCAAGCAGGAGACCCTATACCATTTCAGACAAATGGTTGTCCAGTCTCTTCTTAAAAACCTCCAACTTCTGAAGGCAAGCTGTTCCACTGGTTAATTGTTCTATCAGGAAATTCCTCCTTAGTTCCAAGAAACATTGTTTCTTGTCTTGCCTTCTGGTGCTTTGGTAAATAAATTGAGCCCCTCTTCTTTGTGGCAGCCCCTCAAATACTGGAATACTGCTATCATATCACCCCTAGTCCTTTTTTCTCTAGACTAGCCATACCCAAATCCTGCAACCATTCTTCGTATGTTTTAGTCTCCAGGCCTTTAATTATCTTATTTGCTCTTCTCTGCATTTTTTCCAAAGTCTCAACATCTTTTTTCCTAATGTGGTGACCAAAACTGGATGCAATATTCCAGGTGTGGTTTTATTAAGGTTTTATAAAGTGGTACTAGTACTTCACATGATTTTAATTCTATGCCTCTATGATTATACAACCAAGGATTCTATTAGCTTTTTTGGCTGCTGCTGCACACTGGTGGCTCATATTTAAGTGATCGTCCAGTAGGACATGTTAAAGCAAGTGTTTTTACATGGGTTCAAGTTGCTCCCCAGCTTTTTGGAGAACTGTTTCTGATAAGTTCAAAGCTTTTATAGACATCAAACCAATTGCACACCACACAGCTGAAAAGAATGAGAATGTTTGCTTCTTTATCAAAGATTTAATGATCCTGATCCCATTTATCATATGCGTGTGAGCAAGGGGAGGAATGAAGAAGGCATACCACGGACAACTAAGAGAATGCATTAAAATACTTTTGCAAGGAAAGAAAAAAAGCTATTAAAGAAATGCAAGAATGGATGGTGCCTCAATTTTAAGCTCAATTTTGCATAATGAAAAGAGTAAGAGTTTCGAGGCAGCAACTGCATAAGCAGCTAAGCTTTGTTTACTGACTCTGGGTCAGCGTGCATGGCCACAAAATAGCATCTTGGGGACCAGAATGTAAATATTCAAAATCCTGTTTGAAAGGATAGATTCTCTCCACTTAAGCAAAACTGTGTTGTTATTGCTGTTGTTTTTTATGGAACACAGAGCAATTTTCCAGGGTAAAACAAAAGAAATCAAAAGAAAAGAAAAAAAAAAGCTAATACACTTGCTCTGTATTTATGCATAGCTTTTTTTCTTTCTCTGCCTCTTTCCATGTACACACGCACACACACACACACACAAACAAACACACAAAAATGCTGTAATCTAAATGAGTTTGCTAAGAATTACCTTAGCAATAGTATTCTGTAGGTATGCTATACAGGTCCTATAAAGTATTTTGAAACCATTTTTGAGGTCCTGTTTCTTCAACAGGAATTGATTTGTGCTTGTACGTGTGTGTTTGTGCGTGTGTGTGTGTCTGTGTGTGTGTGTGTGTGTGTGTGTAGAAGAAGCAAAGCAAAAATGTCTATTATTTAATACATAAATGCTCACATAGAAAATACCAACCAGGCTTCCTTGAACAGTGGTGCTGAAGGCCTTCTTGCTGTGCCAAAAAATCGATAAGAAAAAAATGGGAGTGTGTATTCTAGACACTTTAACTGAACTTTTCTAAAGAAGTGCAAAAATCAGATTATGAAGTAGTACAAGTAGTCCTTGACTTACAACAGTTCACTTAGTGACCATCCAAAGTTACAACGGCACTGAAAAAAGTGACTTATGGCCATTTTTCACACTTATGACCGTTGCAGCATCCCCACAGTCACGTGATTTACATTTGGACTCTTGACAACTGCTTCATATTTATGACGGTTGCAGCATCCCAGGGTCATGCGTTCCCCATTTGTGACCTTCTGACAACGGGGGAAGCCAGATTCACTTAACAACCGTGTGACTAATTTAACAATGGCAGTGATTTGCTTAACAAATGTGGCAAGAAGAGTCGTAAAAGGGTGGCAAACCTCACTTAACAAATTTCCCGCTTAGCAAGATAAATCCTGGGCTCAATTGTGGCCATAAGCCGAGGGCTACCTGTACAGTTTGTCTTTTTTAAGAACTAGTCAGAATCTTGTTCACCAGTCTAAGCGACATTTCTTATCAAGGGCCATGAGGTAACATGTTGATCACCTCCTTGGGAGTCCTATTGACTAGGCTGGTAACTGGTTTCTCTGCTAAGAGCAGAACAGATCCTATTTGAAAGCTCTGTTGTCTGGCTAGTCCTCTATTATTTTAAAATGTCAAGTGCACCTGGGTGCACGGCTCCCTGTGTGAATGCGTGGGTATCTGTTTGCTGCCACAAATGTAAATGATTCAGGTTAAATTTCTACTCTATTGGCAAATCATCTCACTAATGTCATTGAATTTTGTATCCTTTTCCACCTGGCAAAAGAAAACTGTAAGCTAACACATATGCCTGTGACCCTGGCTCCTCACCTCTGTTTCCATTGCCCATGCAGTCCTGTAATTGCATCTGCAGTGATTAAATTAGGCTTAGCAGCCAGTGAAGCTGAAAAAGCTATAGCTGTATTTAATGACAAACACAGGTTGTGTACCTTCTGGAGCCTTTCTGTGATTCTACAGTTTGTTTGTTTTTTTCAAATCATATTTGGAGAATGACTCAATGTCTTTTTTTTTAACCTCAAGCCAAGGCTACACCTTGGCCTCCACAGGATCTGAATGTGTCATAATAGTTTTTCCCAGCTGTGAGTCAGTCTTCAGGTGATTTGGATGAAACTGTAAATAATAGCAATACTTTTTTAGAGATCATGGTATATACTGGCTCATTCGCATGTTAATTGTTCTCCCCTTTCACTGCTTCAGACCAAATTCAACTTTTTTGTAGAGTATATATATGTATATACTCTACAAAATATATCTAGGTCTTTGGTTGTTCGGGTTTTCTCCCGCGTAAAATTGGAAGTGTCTTGGCGATGTTTCGACGAAGTCCCATTTGTCATCTTCAGGCCGGTGTTTTCAGCTTCGTGCTTCAAGCAGCAATTTTACGCGGGAAAAAACCTGAACAACCAAAGACCTACATACAAACACCCGCGAAAACCTCAGAAAACATATATATATATATATATACACACACACACACACACACACACACACACACACACACATACATACATACATACTGTGGCATATTCCATTTTACTCATCTTTATATTATAGGATTTTTGGACACATATCCGCATTATTTTATAACTTTTGCCAATTGTCTTTTGCCAATCAAAATTGTGACACAAATTGTGACACAAAAGTTTTAGTAGTAAATTGTGACACAAAAGTTTATGCAAATTGTGACACAAAAGTTTTAGTAGTAAATAGATAGTAATGTGATCAGTAGTGGGATTCAGCCAGTTCGCACCACTTCGGCAGAACTGGTAGCTAATTGTTTGTTGCCCAGGCCCAGAATGGACTTCCGGAAGTGGCATCCATACAGAGAACCGGTTGTTCACATATTTGAATCCCACCACTGAATGTGATTTCATTTGATGTATTTATTTCTATGGATTAATGTTTAAAAAAAGAGAGAGAAAGACCTCTACTGCTGTATTTCCACCTAATCCACATGAAGATCAAGATCACATGAAGTATTAATACCACTCTACAATGCCTTGGTAAGGCCACACTTGGAATACTGAATCCAGTTTTGGCCACCACAATGTAAAAAAGATGTTGAGACTCTAGAAAGAGTACAGAGAAGAGCAACAAAGATGATTAGAGGCTAAAAGATATAAGGAACAATTGCTGGAATTGGGCATGTCTAGTTTAATGAAGAGAAGGACGAGGGGGGACATGATAGCACTGTTCCAATATCTCAGGGGTTGCCACAAAGAAGAGGGAGTCAAGCTATTTTCCAAAATGCCTGAAGGCAGGATAAGAAGCAACAGAAGGAAACTAATCAAGGATAGAAGCAACCTAGAACTAAGGAGAAACTTCCTGTAGGTTAGAATAATTAACCAGTGGAACAACCTGCCTCCAGAAGTGGTGAATGCTCCAACACTGGAAGTTTTTAAGAAGAGACTGGACATGTCTGAAATGGTATAGGGTTTCCTGCCTGAGCAGGGGTTGGACTAGATGACCTCCAAGGTCCCTTCCAACTTTATTATTATTATTATTATTATTATTATTATTATTATTATTATTATTAATCACAGCATAAAATCACCCAAACATCTTTTTGTCTGTGTTCTGCCTTGGTGTTGAAGTAGTGTTTCTCCACTTAAGCTAGTACTATCCAAGAACAATCTCCAAAGGGACAAAAACTATTAATTTTCATCGTCTTGGAAAGAAGCCAGGCAACTGCCAGGGGCTGGGAATATTCCTTATTTTATTAATTAATCAATTAATCAAATCTATACCCCTCTTCAGTCAGAGGATTCTCCGAAGCTCATACAATAGTCATATACAATAACAATGTAAGAACTTAAGACAGTTAAAACTCACCTGCACCAAGGCTCATCAGTCCCAAAGGCCCTCCAGCAAAACCTCTGCCTTCATTATTTTTTATAATAAGTCAGGCAATACAAGCAATTGAGGTAAGATAGGGATAGCCAATAGGCATCAAATGTAATACCACGATTCGTATCATTTTTGCTAAACCAGGAATGGTCGGAAAACCCTGTAACTTAGTAACTGGAAAAAGGACCACACATACCTTATAAAATGTTATGTTTGTTTGTTTATTATTTATAATTTATATTTTTTAACCACCCATCTTCCTTGGAGATTTCAGAGGCAAAAGCCATCCTTCGATCAGAAATGTGCCAGTTCCTTGGTGTAGGACCGCACAGAAACTGCATAAAGGCACTCCAAATTTAAGTCAGAAAAGCGAACAAGGAAAAAAAAGACATTTTTATCATGTTTGGTAGTTGTGAGAAAAAGCTAAAAAAAATTGCATTCAAATACAGACATTGATTCAGAGCATTTTAAAGATTAATACACAACTGACAACAGAAGATTATCTTTTGGGATTGATAGACAAATAGTTGGGAAAAAAGTTGTATTTGTATAAGATAACTGCAGCGAGATTACTATATGCACAACCTGGAAAGATTTGGCACTACCCATAATGGAGGAATGGTTGGTGAAGATGATAAAACCTGCTGAGATAAGCTAAATTGATTTCTTTAATCAGAGAAAAAATATATCTAGGTTTATTGCTTACTGGAAACCCTTTATGGACCTTTTTGTGTAAAACATAAAAAAAAATAATTTTAATTACTGTAAAGAAGATTGGAAGCTGCTTCTTTATATCTTTTTTCTTTCTTTTTTATTTTTCTTTTACTTTTGTCCCCCTTTAGCTTTTTCTTGGATTTTTTTCCTACTTTGCATTAGTTTTTATCCTCCTTTTTATAAATCATATAAATAATACTCTTTATTTATTTTATTTATTATTAATTTTTTTTATCCTGGTTGGGCTGGGAGAGTGACTTGTCGAAGTCACCCAGCTGGCTTCCATGCCTAAGGTGGGACTAGAACTCATGATCTCCTGGTTTCTAGGTCAGCACCTTAACTGCTACAGCAAACTGGTGTACTGAAATGTGCCAATTGCTTCCCAGCCTTCCACCCAACTCATACACTGAATCTGCTCAGTGTTCTCTTGGCAAATAATTCAGCCCACTGTTTGAATGTTCAATTGACCAGCCATCCATTTATACAGCACTTTATCTCTTTGGATAGCAAAATATGTTCAGCAGCACTCACCCATTGGTGCCAGTGGTGCACTTCCATTAGGGCAAAGCAATAATTTGGACTTTGCAGTATGCACTTGTAAAACATGTTGGATTCAAATGAGGCTGAAAGCTTTTGTTGGGAATTCAGACCAACCGGCATAATATAATGTTGGAAGGAGCCCTTCACATTACTGATACCCATCTGCCTACTCAATGTTGGAATCCAAATGAAATATCCCCAACCATTGGGGGACTAACTTCTGCTTGAGCTCATTTGCAAAAAGAACCTCTCTAAGTAATTAGCTGTACTATATTAGCTGATCTTACCCTTAGAATGTTTCCTTCAACGTTAATTGGGAATTTGTCTTGGTCTTAGCAGTGTGGAACAAATCCTAACTCTCTTCTGTGTGCCATAAACTCTTTGATTCTTCTGTTGACTATACCATCTTACAAATTTCACACAGAGTAACTGAATGTCAAATTATCACCGCTACAGCTCTGTCTATCTGTCTTCTAATCTTATCTAACATCTATCTATCTATCTGTCTGTCTGTCTATCTTCTAATCTCTAATCTCTATCTCTATCTATCTATCTATCTATCTATCTATCCATCTATCCATCTATCTTCTAGTCTCTATCTAACCTCTATCTAATCTCTATCATCTATCTCCTATTCTCTAATATCTATCTATCTATCTGTCTGTCTATCTGTCTGTCTATCTATCTATCTATCTATCTATCTATCTATCTATCTATCTATCTATCTATCTTATCTATATTGAGTGTGTCCTGCTTTGAAAGTGTCCTCATCATTGGACTGTCCCTGTGCACCCACAAGGATTGTTGACAAAGTCACACTTCAATACTTCAAACAGTGGGTAAAGAAAAGTAAGATTATAACTCTGGCCAAGGATGATATATAGTAAGAGCAGAATCTATATACATATATCCAGATCTTACCTCTTGCTATTATCAAAGTTTCAGTAACCCCTGATCCACCTTTTATGGGCTCGAACATTAATCAGAATAAGATGCTGTTAGCATTTGGATGTGAAAGTATCAGGACATATCAGAGATACAGGATAGACTGGGAAGTAAAAAAAGAAAGAGAAAATCCAAGAAAACAATGTCAAACCACTTCAGTATTGCTGCTAAGAAAACTACATCATTTTCGTCCAAAACATCAATACAAATCAAGCTCAACTTGAAGGAGGCTTGTTTTAAAATGAATACATAACATAGAACGAGATACGGTTTTGGGATGCTCAAATTTGTGCAAAGTGTATCTTCAAAACATGCATTCATTCCTGCTTTCTCTAAAATGCTCAAATTAGTTTAAATAGCATCTGTTGAAAAAAAAATCAAAAGGAGGGCGAATTGTACATCTATTGATAGTGAAATAATTTCTTATTTCTCTAATTTGATTCAGAGATTCATTCCCCTGCTTTAAAAAGTCATATTCATAGAGCTCATTCGTCCAATCAGGTGGACCTAATTACTTTGGGCTGGATCCATACAAACAATGCAATGTTACATGCATCTGTTGATGTGTTGCATACTGTTAGCAAGCTTGTACACCTTCATTATCATATTCAAACAGCAGTTTTTTTGTCCTGCATTGTACTGTATAGCTCAGGGGTCTTCAAACTTGGCCCTTTTATGACTTGTGGACTTCAAGTCCCAGAATTCCTCAGCCAGCGTGCACGCTGGCTGAGGAATTCTGGGACTTGAAGTCCACAAGTCATAAAAGGGCCAAGTTTGAAGACCCCTTGTATAGCTGATCTCCAAAAAGTGCTTTCAGACACGGGAGAATGAAAGGCATTCTCACCTCTGGAAGCAGTCGTGTGTTTTCCAGGATCGTACCTGAGAGGTGCTGCTACATTCAAACTCCTGGACTGCACTAGATTACAACCAAGGTGTTTTTTTATTTCTTCCTAACAGGTCATTGTTTTGGATTACTGGTTTTCTCAAAACATGCCAAACACTAAAACATTTTGGCAACATTACATTTGAGTGAGGTTTTCCCCTCTGTCCCGATATTTACGGCACATCTAGATCCTTTTGATCTTTTGAACATTTTTGGAAAAGCGACATTATAGAAGCAGATTGCATGAAAAACAAAATCTCGACAAAATCAAATCCTTGCTTCTTTTTGGTACCTTTTGCTTTCACCTGGCTGAAGTTCACCATTCTTCAATCAGACTGTTTCAGCAGAGTAAAAATCTGTTTTAACCAAAGCATGAGAAGCTTGAATGAAACATAATGATTTAGATTAAACTAAGAGCTGTATGAAAGCTACAACAGTGCCAAGCTCCAAATAGCCTGAGAATGAATAATTTAATCTTTCCATGATGTATCGAAGTATACTTTTCATATGAATTAGCAGTGTCTGATAAGTAATTGTTGTCATGAACATTTGAATTGTATTTCATTTTTTTTCCCATGGATTAGGCAGGAAAGGAGTGCTAATTGGCAATCATGCTCATCTGTTCACGGATTCATTTCATTATACTCAGAGAAACACAAGCTAGCATTTAGACGAAAGTAATGAGAACATAATCTCAGGAGAAATTCGCTGAATTTAACAAGACAACATTTGAGAAGTTGTAGATGATTTCATGAAACCTATGTGCTATTTTTCTTTTTAAATTAATAATTGGCAAAGTCAGCCCTTACAGAAATGTATTCTTAATTTGCTTTGATATTCCAACCAAGATAATTTAGCTTCTTCTTCTTCTTCTTTGTTTTTTTTTTTTTATATGCCGACATGTAGAAATAAAATAAGCAGATTATAGCCTCAAGTTCCTCAACATTATAGGCTTGTTGATGTTTCAAGGCAACAACTCCCAGAATTCCTGGTCAGCATGCTTAACTGAACCTTAAAACCTCTGGGGTGCGATGGTTGTAGAAAGTTGTTGCAGATTGTCAATGGATTTTGATAATGTTATGGTTTGATGGAAATTTGCCCCTGAAAAGTAAACAGAACAATTGCTTTTGGTTATTTTTGTATGTGTGTGAAATAGCATTGAAACATGCTGACTTGAAGAAAAATGCTTGACAGACTCTATATCCCTCCCACAGTTGTCTACTTTAAGGTAGAACATTTATGAAGAGTCTATAGCAGGGGTGTCAAATTGCCGGCCGGCGGGCCAGATGCATCAAGCCAAAACGTCCACCCCATTGCCGGCAATGGAAAAAAAGTCGCAATTCGTCATGACATAGTACGTGATGTTGCGAGTTTGACACCCCTGGTCTATAGTGTTTCCTTGTTTTCAGCCAGTTCTTAGAATCATCAAAAAGGAAAAAAAAGGAGGGAAAAAAAAGAAGCATCACTACTTTCCTTAAAGCAAAGTCACTTGGTGGGATCAGGAGGCATGCCTTCTCTGTTGTGGTGCCTGCTTCATGGAATAACCTGCTTCATGGAGGATTTCAGTGATGCCAACTCTGCTGGCCTTCTAGGAAGCCTTGAAGAGCTATAGGTTTTCCACTCAGAGTTATATATTGGTCGTAATGGGTGGCCATCTAAATGTGTGTAATATATATTGAAATAAACTATTCTTACCACTGAAGAATGTATCCTACAATGAATGAATGACTGAACAAATGAACGAATGAACAAACAAACGGACGAATGAACAAATGAATGAAATAAAACAAGTTTCAGTAGTATTAAACCTAAAACAGGCTATCATTTGCCTTCCACTCTACTGAGGCATATAGGAGTAGGGTATCTAGGATCTCAATTTTTCAGCTTTTCTATCATCTTTGCAGAACAGTTGTACACTGATGCCAAAATGCATTACATGATTGCTTATGGGCATTTTATTAGATAATGCAAGACTATATAGTAAGCTTTGCTTCGTGGAAATGATTATTTGCTGCCAATTTTTTTTTTCTTTACCTTCTTTTACAAGGCTTAAATTATTTCCATTCTTGCACTTAATTAAAGCATAAATGAATCATAACCTCTTCTATTTTAAAAAAAACATTCAACCAATTCAACATACAGGTAATCCTCAATTTACAATCACCATTGAGTCCAAAATTTACATTGCGAAGCAAAGCAGTTGTTAAGTGAGTTTTGTCCCATTTTATGACCTTTTTTTGACAAAGTTGCTAAGTGAATCACTGCAGTTGTTAAATGAATCATGCAACCGATAAGCAAATCTGGCTTCTCTCATTAACTTTGCTTGTTGGAAGCCAGCTGGGAAGGTCACAAAAGGTGATGGTGATCACATGACCCTGGGATAGTCCAACTGACATAAATACATGTTAGTTGTCAAGCACGTGATTTTTGATCATGTGACCATGGGGATGTTGCAATGGTCTTAAGTGTGAAAACTGGTCATAAATCACTTTTCCCAGTGCCATTGTAATTTCGAACAATCACTAAACAAATGGCTGTAAGTTAAGAGCTACCTGTATATGTTTCTAAACATTTAAAAATGTACAGTCTTCTTTATTGGTATAATTGGCAATTAATGTGTTTTGGCAGGAATTTTGGGCTGCAAATTATGGTCACTGCTGTTGCCACAGTCCTACTGTTATATGTTTTGGTGGTTCAGTCAAATGTGCATCCATAGAAATCTTGGACAGACTTTTTTTATGCTCCCGATAGACAAGGAGCATACCACCATTAAAAAAATTTCAACAACTTTCCTTACTTCCACTGAAATTATTTACATATTTTATCTAATGGAAAACATTGAGATTCACCTTGAGCTTTGTGTGATGATGTTTGCTCCTTGTTATGCCTAGAGTTACTGACATTTACAGTTTTGACCACATGATGAAATGTTATTTGAAAAATTGGGTTAAAATACAGTCCTATATGATGTGTGGTTTTAACACCTGGAATACTGCATCCAGTTTTGGTCACCATGTTACAAAAAAGATGTTGAGACTTTGGGAAAAGTGCAAAGAAAAGCAACTAAGATGATTAAAGGCCTTCATAAAAATATATGAAGAAATAGGTATGGCCAGTCTAGAGAAAAGAAGGACTGGAGAGACATGACAGCAGTATTCCAGTTTTTGAGGGGCTGCCCCAAAGAACAGGGGGTCAACTTATTTTCCAAAGCACCAGAAGGCAAGACAAGAAACAATGAATGAAAACTAATCAAGGAGAGAAGTGACCTAGAACTAAGCAGGAATTTCCTAATCAAACAATTAACCAGTGGAACAGCTTGCCTCCAGTGAAGGTTTTTAAGAAGAGACTGGACAGCCATCTGTCTGAAATGGTATAAGTAGGATCTCTGCTTGAGTAGGGGGTTGGACTAGAAGACCTCCAAGGTCCCTTCCAGCTCTATTCTGACCAATAATCACAATTGGCCAAATAAAGTATTCAAAAGATTTCAGGAGATATGATTATAATTCACACTAGGTACTATACTTTTCTTTTATTTCCCCTGACATGCACCGTAACACAGAAGTATCATGCTATGCTTCATAAGCCAAAATGCATTCAGAAATTTAAGAACAAAATGTACTGCTTACCAGAAGGTTTTGTGAGAATAATGCAACTGAGGAGAGTGTTAGCAATCGGGAAGGATGATCTAGCTTCAGATATGCTCATCATTCAATGCGTACATCACAAAGTGATTTCTTGCAACACAGAGCTATCAAATAATGAAAAAAGCAAATGTGATTCTAGAGTGAGAAGTGCTTAATCATGCCGCAGAGGAATTTTGTGAGTCTTAGAAACTAAACATTTCCTGGCAAACTCACTGTAATATTCACTACTGATTCATATTTGACTTACTGTGCTTTAAAAATGTAAGTATAATCAACTCATTTTTCAAGGAAGCTAAGCATTTTCTTTACATCACTGATGTCCTCAAAATAGGGACAGTATTATAGAAAGATAACTTGGAGTAATCAGATAATTGTTGAATTGCAACTGCTAATACTCTTCATTGTTACTCATGCTGGTTAGGATGTAGCTTATCATCTACATAAGCCTACCTAGTCTATCTTAAAGAATTAGGATGTATGTGTTCTACATGTAAGCTTACCACTTATTCCCATGGTTATGAAAAAGGAACAAGGAGAAAGAGTGAGAAAAGAGGAGCTATACCTTCAGTTATGGATTTGGAGATTTTTAGAGTACCATGGATTTTAAGAAGCCCCAGTCAATCCATCCTGGACAAATAGAGGTTGATTGTTCCATTGAAGGAATACTCTGCAAGTAGAATTTCACATATTTGTGCATATGATGACAGCAAAGGATGGACCGAGGGGGGGGGGAGGCTTGGCAAGATTTACAAAAGCAAAAGAAAAGAGACTTGTGTATGTTTTTATTGCTAGTTATAATTTCTGTAGCAATCACATTGCACTCATATCAGAATCACCAAGGCACTTCTGGGTTGAAAGGATTAGCTGGTGACATCACTGTTGCCCGGGAGATACCTAGTAGGAGCTGGAGCAAAGGACAGGAGCTCAGCCTGCCCCACTGCAGCACTCAGGTCTCTAACACAGATTTGCTAACCTCTAATCCAACAATGTGAGCCACTGTACTTTTTCTATAGCAATGTATTATCCATTGATAGCTTGCTGGGTTTGTCGCAACTTCACCAGAGCCCCTTCAGCCCAGCCATTTCAGGGTGACCCACAATGGCCTGCTGTAACAATCCTGTGGCACAAGGTCATGCCACACTTCACCCACTCCTAGCAAATCCCTTACTTTGTCCTGTGACCAACCTCTCACAATGTGGATGCGGGATTGGGCTTTGAAAGGCAAATGCAGCTAAGAAACTGCAACAACATCTTATGGCCATGAACCAAGAATGTGAGACAAATAATATGAGAATCAGCAATGAGAAAACAGAAGTAAGGGCAATTGAAAGAAAAAAGCATGTCTTAGACACAGTAATAGAAGGAACAATCATAAAACCTGCATCCAAGTTCAAATATATAGGAACAACATTCACTGAAGATGGTAAGATGGACAAAGACATTAAAATTACAATGCAGTAGGGCAAACCAAGTATTGGTAAAGCTAGCTCCACTCCTACAACATAAGGTAGTGCTGATCAGCACACAGAAGCATCTCAAAAAAGCATTTTTGTTTCCCTATCCTATGTTACCAGTGTCAAACATGGCCACTTAGAATAAAACATAAATGAAAGTTAATCACTGTGGAACTGAGATGTTTGAGGAAAGCTACTGCAATGACCAGAAGAGATAAAATCAGAAATGAGAGAGAAAGAATTGGCATAGAACCAGTGCTTTTTGTTAAAAAAAAAAAAGGTGCCGGAACTCACACATGTCATACAACCCGCCTTGCCTACCCTACAAGGTTCCATCCAAAAAAGGTGCCGGAACTCCATTCTGGGCATTCTATGACAAAAAAAGCCCTGCACAGTACCAATCTTAAAACTATATACAAAAAACAGCAAACAAAGTTATTTGCTCACCTGGAGAGGATGTCTTGGGATTCCATAATGTACAAGGCATAGGTCAAAGAACACCAGGTCAAAGATCAAAGAACACAAGGCAGACCCAAAAGAAGATGGAGAGACAACATCAAACACCACATCAAACACACCACAACAGCATCAGTTAACAATGGTTGAGGGCCACCAGAAGAGCAAGAACTAGAACCTGGTTTCTCCCTCGACACCTGAAGCAGTAAAAGAGGAAGTAAAGAAGAAAAGTATCTCCTTATTTAAATTGCATTTTTAGAATGTTTTATTGTAAACCACCCAGAGAGATCTACCTATTGGGCAGTTTACATTTTTTAATTAATATTAATTAATAATAGTAACATTTCAGTGGCAATGGTTGGAGAGAATATGCCTATGAATATGCCTTTTTTAAGAGCGTCAAAATACAAATGCTCATCAATTTACCTTACATTTCACAGAGATTGAGTAGGCCATGAGATTCCTTAATCTAATTGCATATGGGATATTTGCTGGAGAAAAATGGAGGAAAGATCACTAGATTCAGAGGTTTGTATTGAAGAAGTCATGACAGCACCTATTGAAAAAAAGAGAACCATGATATTTTTTATAATTTCAATTTATACTTATCTTTCTGATCCAGCATACAGAAATAGGAGCTGACTTTGACAAAATCTGGAGCACAAACTTCTACTCTGAATGGAAAGTTGAGAGTCCAATATATTTTGAATTAGTGCTGTTGAAGATCATAAAGCTCTTGCCGGGCAAATTACATAGCACAATCAATTTTATTTTTAGACTCTACATTGAGGGGGTGAGGCAATCATCAGAGGAGAAAGAGGCCACAACAGTTAGTGGATGCTGCAGTTCATCCTCTAGTCTAAAAAAAAATCTCTCTATGTGGAGGCAGAGATTCTGGCAGTTCAAACAAGACCCATATTTTCACGCTGTAAAATGTTCTGATCTGGTGCCCAGAAGACCCAATGATTATATTCTCCAGTTCCAAAATCCCGATGTTTTCCCCATTTTGGGGTTTACAAGCAGCTAATGAGATCTGGCTCTCAGTGTAGCCAGAATGCAAATATTCCCATCAGATAACCTCCAAAAAGTGACTACACACATCAGTAAGGTGGACATCTGGCAAAAAAGAAAAAAAAAAGGAAAGAGGTGCCATTCCTAATATCTTTCAACACTGTATAGTGGAGTAAAAAGTGAAATAACTTGATACATTTGCTGCTTGGGTCAAATGGAAAAATAGCAAACCCATCCAATCAAAAACATTCCACATTCAGCAATCATCCATAGCAGTAACTGAATTTTGAGTCCTGGCAGAAGGATTGGACAATATTTTCTGATCTATCCAAAGACAACACAATAAATTTAGGGAATGTAAAGCAGATTGTGTAGCATCCACTGCTTAGACCTCCAACATTCATTGCTGGTTCCCTGACATCTGCTGTGCAAAGTGTTTTATCCATGTTGTATAATAGTAGGGCTGGCTATGACTTTAAGCTGATGATAAGTTAAATCACCACAAGCATTTACATTAGTATTGCCTTAATATCATCCAGAATAACATTTCTGCCACAGTTATAGACTTTTTTTTTTTTGCTCCTGCTCGTTCTGTGTGGTGGCAATTTATGTGGAATATTTGCTACTTTGGGGTTGTTGGTAAAGAGTAGTATAAAAACTTTTAATAAGTAAGTAAATAAATAGTTGATTTTAAGAATAAATAAATATGATCAATACCAAAAAAATATGATAAAGCTTGCAAAGCAGCGGAAACCTAATTGATTTCAGTGAGATTTCCAAGTATGGCTGCTATAGATAGGAGACTTATACATTTAGTCTCTAACATGTAGGTGATCCAAACCCTTTCTAATGGATGAAATGTCTACCAATCAGTTCTTGTGATGGGGAAGGAAGCATTTATTCAGTCATCTGTTCACATTTTGGAACAGTTCTATAGAATGGTTTCTCCCAAGGAGAAGAGTTTCATATATCTTTCACTAATTATTGAAAAACTAAAATCAAATATAAAGAAGACCAAACTGATGACAATAGGTAAAACAACCAGACTTAGAATCCACAATGAAGATATCAAAGTAGTGGACAACTTCTGCCTTTTAGAATCAACCTCCAACAGAAAAAGAACATGCAGTCAAGAAATACGACACAGAAAAGCAGCCATGAAGACCTTGGGAAAAAATATTCAGATGTTGTGATCTGTCCACACTTATAAGTATTCCCTGTGACACTCTATGGAAGTGAAAGTTGGAAAGAAGCAGGATAGGAAAAATATCGATGCATTTGAACTTTGGTGGTTGGAGAAGATTCTTGGAAATACCATGGACAACCAAGAAAAGAAGCAAAAGTTTTATCAAACAAATCAACCCAGCGTTCTCACTCGAGGCAAAAATGATCCCACTTCAGACATATTATATGGAGTCCTACCTCTCTTGAAAAGCTTCTAAATGCTGGGGGGAGGGAAGGGAAGGAAAGAAAAAAGGATCACAAGCAGCAAGGTGGATGGACTAGATTACTGTGGTAATGAGTACACCATTGGGAGACTTGAAAAGGTAGGAGAGATCATCATGGAGTAAATTTATGTAATTACTAAGACTAAAAAAGCAACAACTCAGTGGCACATAATCAGTCAACCAAGCAATCAATAATTCAGGTTATCAGACTGTATCCAAGAACAGCTCATTTCAGATTGCCCTGTATATGAGCAATTATTAGTCTGTTCGGGCCAAAAGCAAACATTTGGCTCTCAAGCTAATTTTATCTGGTCCTCCTGCTAATCTTCAAAGCCATCACTTATCCACATGTCATCCTGCCAGGAGAAATTTTTTATGACAATTAGAACAATTAATCAGTGGAATGACTTGCCTCAAGAAGTTGTGGGTGCTCCAACACTGGAGGTTTTTAAGAAAAGATTGGACAATCATTGTCTGGAATGGTATAGGATTTCCTGCCTGAGTAGAGGGTTGGACTAGACCACTTCCAAGGTCCCTTCCAGCTCTGTTATTCTGTTATTCATCCCTGTCAAGACCACAGGGCTGTACTTGCAAACTTTCCATTATATTTCATATTTTGTTAGGAATATGTTCTCTTAATAATTATTCAAGAGACTCTGATTTATTTTTCAGGCCAACCTATTTAATTTTATTTTATTTTAGCATGAAAGTTAGAAATCCCTGGGTATACGCAGATGATGCAAAAAAGAACGTTTTCTGAGACATAGTCAGCCATTTCTCCCATACTACATTAAGAATGAAGCATAGGGACATAGTAACTAAGAGATCATACTTTGGGATCATACAAGGTTCACTGAGAATAAAACATTCCTATCGCATGGAGCTAAAATATATTTGACTTAGGTTCATGCCAATAAAAAGATGGAAGAGACTATTTATCTCAGGGTCTGGAAACAATAAGCTTTATTAGTCAGAAAAGCACTATTAGTTCCTGATATGCTGTGAGGTAAGAGGTCAGGAAAATATCTCTGTATCTGTGCAAATAGCAATGTGATCTGACATTTAATCAAAGTTTCTGCATGGTTTACTCTCTGTAGTAATAGCCTAGGTATCTTCAAACAGCAAGTTTCCACAAATCTTATTTTCCTGAACCATACAGAGGCATACTATCAGAAAACTGAATGAAAAAATGGGTAGTTCCTCTATCATTTTGCTTATCAGAATGTTATCCATTTTGTCAGGAGAAAAATGATGTTTCAGAGTAAAGGATAATAATAACATCATCCTCAAAGCCAAACTAATTGTAGTAACCAGTTTTATTGGAGATATTTTTCTCCCTAGAATAAGCAGGTGTTGGCTACACTCAAAGGGACAACTCAAGCTGCAAGTCTGAAAACTTTGAATTCACTAGAACAAGATAGTTTCTGCTATTTTCGGTAAGTAAACATAAATGTGTATTAACTGAAATATATGTGTATGAGTATTCATGTAATCCAACATATGTAGATATAACAATATCAGCAGCAGTATTATGATCTCTATCTTCTAATTTGGTGCAGTGATTAAGCCATCAGATCAGAAACAGGGAGAGTGGGAGTTCTTGTCTTCTTTAGGAACAAAACCAGCTGGGTGACCTTGGGGAGTCCTTCTCTCTCAGCCCTAGGAAGACCTGAGCTTCCATAAATTGTGCATCAGCAACATTTGTGTGACCCTCTGTTTAGTAATGCAGAAGAGCCAAATCAAGGAAAGCCTCCATCAGCAAAAAAAAAAATAAAAAATGAAAGTAATCTCACATTACATGCTCCAAGACATGTAAGGAATTGGGAGGCTAATAATTGATCAGAAGTTCCTTGCTCACATTAGAAATATCTCATCTGTTGCTCATGTCAGAAATAGGAGGAGATGAAGCAGCTGTAGAATTAGGGTCCAAACATACTAGCAGGTTCACACCTAGCAAACAGGGATGAGGCTGGACCAAAGAACCAGT
This sequence comes from Crotalus tigris, assembly GCF_016545835.1. Classification (NCBI taxonomy): domain Eukaryota; kingdom Metazoa; phylum Chordata; class Lepidosauria; order Squamata; family Viperidae; genus Crotalus; species Crotalus tigris. The sequence continues at coordinate 96,294 of NW_024097597.1, forward strand.
GAATAATAAATTGTGATCTAACCCAGCAAATAAGCAAGTTGTACTCTAGCTAAGTCTATATTTCCCCTTTGACGTCTGTTGCAGGGCTTCTTCCTGGAAGGTTTGTAAAATGGCCAGGATGCTCAACTGGGTCATTCGCTTCAAACCAGGATATATGGTATGCCTCCTGATGCTGGCTGGGGAATTCTGGGAGTTGAAGTCTCCACATCTTAAAATTTCTGAAGTTGAGAAACACTAGCGTTCAGGAGCTGATGTTTAAAGCTATTTTAAATCTGGGTGTGAACCAAATTTTAAGCCTGAATATCTGATTTTAAATACAGTAATTGCGGGGTGAAGATTCAATTGCAAAGAACTTATATCTTTATACTTCTTAATATTGATGTCTTTGACATAAATAGCTAGAGTATATGAACATATAAATGTAAAAATGAAGTGTTGTCCAAAGACTTAAGTACTGTACATTCAAGAAATAATTATGAATCATCAGACAGAAAGTTGGATGCCCTTTATTATTTGCAGAGACAGCACAGGTGCTATAATGCTGAGAAGCAAACAAAAAAAAATACTTCAGCTCAGTCAGCGGTTAAAATGAGTACTTATAATGTTTGCCTAATTGAAGCATAGACACAGGCTTTTACTGAATATATGCTTGAGAAGCGTGATCTTGGGGAATTACTGCTATTAACAGAACACCAATAAAGTCTTGTATATAATTGCACAGGTATGTTAAGTCTTCTCCCCTTTCTTCTCATCCTGTTCTCTGTGGTCTTGTCTCATTCTTCTGGGGCTGAGGCATTTGTTGTTCTTAGCAAGAGAGATGGTTTCACAATGGAGCAAGCCAACTAAAATTATTTTCATTGATGAACAGATGCTCCATTCCATGGGGTAATGGATTCAGTGTTTCAAAAAAAAAAAGTTTTAAATACAGCTGGATACATTTGTTTTCCTTTCCTTCCTTTTGGGAAAAACCACTTCAGAAATAAAATTTAGCTTGGGTTAAGTGTGTTCCATTGATACATAAGATGCTATAAAAGAACTTCCAGCTTCCCAACAGTTTAGCCAGGGATAGTGATAATTCAGGTCCTCACATCTTAAAGTTGCCAAGTTTGAAAAACACTCTGCTAGGACAATCTCAAAAATATAGATAATCTAGACACAATAGATGATAAACAGATGATGGATAAATGATGGACAGACAGGCAAGCATGGACATTTTGACAAGCTCTCATTTTATACCCACTGTATAGGGCAGGGGTAGGCAACCTTGGCTCTTTTATGACTCGTGGACTTCAACTCCCAGAATTCCTTGGCTGGCTCAGGAATTCTGGGAGTTGAAGTCCACAAGTCATAAAAGAACGAAAGTTGCCTACGCCTGGTATAGCGTATCTGGGCCTTGTAACACTGTTTGAGGAAAATCACAGTTTGAATGAAGCTTCGCCAATAAGACAACCTGTGAAGGTTCACATGATGCCCAGGAAAGATATAATCCCATTTCCAAGTCATTTCTTGTTGCCTACTTTCAATAAAGAATATTGACTTATAGCCTGATGGAAATAGGAAATACTAAGTTGACCCTTCAGGTCTTCCAAAGGTGCCCCCATTATCACTATAACAAGAACAAAGAATTTGTACATTCCTTCTAAATACAAAGAACGAACTTGACAGGTAAAACAATAACATTTGGGGGAGAAATGATAGTGTTACACTTACAGTTATCCAGTCAGGCTAAAGGCTTTGAACATTGCATTTTTAAAAATCTGAATTAAAGCCTTAGCTATTCAGCCAACTTTGTGGTAGTAAAGTGGGGATACCGCCCATTTTTTTCCTCTTAAAGTCTTTTCACCTTTAATAGGTAGGAATAAATCTAACACAATCCTTTCCATGTTGGGTTTTCATGGCGCCTCTGGCTTGTGAGTAGGATATTGTTTAGTTGGGGAATGCAGTTATTTTTTTAAAGAATGTAATCCTGCTCACAACACAAGAGGATGTAATATTGAGATTGTTAAAAATAATCAGAGATGGGGGGAAAAGCAGATCTCTAGTAATGCATATACATAGGAAACCTGTTGGCTGAGGCTAATGAACCCTTTTCTTCATAGGCAGATGTTCCTTCTTGTGGGAATACCTTCAAACATGGCCCCATCACCTCCTTCTCAAATGCAAGAAGGCCTTCCCAGCAGCATTTTCTGATGCACTCTTGATGTACAAATTAGGTGAACACAATTGCTTAATCCTGTAAGAATAGTTGACCTCTAAAGATCAGGTGGAGATGTAAGACTATTGAGGCCTCCCTGTATCCTTTGAAGCAATTGGAGCCTACAATAGGCTTATTGTAGCCTGTGAAGGAAGTGATTTGCTCTTATTGAAAATTTGCCAATCCGGTGTCTGTCAAAGGAAAGCTAATAGTAGAAAGCCATCTGAATAGGTTCCCATATTGTCACTGCTATAGCAGCGAATGCTAAAAAAATAAATATTTTTTTTAAAAAAACGAAAAAGCAGTACCGAAGATTTAGCTCACCCAGGTAGCTGTAATAGCAAACACTGCCTCTCCTAATGCATATATCACTGCATAATTTATTGGCTAAGGTTGTACAGAGAGCTATTTCTGACTCTTTGCTTGTAGTCTGTCTGTTGAAATACGAGGTGGGGTGGGTGAAATAAACTCTGCACTTAGTGGGCTAGCTCAGTGGAAACCAAATGAATAAATGTTTGGTTATGAGAACTAATTAAACAATATTTTGTGCTCTGTCTGTCAGGCACAAAAATAGAGAAAATTAACAGTTTGTGCCTTATTAGAGCCATTCAAACTTTAAGCTTACACTGGTGGGATACCTTAGCACAATATCTGGAGTCAACAGGGGCTAGCGTGGAGATTTGAAAAGTAAGGCAGTACTGGTAGTTTTCTCTTCAATTAATTTAGCTCTTTTCCCCCCCTCTGGAGTTCTTTTTAACAAAAGAAGCTGTTGTAGGCTGGCTTCTTTCATTTCTTTTTATTTTGATCACTTATTTGTAAGCTCATGAAGATTTTATATAAAAAGAGGAGGAGAAAGAAAGAGGGGAAAGATAAGGAGGAAGAGGCAGAAGAAACTTATTTTTTTAATCTGGCAATTGGTCATCCGCCCAATGTTTCCTGATGAAAAAAAATATGGCAATCAAAATTATTTTTAGAATTCAAAAAGCCTGCATGTCTTGCAATTCGTACCTAATTTCAAAACAAAGTAAAGCACCGCCAGAGGTTTTGCTGCTACAAGCTCAAATCAAAAATTAAATTACTGTATGAATGAATTACAGTATTAAGAAGATTATCAGATTCGGTGGCTTGTATACATGATGTCCAATCAGTGTTTTATTGAAAATAGGATTTCTCTTTTATTTAAATTGCCCACGGGATATATGAGGAGTATCAGATAGGAAGATAAGGGATTTAGAATACTGTACTGAAGAAAAAACATTTCACTGTTCTTGGAATGAACAAGATAAACAAAGTAGTACAATGAATCTACTAGGCTGCATATTTACATATCAGGGTTCTATAATTAATGTATCCCAATGATTTAAGATATTAAAGTCAACTATAACAAAACCAATAATTGTGTTGATGGATGGATAGATGGATGGATGGATGGATGGATGGATGGATGGATGGATGGATGGATGGATGGATAAGAACTGAACTATCCCATGGGGGAAAAAATAGCATCTAATGGATTTTTTTTAGCATTCTAAAAAAAGAAAAGCCAGAAGATATATCTTATTGGCTACAGGTACACTTGTGTTGGGCTTTAAAAATGCCTTTGTTGTTCCTTTATGCAATCTCACCAGGTTTTGTTTTGTTTTTATTCTCTCCCAGCTGAGTTTTTTTCCTGGCACCTTTTTTGTGCCCTGTCTGCCTTCTGTTTCCTTCTTGCTATGCTAAGTGATCTCTTTGCTGGTCTCCCCACTGCGTTCAGCTTTTACTTTCCTTCCTTCAAAGGATCTGCTGGAAGAGCAACAGTTTATTCTTGACGTTATTTTTCTTTGAAGTGCCATTTGCTGGCATGCTTAGTTGTACTCAGATGGTAGGTTGCTACCTTCATGATTAAATGCTGTTTTAATAAAGAGAAACTTCCATCTTTTTTATATTAAAAAAAAAACTTCAGTCCATTTCTTTTCAAACTATGCTAAAGAATGCTCAAGAAGGAAGACTTTGAGGATTAGCTGGTATATCACAGAAAGAGAAAAGGAGCAGATATGGAATTTAAGCAAAATGTTATATAATAACAGAGAACTTGCTGCAACTCAGGGTGTTAATTCTGAGCTTGGGAATCACCAGTTGGGAGCTTGATCAAACAGCTGAGTAAGTCTTAGGTAACCCCTCACCTGATTTGTTCCTTTTAATGTGGAATAATGAACAATCACTAGAATAATGATGTGTCTGCATAATTACTGGAATAATGCTGTGTTAGTAGTATGTGACTAACCTAATGTGCATTGTACTTGGATACAATGTATGTAGCAAACTCTCCATTGTATACCCGTGAGAAATGAACCTAATGTATTACAATGTGTATTTCAATGTGTATTCCTTTGTTCCTGAGAAAAGGAAAGTATAAAACTGAAGTCTGAACCTACCCTCGGGGTTCAGAATTGCTGTTGCTATTGCTTCTGAACCTGCACAATAAATCTTTCTGCTAAAACCCTCTGAAATTTGTAAGAGTCCTTTCGTTTTCCACAAGACTTTCACCTGCACATCTGATTGTGCATTGCAAAACATTGTGTACCACAGATAGTAAGGCAACCATTATCTTACAGCCTAATCCTTATAAAAGGATTATCCATAGATTGAACTTCAAAGATTAAATAGTATCCTTAAACACTTCAGTGAAGCCTTGACTGAAAACTTGTTTGCATTAACTCTAACCTTACTTTCTGCTATATTAAACTAATGGGCCCATTTTTTCTCTCTTTATTTCAGCTATTATTCCCATGAAGAGAAACAGATTTCAAATATATCTGACAGGGAACTATTCAGAAAATAAATCTCTCACTATAAATATTTACATTTTGATAATCCATTAAAGGTCCATTCTTAAGTTCATGCATTTCTAACAAAAATATATCTTTTGGAAGTTGCCAGTAACACAAAACAGAACAAATGGACATGTGCTATCTTTACAACTTTTGTAAAAAAGGGGGAAGGGGAAGGGTTGATTTTTGCAAACAAAAAATGTAAATATATGATAATATTCTTTTAAAGTACATATTTCTCATATAAAATTGCATATAAGCCCATTGGTGGCTAAGCTCCCCCTTGAATTTTTTTTACCAAAATACCATGAAAAATGTGAGTCTACTTATCTGTGGGTGGGGCATTTTTCATGTTATTTTGGTTAAAAAAACATTAAGTGTTGATTTATCCACAGATGGACTTATACATAAGTATGTATGGTGTATGTGTATATGGGAAGTATGTTATTTTCCCCATAACAACCCTGTGCGGTGGGTTGGGCTGTGAGGGACTGACTAGCCCAGGGGTGTCAAACTGCTGGCCTGCAGACTGGTTTCATCATACTGAATCCGCACCCACCCCATTGCCGGCAAAGGCAAAGCCGGCCCAATACGTTGCGCAACATCACGTGATGTCACAAATTTGACATGTTTGACTAGCCTAAAGTCACCCAGCCAGTTTTCATGCCTAAGGCAGGACTAAAACTCACAGTCTCCTGATTTCTAGGCCAGAATCTTAATCACTACACGAAGCTGGTTCTCATTTGTGATAGTGTATGAGCAATAAGTTCAAATAAATGTGACATGTATTGAGAATTTATTATTTTCTGGACTGCAGTCCTGCTAATTGTTTACTTAAGTTTCTGTGTGCTCTTAAAAAAAAAGGTTTCACTCCTCAACTCTGAACTGAAGAAGCTTCTTGGATGAGAAGAGAAACATCTTCAAAGAAAAACAAAGTCCAGTTGCCTTTTGAAAAAGCACCTTTGTAAGAAGAAATATTTATCAACACCGCCCCCATTCAGTGCCAATGCCACTTGATGAGATCCAGTGAAGGGGAATCTCCATAAGTAATTGATTATGCCATCAAATAGTTAGCCCTTCAAGGTAGGCCACCTGAGGTGTAGAATTTAATTGACATGGGCTATCATAAAAGCATCTTCAGTGCCTGACAATGTTTCTTTCCCCTTCCCCTTACCAAAAAGAGTCAAGGGGAGGCAACCTTGAGTTTCTTGCTTTTCTGTTTCCTGGACTAAGATCATGTTTTACTAATGGTCATTCATATTGTCTCCAAGGTCACCACCAAAGTCCTTTACACAACCCACCATTACTGTTAGGCATAAGTTTTTCTAACAGTAAATCTGATTCTGCCTTCCTGTCATAACTAAGTGTCTTGCAATCTGGAGCCACAGTGTATCTGACTCAGCCTTCTGCGGGATACTTAGGTTTCTGTATCCTCCTACATTTTCTTTCAAAGCTAAAATGCCCAGTTCCCTTAATCTACCCTTGTGCAACTAAATTTCCTGAAACTATATCTTATGTCTTTCCATTCTTTGTACCTATTATCATTTAAGTACTTCTAACGAAAAAATTCATTTCAAACCGCAGTGTCCTTTACATATCTGCCCTTTGGCAGAAAAACTAATAAAATACTTGGTGATGTTTTACTCATCAATGATGATGAGAAAAGTCATTTATTTGGCAACTGCTTGGAATACATATTTATTTTGAAACACAAAATTTTAGGGAAAGTGAGGCTAATAAATATTAGAAAATATAGATCACCCAAACAATGGAAGCAGGGGACTTGAGATATTAAAACTTTCCATGTTCAATATTTTTCCATTTTCCAGGGCTTCTTCTGTGGGTTTTACTTTTTTTTTTTTTTCTCAGCAAGTAAGGAGAGTCAACTTTGATCCTTATATGCAGTGCTTTTTCTGTAAAAAAAAAAAAAAAAGGTACCGGAACTCACACACATCATACAACCTGCCTTGCCTACCCTGATGTCAATGCTGCTAACATCAGATGTTCTTGCTTGACAATATATGAAGATGCAGACATTTTCTATTTAAACTGTGTATTACTTTTACAGTTAAAATTAGATGTTGCTGGAAGGGAGGGGGGAAGAATGTGCTTGGGGACTAGTTAGCCATAACAATATTTCAGTAGAGTATTCTTCACAGTTAGTTGTAATAAGAGGAGATAACGGGAGGGAAAGTTCACACTTCAAACTAATTGGAGAATGTGATTAATGACTGGTAAATGAAGGAGTGAGTTATGCTTTGTTACTGTGTGTCTGGTGGAGGAGAAAGGGGCGTTGTCTTACCTGAACGCCTTTTCTCAGCATGATGATGGAGAATCCACGGATGGGTTGTCCAATTGGAGCAGATAGATTAAGACAACCCATCCGTGGGTTCTCCATCCAATCATGCTGGAGAATATAGATTTTGGCTCCTCTATGTACATGCAGAAGCTATGTTGCAAATTAAAGATTCTTTAAGGTAAACAATGCCTCAAAGTTCTTTGAAGAGCTTCTTCTTTCGGAACCATGACATCTACAAGGTTTACCTTTGTAGTTGTAAAAAAAAAACCCTTCAGTTTTTAGTGTATCTAAAAGACTAGGATTTTGTTCAAGGTAAGTTAATACTATTAATGTTACCATGCACAGTGTGGCTTTAAATTACAAGAAGGCATTTTATTAATCATTTGGGACATTTACCACTGGCATACCCATTTAGTTTAATGAGTGGAAATGTCAGCTTTCTATGTGAAATGAAATTGGCCCAATAAAACAAAATTTGGTTGCTTGTAAAAGATTGAATGATTTTTAAGAAGTTGTCAAACAAGGTGGAAAAATTTACATTTGAAGTTTAATATGGATATTGACTTGAAACAAATTAAAGTTGAAACTTTGTCAGTGAACAGATTACTTTTAATTTACCTTTAAGTTAAACCCAATTTAATAAATAGATCTGATTAAACCTCATGCTGTAGGTCTACCTTTACATCTGACCAATACATAATTAATATATATTATTAATAATAATAATAATACCTCCAAATCACAAGACATTGGCTTTATTCTTATTCTTCCCCTCTGCAGTTTGAATATAAAGTATAAAAGACTAAAAAGAGATTTTCGCAGACATCCCAGCCTTTGACCTCCCCAAGGAATCGAAACAGCAAAGTTTCACTGTCAGGCAAGTTTCCACACCAGCCTCCTTTCTTTCGTCTCGCTTTGCCTCTTTTTAACCTCATACACACACCCCACCTTCTGTAAGGCAAGGCAGAAGGCTCGCTCACCCCCTCGTGAAAAATGGCCTCCATGTTTATGTGTCTCCCACCGCCACCATCTGCTTCCACACCACATGGTCTGACCCAGCCAATCAAGCCATGCTCTGGCTGTGGTGCTCCAGCGCCTCATGACTTCTCCTAGAGGAGGCAGACAGCATCGGAGGGGACCCCGCTTGCACCGTACCACCAGTGGGGCATTTTCAAAAGCAAATGAGTATAAGAAGGGCAATAATAGGAAAAGAACGCAACTCTAAAAAATCTGTCGAAAAAAGGTGCCGGAACACCATTTGGTGTGTTCTATGACAAAAAAAAGCCCTGCTTATGTGAGAAACAGTATTAAGATAGATTTAAGACAGCATAAAAAGACAGCATTAATTAAACATGTTAATATTGTTGCATGGAAGAAACAGAAGTTAAGAAAGGCTAACCATCTCCAGTTTGGCTCAGAATTCCCCCCTGCATAGTTTCCCCTCTTAGCATTAGAATTGCTGATAGTACAGAATATTTGTCATATGTTGGGGTTCAACCTTTGCAGTCACATGCTGTTATAGGGTTTGGTTTAGCCTTGTGTTTCTTAAAGTGTAAGACCCCTGGGGTTGCCATAAGACCTTCTCAGGGGTTCTCTGAATCAAAATTAGTTGCTGGCTTATGTTGAACATAATACAATATTAAAATCCCATCAAACAAACATGAGAAGCAGTAGCAGCAATAGATGCACCTCTTTTAAATTTTAATATTGTAAATATTGATAAATATAACCCGTACAAACAAAACTCCTTTGAAGTTTTCCACAATTTTTAAAACTGGGAACTGGCCTTAGAGGGAAAAAAAAGGTTAAGAAACTTTGGCTAAGCACATGTCCAGTTTCTGCTGATTGTGTTTACTAAGTAATCCATAATTAAGAATATCATAGCTTCATGCAATGGGCAATATGTAATTTCATCTTTATCCAAGGCTTTACTATATAATATTACATGGCTATACCCACAAAGTCACAAACTCAAGCTAGAGTTTGAAGAAAATTATTATTTTTTACTTCAGTTTTTGGGGATTTGGGATGGGGCAACATTTTCTTTTGCAAGGATGGGGAACTATGGTCCAACAGGCTCAGGAACTCTGGGAGTTGAAGTCCACAAGATATAAAAGGGCTATGGTTCCCCACCCCTGGTTTACTGCATAGCAGACTGTTTGCTTAGATCAAAGTTAGAAGCTACAAAAATTCAAACAAACAAGCTTCACCTTTTTTATTTTTCATTATGCAGGGACACAGATGGTTGTGGGTTCTGAAATTTCAGCTGATAATGAATCATCTAGACCTGGAGATAAAAACAAAACAAAACAAAGCAAAGCAAACCTGCTTCTATTTTCAAGTAAGATGTAAGCATTAACTTGGCACAAAACAAAAAATAGTTTAGCTTTAAACAGTGAATTGTGCAAAAAAAAAAAAAAAACCCTAATAAGACAGATCACATTATCTTTGATAAACATGCTAAAATTGCTATTCAGATATGTTGGTTCTCTCTGTATATTTTCATGCCTCTTATATTATTTAGATATTAACCAGAAACCTTGGTCCAAAGTTTCTATTTTAGTTTGCAAAAAGGTACCCAGCTGGATCTTGGTGGGCTTGCCAGAGAAGTGAACAACTATGACTGTTCATGTGCTTTTATTACTCACTGAATGAAGGAGAGATGGATGTCTTCTCCCACATATTATACTGAGTGAAATTTTCCAGAGAGATAATGGTAACTGAAAACTGCTAGCTGTATGAAAACCTCACCAAATCAATCCAGAACCCCCAGTGAGAAATGATCTAAAATTTACAATATTAAGAAGAACACAGCACTGTCAAAATGATCAGAATCCTGTTCTTGCACTAACAGTTGTTGTTTTTATTAGCCTCCATCTTCTGAGAGAAATCCTCAAAGCACTCTGGGGTAGCTTTTTACTACTCAGAGTTCCTTGTTTTTTTTGTCCTAGAATTGATAAATTATTTTCCATCTTTTTCTGAAACTATCTTGAAACTCTTTCACTGCTCTTGATTTTGTTTGCTGTTATCCTAGAATTGCACTCTGAATGGGATGAAGAAATGGACCCAGGTTTCATTCTATCTCCAAAATACTCCTCTTAGTCTTGATCTAGCACTACATCTAATGTTAGATAAGGAGCCCATCTGGTCACTAGCTCCATCCAAAGATGTTTCATTTTCTTGTCCCACAAGATCCCCTTGTCATGAATCCTGAAGGATCTAATTGACTTGGGGATACTCTATGCCAGGGGTGTCAAAATCACGATGTCACGTCACGTGTCACGATGTATCGTGGTTTTTGCCTCATTGCTGGCAATGGAATGGGCACAGTTTTGGAGTGAAGCATCTGGCCCGCGGGCTGCTCTGTGCTCTTTAAAATCACCCCTTATATCAGAGACAGAAGACCATATTCTTCATATGACATTTGAGATTAAGCCAAGAACTATGGAAGATTGCTATCTAAGATCTCAAATTACTTCAGATTCTTTTCAATCCAGTTGGAACAAACTGGTGTGTTACAGTCTCTAAAAATGACTTAGGGCTGCATTAACAGAGGGATAGAATCAAGATCATATGAAGTGTTAATAGCACTTTATAATGCCTTGGTAAGGCCACACTTGGAATACTGCATCCAGTTTTGGTCACCACGATGTAAAACAGATGTTAAGACTCTAGAAGAGTGCAGAGAAGATCAACAAAGATGATTAGGGGACTGGAGGCTAAAACATATAAAGAACAGTTGCTGAATTGGGTATGTCTAGTTTAATGAAGAGAAGGATGAGGGGGAACATGATAGCGGTGTTCCAATATCTCAGCAGTTGCCACAGAGGAGAGGGAGCCAACCTATTCTCCAAATCACCTGAGGGCAGGACAAGAAGCAATGGGTGGAAATTAATCAAGCAATGATACAACCTAGAAGTAAGGAGGAATTTCCTGACTGTTAGAACAATTAATCAGTGGAACGACCTGCCTCCAGAAGTTGTGAATGCTCCAACACTGGAAGTTTTTAAGAAGAGATTGGACTGTTTGAAATGGTATAGAGTTTCCTGCCTGAGCAAGGGGTTGAACTAGATGACCTCCAAAGTCCCTTCCAACTCTGATTCTATTCTATTCTATTCTATTCTATTCTATTCTCTCACACAGCCACTGCCCTGCCCAAATCCTCAGCAATATTTCAGTGCCACCCTGTGAAGTTTCTCACCACTGTCCCTATTATATGAGTGCTCTCTTTGATCTCTTCTCATATTCAGCTGGGGAGCTAGGTGGCAGCCCCATTCCTCCCATTTTTGCTCTTCAAGGCAAAGAAAGTCTATAAATGTAAATATAATATAAATAGCCATATGCCATATAAATAGCTCCAAAATGACAAAAAAAAAAAAAAAACCAGCAGAGTATCTAGAAACTACAGAAAACAATAGTCACACAACATGGCTTCAGATTTTTGAGGAGGAGGCCCAGAGGAAGCAAGGTCAATTGAAGCTCCCTGCCAATGGAAAATTACCAAATTCATCATTACAGAACACTGTAAAACCACCTTTATAATGTTGTTTTAGAGCAGCAGCTGAGCCAGCGATTCAGCTGACCTCCCGTTTCACAGCATCAGGGGAACCCAAGAGTATGGGGCTAAGCTTGGATCCATGCTGCCAACACAGTTTCCATTTCCTAGTGCTACAGCCTTTCAGAAAAAAATGGTTTTCTTTCCTCTCTTGGCTCTGTCTAAATAAGATAGTTCTAGATTGTGCTCTAACAGCCTGAAGCATTTGACCTCAATTTAATTTAGATCCACTTACAGATTTTCTAGAGGGTAACCTACGCAAAATATATTGTTTAATTTGGCATCAACCACCCAGAACTGAAGTGTAATTTCAGCTTTGCCGAGACATATAAGCCACTGATCCTCTGTTTCTTTCATTTTTCTTCTCTATTTACTATCCGTTTCCTTTGCACTGTGTGCTTTGTATTGGGTAAACTCTATTCCCTCTGTATTTTTCCTATAATTAGGCCAGAATACATAGGTATGCCAATTCATGTCCTGAAGAAGAGCACACTATCTATTTATTTGTTTGTTTGTTTGTTTGTTTGTTAGCATGTTCATTCATTTTCATTTATTTACTTTACTGCTTACTAACTTGTAGGGGAAAATGAATGCTGCCTGAACTTTATTCCTAATAGTATTTCTCCTGCTATGGATTCACCCAGCAGAATCTATTATAGAGTTTTCTTACTTTTCAGTTCAATTCATCTTTGATTTTGACTTGCATTTTCCAGTTGAAGACAAATGATTATTAAAAGACATTTTTTGGAGCAGAGCATATTTTATGCCAAGGTTTGTTAACCTGTTTGTTTTCCTGCTAGCATTTCATATTATTAGCCAAGGAATTATGGGCTCTGGGAGACCTTGTATCTTGTATTTTAACTAAGCTGTTATGCCTGCCTGGAAACTAAAAACAAGAACGAAACAAATACGGAGCAAACTTGCTTATTGTCATGAAGGCAGCTTCATAAGTCAAAGTTTGAAGTTGGCAAGTTTTCAATAAAACAGTGTTAAGACCAATCTTATTCTCTTCTGACTTTGGACATTACACTGAAATATGGTTTATTGAAAAGGAAAGTCAATGCTGGGCTGGAAGAGGGGAGAGGGTGTGGAAGCAATTGTGTCTACCACAGCATCCCTGGATTGTAAAAATAAAAAAGGCTTCATAAGCCTTCCGTTCATTTCCTACCAAGCAGCATCAGCAATAAGAGAAGACACTATTCACAGCCAGCTTCATTAATACAATTTATTTTATTGATACCATCTTCGTAATATGCAGCCAGCAGAAATACATTCATCCTTGAGCACTCTTAAGGTATAAAGCTGTATGAAAGTTCCCAGAAGTATTTATAAAATGAAATAAAAATTGAAACAATCTGAGCGGATTTGGCATGTCATAATATTGTGAGACTAACAGATGAGGCCTGCAAAATGTATTGGAGCTGGGGGGGGGGGGTTCCCATGACTTGTACTTGGATAGATCAACCAATAATCAAATTTCTAGCTGGGAAATAATTACATTGTCTGCTTTTGGACTGAATACCTTTCTCTGTTTGGTCCTCTCTACAACATTGATTCTTTTTAAGAAGCAAACAAACAAATGGAAGATCTGTTATTGCTTACAAAGTTTTGAAGTACATGGCGTAAGATTTCTCCAAATGATAGCTTAATAGAGTTTCGTCCCCAGGGAAGGGAGAATGTAACTTGGCCAAATGCAACTCATATTCAATAATTTGTTGGAGATGATGATATATCACCACAAAAGCTTACATTCCTTGTGGTCATTTGATAACCTCATCTGCATCCTTAGGTGCAGTGCGTGTTTAATGTCACTGTTGGTTAAGAAAACATTACAATGTGGATAGTTGCCCTTGCTGCTGCTGTCCTCTATGCTCAATTACCTTTTTCCCTTCTGGAAGATTTAGTTCTTACTATCTCAATCAATAATTTAATGGAATCTATACACCACAATCAATAGGCTCACATTGTATTCCCATTATCGCTAAGATTTATACTCATTTCCTGGAGATTATAGAGATCTCAGTTGAAAATTCTAAGCCTGGACCTAAGTGCTACTCCAAAGCTGATCGAAGCAACTTTTAACTTCCTGTAAAAATTATAAATGTTGGAACTACTGCTTCTCTTACCTCTTGCTCCAACATTAGAGTTTAATGACCCATTAGTAAAATCTCAGGCTATTAAAAAGTAGCCAGTTCCAGGATTAGTCCTGAAAGTTGAGTGCATTTGGTACTGCAGCTTTTTATTGATAAGAATTTCTAGAATGGAACAGAAATATGTAGCTATTTCAATGAGAGCTATCTGTAGATGTAAAAGGCAGAGGGCCTCAAAAGACAGGATGAACAGCTGCTACCAAAGCAATAGTCAGATAAAAAGACCTAACTCTAGTCTTTTTATCTGACTATAACGTGAGTAAACTTTTAAGATCAACCCCTCTCTAGTTCATGTGAAGATAAAAGGAGGGGAAAGCACATTCATATTTACAATATTTTATTACTGTAGTTTTACACTAAAAGTAGTATTATCCTACATGACATTTGGTTTCCTACTTTGATCTGTCTTAAAGGACTGACATCTCCTCCCTATTTTCATGGATCAGATATTGAATAGCTATGGAGCACCCAGATATATTGATGTGAATGGACCTGAAGACTACATGGACATTGACCAATCACTGTAAGATCTACAGCAGACCAATGAAACAAAGTTGGGTGTAAACTGAAGAGGGATGGACTAGTTTAGGGATATATAATAAGAGAATTAAAAGAGACAGGGGGCTGTGAAAGAAAAGTCTTCATCATGGTTCAGTCCAAGCCGGGAATAAACAACATGGCGACTGCTTTAGAAAGAAGATTGTAGTTTATTGAAGAAGAGAGCCAGATAGAAAGATGGCTCTGGAAGAAAAGAGAGAGAGCACATGTAGGGAGTGGGTTTTGTAGGGAGCCTTTTGTTTGGAGTTGTTCCTGTGGCATGAACTTTTCCCTTTGGCATCTGTGGGTTAATCCTATTATGTCCTGTCTTAGAGTTTGGGTGGGGTATGTAGATTTTAGGTGTCTTTGTCTTCCTAAGCTTCTAGCTGGAGGCCTCAAACCTTCCTGAATGGTTTACATCTGCATTTCTACAGAGCTGGTTTCTGCTTGGGGGAGGGAGACTTGAGGCTATTAAGAAAAACTGGGCATGCTTTTCTGCCTCTTTAAGATCCTTTGAGGAAATATATTTTTCTGCTCTTTTAATATTTCCTTCTCTGGGGGGGGGGCTGATTTCCCACAGAGCTAAAGAAGAAAAGAATAGAAGAAAGGAGGAAGAAAAGTTCAAAATATGTTGAAAGAGATCGTGATGCCATGTATATTATGCAAAGGCTTCAGTCTCCCAAATGAGCATAAGAGTTCAAATAATTCAAGTATGTTGATTGTAGACCCTCAAAAAAAGAATGGAAGCAATGTGTCCTGTTTCCCCCCTCCCCCCCCAAAAAAACCCCAGATGTTGCTTTTATTTCCTTTGGTGAAAAAGGCAATTACTAATCTAGGCTCATTTTCAATTGAGGAGGAAACCATGAAAGAATATGAAGGTTCTTGAAAAGAGAGGTCCTACAAGATGCCAATCAGTCCTCTTTGGAAAATGGCACTTTCTCCTCATATACTTTTAGGCAGCATCTTCCAATATGGATCTGCTCTTTTTACAGGGTCCAGGGATCTAATCATTCCAGAATGTGGTATATCTCTTGGCTAGAAATAATTTATTTGCCTCTTCTTTTTAGTCATTTTGAAAGTGTATGGTTCCAACCTCGTGGCCCTATTTTCCTCAGATCTAAAATTATGTCTGATTCTTTATCAACATGCCCATAACTAACTGGATATACCTGCCATGGTTGCTTTCATCCAAAATAAAAGAGTACCAAAGAGACTTATAATTCATGGTTAATTCCCAGGCGAGTAATGCAGCTCCAAAGGAACTATATAGGAGATTTAATACCTGCGTTCATACATTGAACAAAAATTGCTTGTTTTTGTTTGGCTTGTGTAAAGTTTAATTATTGTGGTTTATTAATTGTGGTATATGGGTTAGCATTATGTAAGAACTGAATCTGAGGAGTTAAGAAGTCATACTTAAAACAAACTGCCACTTGTTCCAATATGCCAGTGGAGCATTGTCCAAATTTTCTAGATTATGTTTGTAAACTGTCCAATTCTTATATTTGTCTCTAAAACTAACAAAACAAATAATTCAAAGCTGGTACAGCATAAACCTAAAAACTTCTGTTGTGAACAAGGAAATCTTTGATTCACATCTTGTGTCATAGGCCTTAGACAAGGTAGAAATGACTGACGTGCTATACAGCTAGTCTTTGACTTACACTGGTTTCATTTTGTGACTGTTCAAAGTTATAACAGCGCTGAAAAAATGTAGCTTATGACTGTTTTTCACACTTATAACCATTGCAGCATCTCTATGTGATCATGTGATCAAAAGTCAGCTGCCTAGCAACTAACTCACATTTATGACATATTGCGGTGTCCCGGGGTCATGTGATCACCTTTTGCTACCTACCGACAGGCAAAATCAATAGGGGAAGCCAGATTCACTTAAAAACCATGTTATGAACTTAACAACTGCAGTGATTCACTTAACAACTGTGGCAAGAAAGTTTGTAAAATGGGACAAAATTCACTTAACAACTGTCTTGCTCAGCCACAGAAATGTGGGGCTCAACTGTGTTCATAAGTCGAGAATTACCTGTATTATGGAATGTTTTCAGAAACAAATTCTTCAGGCAATCAATACTGTCAGGAGATATGTCTGAGCTTGTAGCTTCTTGCTTAATTCATAATTGTTGACTTCAGGTCCTTTAGAGCAGAGGTCCCCAACCTTTTGGGCACGAGGGACCAGTTCCATGGAGAGAGGTTTTTCCACAGACTGGAGGGTGTGTGGTTTTGTGTGCTGCCTGCATCCCACAGATAGGGCTTTGCTTGTTTGTGCGATCCAGTTGCTGGCATGCCGCAGCCCAGTACTGATCCACAGACCGGGGGTTGGGGGCCCCTGCAGTAGAGATCTAGAGATTATCTTTCCCGATGTGTACTGTTTTTCCCATGAATATTTAGATATATAATTTGATTTTAAATAGGAAGGTGGAAGTGCTCCAGTGCTATGAATAAACTCAACCCATTGGACTTGAATACTGTGTGACATTTAAAACTGCACAAGCCAGTTCTCCCCATCTGTTAACAAATCTGAAGAAAAGAGCTCTTGCCACCCCCTGCTATTGTCTTTTGCTGATTCATATTAATTTCTATTATTTTTCTTGCAATGTGTTAAAAAAACAAGGCCATTGGAATTCAGGCTGGTCCATCTTTCCTGACAATCTGTTAGTTGCAAGGATGTCCAGCTTTGTGGAGCTTGAGATGTCTACTGTACAGTTCTGTTTTTATTATGAGGGACATGCGTGCCTGGTTGGAAAACAGAATGCAGCAGACACAGTAAGTGGGAGTGGAACCATCTGAAAATGGGATTTGAGCCAGGTGCTATTTTCCAGTGCAAATATCCTGAAAAAATGAAAAAATACGGATATCCAAAGTACTCTAACGAAGACAGCACCACAGGGTTGCCATAAAGGGTTAAACTTCTGATCTCACCAATTATGGATAGCACAGTTTTCCACAGCATCAGAAGGCAATTTTCCTATTTTTTAGATTTCACTTTGTGCATGAAAAGCTTTTAATTATTTTAATTACCGCATGTAATTTATTATTAGCTGGCCTGATTGTGTGGCTATATATTAAACCATATAATAAATACATATGCATAGCTGATCACAAGCATAGTCCAATAATAGGTATGTATCTGATCATTTATATATCCTTTACTAAAGAGTTCTATCTACACAAACACTATGTATAGTACATGAAAAATCCCCAAATATAACATTTCAGAATGTAGCTTCCTCAAAAAAAAAAGCATTTTGTTTATGTTTGTGAATTAAGTCACTTTTTGGTACAATAACAGATTTCTTTTTGGCAGCTCCGACGACTTTCCTTAAAAAGAAAAGAAAACTCACGATGTATATTTTAGTACTGTAGTCTTACTGCTAGATCAGACATGTCAAACACAAGGCCCAGGGGCCAGATGCAGCCCACGAAGTGGTTTCATGTGGCCGGCGAAGCCATCCTGGAATGGTCCCGGCTGCCTTGGCACTGGCCCAGGCCAGCTGGGAGCCAATGTACAATTTTCTGGTGGCCATCTTGGCACCTGCTCTGGTGGACCCTGCCTTGGCACTTGCCTCGGTCCTACCTCCTTCTGCCAGAGACCCTCAGATCTGACCCAATCCTACCCAGGCACCCACAGGCACCCTTGACATGAATGACATAGAACTGGCTATGCCCAGCCAGTAGGCCACACCCACTCCATCCACACCCACCTACTAGGCTGCACCCACTCTGGCCACACCCACCCAACCCCCCAAGGGCAACTGCAATGCTGATAGGCCCTCAGTGAAATTGAGTTTGACACCCCTGTGCTAGATCATCACCACCATCATCATCAGAGTTGGAAGAGACCTTGGAGGTCTTCTAGTCCAACCCCCTGCAGGAGACCCTATACCATTTCAGACAAGTGACTATCCAGTCTCTTCTTAAAAACCTCCAGTGATGAAGCACCCACAACTTCTGAAGGCAAACTGTTTCACTGGTAAATTGTTCTAACTGTCAGGAAATTTCTCCTTAGTTCTACATTGAATTTCTCCTTGGTTAGTTTCCATCCATTGCTTTTTGTCTTGCCTTCTGGGTGCTTTGAAAAATAAATTGACCCCCTCTTCTTTGTGGCAGCCCCTCATATATTGGAACACTGGTGTTATGTGACCCCTGGTCCTTCTTTTCACTAGACTAGACATAGCCAGTTTCTGCAATTGTTCTTCACATATTTTAGCCACCAGCCCTATTCATTTTTAATTGGTTTTCTTTGCACTCTTTCCAGAGCCTCAATATCATTTTTTATATCATGGTGATCAAAACTGGATGCAGTATTCCAAGTGTGGCCTTACCAAGGCCTTATAAAGCCATGCTAACACTTATGTGATCTTGATTCTATTCCTTTGTTAATGCAGCCTAGGATTGTGTTGGCTTTTTTTGGCTGCTGCCACACACTGCTGGCTCATATGTAAGTGATTGTCCACTAGGACTCCAAGATCCCTCTCACAGGTAGTTATATTAAGTCAAGTTGCACCTAGTCTGTACCTGTACATTTGTTTGTTTTTTCCCTAAGTATAAAACTTTACTTTTCTCTACATTGTATTTCATTTTGTTAGATAAACCTTTCTATTGCGAAGATTGTATTGTAAATGACATAATCCTCACAACCACTTTATCAGTAAAAAAAAAGTCAGTATGCAATTTATTAATGCACAAGTATGTTTTTGAATTTATAGTTTGTTTGGAAAATTGAAAGATTTAGTTCTTTCAATTTTCATAAAACGAAATGCCACGTGGCCACATCAACTTAGAATGTCAATTTCATCTGCAGGGATGTCCACAAGGATTTTAAAAAAGTAAGAGGGCAGCTACAACCATACAATCAAAGAGTTGCCCTGTTGTAGGCCATCACAATATTATTTTAAAAAAATGCAGCTTGAACTCACAATGGTGGTTATCATATTGCTTCTTTTAAGACTGTTATGCATGGAATGTGTTGGATATGTCACCCTCATCCATCCAATTTTTTTTTAAAAAAATGTACAAAACAGACAAGGGATCACCTCATTTTCTACTTTGCATTCACATTGTTAGATATAAAAGAGAATTAAAACTGGGACAACAAACCATCCCTCCCATGGAGACTGTTCATGCTAATTTTCCACAGAATTATTTCCAGTGGGTCTGGAAAATTCTCTGTTTTTCGATATAATATAAATGATTGCCTCTTGATCATGTCCTCTCTCACTACCCTTTTGTCCTCTTTTGGCAAATATTTTTTTTGTTTGTTTGCTGATGTTTAATAATTAAACATCGATCATTATTTTTTTTTTGCTAGCTGAACTGAATGTATTTGTTTGCTTGCACAGATCTGGATATGGGGCTGACTGGAAGTGTGCTAGATGCAAACTAAACTGGAATTTGTCCACAATAATTTCTGAACATCATCATTTGATGTCAGATGGGTAGTCTGGCTTCAAATATATTATTGGCCAAAATTTTCCATCTTTTTCCAGCTTGGGATTTTGATAAATTAAATCTTAAATGTTTACAGTTTCCTTCCCTGAAATGATAGATAAAAATGCTGATTTGGGATATAGTAGTTATTATTCAGAAAAGGGAGGTGGATTAGGGCAGGAGTCCCCAACCCCAGATCCGTGGACAGGTACCAGGCTGCAGCATGCCAGAAACCGGTCTGCACAAACAAGCCAAGTCCCATCAGCGAGATGCAGGCAGCACACACAAAACCATGCCCCCCCCCCCCGGTCCACAGAAAATCCTCTCTCCAAGTACCCAGTCCCTGGTGCCCAAAAGATTGGGGACTTCTGGATTAGGGGCTCCAAACTTTTAGAGGGGGGGGGCTACAATTTCAGTCAGAATGCATAGGATTGAACTGATACATCTTATGACTGGAATATAATATCCCTATGTGTATTTACAGTATATTTTGGGGAAAAAATTATGAACAGTAGGGAGCATTTTTAAGCATTTATTTTGAATTGTCCTTGCTGGATATGTCTACTATTTCAATTGGAAGACCAAGAGATGTTTCTAGTTTTCATCTTCCTTCTTTGGTGGATAAGAGCCTTTACTCTTTTCCCTTTCAGATTACTTTTCCCATAAGTCAGTGGTTCTCAACCTTTTTAATGCCGCGACCCCCAACGGTCGTAAGTCGAGGACTACTCAACTGGTGCAGCACCGTTTGCAGAATGGGACTTTTGGCAGGCTCAGCAGGGCAGAGACAGCCTGGACAATTCCTATTGGCTTTCAAAAGCCAATAGAATAAAAGGGAGTAGCAAGCTAAGGAAAAGGGGAAAAAATTGGCAGACTGCATTGTTTGGCGACCCCCGTGAAATGATCATTCAACCCCAAATGGGGTCCCGACCCACAGGTTGAGAACCACGGCCATAAGTAAATGGTTGTCACCACCACTTTAACTTAGGAAATGAAAGGGTAGCCATTTTTGCACTCAGTTAATAAAGGGTTTTTTTTTTCTAATTTTGTTCGTTTGTTTGCTTGCTTGCTTGCTACCTGGAGAAAGGAAAGGCTATCTGTAACTTTCATTCCTTCAGAGGAGAATCTTGGGAGACTTTATGTGGCAGCTTCTGGAATGTTTCTGAGGCCTCCTTGCAGGTGGTCAACCAAATTCGTGCATAAGGAGCTCAGAGGCTGAAGAAGTAGCCTGACTTCCCCACCACTGGGTCTGTTTCCTTACAGGCAGAACAGATGTGGTTTTGTGTAGCCTGTCCCTTTTCTATTCGGTGCCGATTTAACATTTGTGGAAGAAATGTTCTATTTGTTTGCTTTTGTTTTGTTACATTCAGACTCTGATTAGGTCCAAGCGGAAATCTCTGAGAATTTTATCAAACAAACATGGAAAAGATGACCATAACAATACCCCTCCACCCATAACCGACTGTTTTGTTTTTATCTTAGTCTTTTGATCGTGATGGCAGTCATATGTTGATATTATTCCCTATATTTGTTTTCTTTATTCTTTTTCTATAATCCTCAAGAAGATCAAGTAAATGTTTGCCTTCTCAGTGAATAAGCTTCATGGTCTGCAAGATTTTGGTCTGCTTCAATGGAATCCACATAGGGAAGGTCAAAATCTTCAAGGGATGGGAGCTGTGTTGTCACCTAAGCCCTGCTCCTTTACATCCAGTTTTGATCACCACAATATAAAAAAGATGTTGAGACTGTAAAAAGAGAGGAGAGAAGAGCAACAAAGATGAATAGGGGACAGGAGGATAAAACACATGAACTGTTGTAGGAATTGGGTATCTCTAGTTTAATGAAAAGAAGGAATAGGGGTTCCTATATGTTCCCATATCTAAGGGGCTGCCACAAAGAAGAGGGGGGGTCAACCTATTCTCCAAAGCACCTCAAGGCTGAGCAAGAAGCAATGGATGGAAACTAATCAAGGAGAGAACCAACCTAGAATTAGGGAGAAATTTCCTGACAGAACAATTAACTAATGGAATTAGCTTGCCTTCAGAAGTTGTGGGTACTCCATCACTGGAGAGTTTTAAGAAGAGAAGATTGGACAACCATTTGTCTGAAATGGTATAGTGTTTCCTGCTTGAGCAGGGGGCTGGACTTGAACACCTCCAAAGTTCCTTCCAACTCTGTATTCTGTAAAGTTCCGAAGCGTCTCATGCAATACATAAGGCATAAGCTTTCACTGTGATGCTGGACTTCTCACATTTTTATTGCTGCAAATGCTGCTGGACCATTCAACAGAACCAAGGAGATTTAGAAATATGATGACATCTTGAAGCAAAAAAAGACAATGACAAAGCCTTCTATCCAGGTTTTCATCCTATTACTTTAAAAAAAAATTAAATGGAAATTGGCACCCAGCTCCAACCCTTTTCTTTAGTTCCATGAAAGTTGCTAGGCCTACTTCCAAACCTGGACATTTGTGACTATACATTTTAGTGGGTGTGTAAGTTTACCCCTATTTCCTTTACATATTTCATGAAAACCATGCAAGTGGATTTGAAATCTAGCTTTTCGAAACACTTTTTTAAAGTGTTTGCTTTCTCCCATTTCAGACCTCTAGGTGGCTTGCAAATATCTGGAGTTTAAAGCAATTACTTTTCTTAATAATTTACACCTGAAATTATAGCATGATGCATGGCTAGTTTCCCATTAAATAGAGATCTTTAATGATTCTGTGAATGATGGAGAAGGATGATCTAGATATATTTAGATGCATTCTCCTAAAAAGACATACTTTGGGAAAGGTTTCCTGGCCAATTATTAGCCAGTAACTCACTTTTTTTCTTAGGGCAAACATTGCTAGCATTGATTCTTCCAATCTTTTCAGGATGCTTTTCTGAGCATGCTTATTGCTGAATGAATTTGTCAGCCCATCATGCAAATCTTTATTTCCTTGATCTTCTACTTTAATAGTTGTGTCTTTAATAGTTGTGTCTTGATCATAAATCAAGGGCAAGGGATCTAGGGAAGCATACTCTCTCCAGTAACTACCAAATGCACGTTCTTTGCTCGATAGATCTTGAAGCTTGAAATTCTTATACGTTCTTTGTACATGCTCAAAGTAACAGCTGCCTAGTGAGTTAATTCATTTTCATTCATATTATACAGACTGCGGAGTGGGGGAGGGGAACAGTACTTTGTCTCCTGACAGCAATTTGGAGAGGTATATGCAGTTTGATAACACTTTTAGGAATGGTATGCCAGTGCTTCTTCCTAGGACTGACAGAAAGTGGTCCAGCTGGTTTGTGCCTAAAATAGGACATCTTTTGGGAAATGGTTTGGCCTTGTCTCTTTCTTTAGGCTGAGAGAAGGTGACTAGTCCAAGTTTACCCAGCTGGTTTTGTACCTATTTCAGGACTAGAACTCCCATTCTTCCTGTTTCTAGCCTGGTGCCTTAGCCATAATACCACATTCACTTTTGAAATTAATTAGATTTATTCAACATAGTTTCTTATAGCTTTCACTGGTCGTTTCTGTACTATCTAAAGGGCATGTAGCTTTACAGGACACATTAGACCACACTGTTTAATTATTTATGATTTAAGACTATCCATTTCTGTTAACAGTTCCTCCGTAAAGCAGACGTTATGGAAAAAGCAAGTGATGTACAATGATATAATTACTGGAACAATGCTCAATGTGTGTTACAATATGTGCTGTAGTAGTTAGTGCCTCTGTCCCCTTTTCCAGTTTCTTGCCATCTTCCCTACTGGAAATGGGATGAGACTGATCACCTATGATATATATACCTTGAATAACCTATGAAATTATTTTTAGTTTGAGAGCTATGGCACATGTAGATCAATCAATCTGTTTATTACAGCCGTAAGGCCAGACATAATCAAAATGTATAACAACAGTAACAATTTTACTTCCATGTTTACAGGATATAAAACCACCAAACAATCAATATAGTATAATCCAAAATTCTCAAAATAAAACATCATATTAAAAAAAAATTCAGACCTTAATAATGGTGCGACATATTGTGCAAATGGTGGCACAAAATTGAGCAACCTGAATTGATATTTTTGGATCCTTATCCGAAAGTAGCAACTTTAGATAAAATTCATATCCCCTGCCTGGAAATTTCTTCAATATCGGATATATAAGAATCTGTCTAGAGTCTTTATATAAAAGAGCAATAAAGCAACATATGGCTTAGAATTTCTATAGAGCCATCACCACATGGACACAACTGAAGGTGCATAGGAATGCCCTTAAACTGTCCAAAAAGGACTGCTGAGAGCAATGCATCCAGCCTGGCTAAGGTGAAAGCTTTACAAAATTTCAAAATTGTAATGGAAAATAAATAAGAAGCTGGGAAGAATCCTTCTGGAAGCAAGTGACAAATGTTGGAATGTGCCACCTTACTTAGGTTTGTTTGGAGATCAATATCCCAGATTCATTGTTTCAAGGCAGTTCTAGCATTATCAAATCCTAATGAACACAGACTTTCCATAGAAAAGCCCACATGTAGAGTTTGGACTGCAAGGTAACATATTCTTTGCATAATAGAGAATTATTGTATGTCTGCCAGATGTATTGTATCCAAGGGATAAAGTGACAAAAGGAGCATTACAACTTTGTGATGCATGTTCCATCGCTTTTGTACATATACTCATACATATACAAATACACAAAAAAGATGGAACCTGGAAGAAAATGGCATAATGCTGTTTTTATCATTTTGATGAAAGTCTCCAATCCTATGGATACTGTAAAATATTTGATATTGTTTGAAATGATATTCTTTGAAATGAAGCTGTCTTGCAAAGAAGTTAGAGAAGCTGTGATGACCCAGGGCCCCGAATGGAGGCAAAGCAATTAGCTGGTAAGAATAATTGTCTTTGTAAGCACTGCCAACATTCACCCAACAGCCCCCACAGATGCTGGCACAAGTTCAATAAAACAGTCAACTGAGTTAAACGGTTCTTTAAAGTAAAACAGATAACAAACAAAGTAGGATCTTTTCAACGCCCAGCTTGCCTGTAACCTGCAAACTGCAAAATTGAAGACAGCAAGGAAAACTCAGCAGGAAACAAACTTGATCCAAAATACAAAGAGTCCAGGTACAAGAGCTCACATCACAAGAGTTCATATTTGTTCCCAGAAAATGCCCCACACCACAGTGTCTCCTTAAATACCTATTCCCCAGGTGTGCCTTGTGAAGTGGGGCGTGACGCTCTCCTCCCGAGCAAGTGAGCCTGCCTCCGTTGTTCCCTCTTCCTCTCTGCTCTCCTTGCTCTGGGATCTGGTGGGGAGGGGCCTTGCTCCTTGCCTGAACTCTGCCTTCCCTGTTCCAAACTTGAAGGGCCCTGGCCTGCTTCAGCCTGTTCCTCTCCACAGTCCTCGGAAGCCACAGACACCCCCTCCTGGGCCTCAACAGGGAACTCCATGTCATCCTCAGAGTCAGGCTCAGATGGAGGCATGACACTATCCCCCCCCCACAGGAGCCCTCCCCCGGGACCATGCGGACTAGGACAGTGCGGGAACCGGGTATGAAAGTTGCAAACCAGACGAGGGGCATGAACATTGGTGGCATAAATCCACCCGAAGTTCTCAGGTCCATAGCCTTTCCACGCCACAAGATACTGAAACCAGCCCCGCAACTGACAGGAATCCTGAATACTGTCCACTTCATACTCCATATCTCCATGGGGGATGGCCGGACCTGGCAGTGGTGGAGCTGGCTGATGTGGATCGTCGGCTGCGACTGGAACCAGGAAAGATCTGTGGAAAACTGGGTGAATATACATGGTCTGGGGCAATGACAAGCGAAACGCCACTGGATTGATCACCGCTTTGACCGGAAATGGACCCAAGTAACGGTGATTGAGTTTTTTTTATGGCCGTGCTGTAGGCAGGTGCCATGTGGAAAGCCAAACCTGATCACCCACAGATAATGGAGGGACATCTTGACGATGACGGTCGGCGGATCATTTGTAATCCTCCTTGGCTTTCTCCAGCTGGTGCTGAACTACTTGATGCACTGCCTTCAGCTCCTGGAGGAACTTTTCCACAGCCGGAACTGGGGAGTCCGATGGAGCCAACAGAAAGAGCCGTGGATGAAATCCATAACTGGCAAAGAACGGTGACACACGGGTAGATGCATGCTGGGCATTGTTATAGGCGAACTCCACCACAGCCAGCAGCTCCACCCAGTTGTCCTTTTGGGTGTTGCTGAAACAGTGGAGGTACTGTTCCAAGATTGCATTCACCCTCTCTGTTCCCCCGTCGGTTTCGGGGTGATGGGTGGAGGACAGACATGCCTGTACCTGCAGCTCCGTGAGTAGGGTCTGCCAGAAGCATGCCATAAATTGCACCCCCCAATCTGACATGACTCGGTCCAGTAACCCATGCAGCCAAAATACATGAGTGATAAACAACTGGGCCATCATCCATGCAGTAGGAAGACCCACACACAGGATAAAATGAGCCATTTTGGTGAGCATGTCCACCACCACCAAGACGGTTGTGGCACACTTGGAAGGGGGCAACTCGGTAATGAAGTCCAGCGAGACCTCCCTCAGGGTCTTTCCGGCATGGGTAGCGGCTGCAAGAGACCAGGGGGCACACCAGTAGCATACTTGGCCTGTCGACAAATGCTGCACAATGCCACATAACTAGACACATCATGCCGGAGCCACGGCCACCAAAACATTCTGGAGACAAGGTGCAGTATTTTTAAGACCCCAAAGTGACCCGCTGATGGACTATCATGGCATTGTTTCAGAATGATGCCACGGAGGAACATAGATGCAGTTTCGGAAACGCAACAGGTCATCCATGTATATCCAAGGGGTCTTATCTCCCTCATCACCAGCCAACTCTCGACGTCGAACTGCCATGAATGGATCCTGCCACTGCGCATCATGAATTCTGCCCCGTAGGTCCACGGGCTCCTCTGTGGCCGCCAACCATTTTAAGGGGATAACCATTCTGGGCATGAACTTGTCTTCCTTTCGGGTGAATTCGGGCTTCCGAGACAGTGCGTCCGCATGCTGGTTCTGCCTGCTAGGGACATAGGTCACCTGAAAGTCAAACCTCACAAAAAACAATGACCATTGCACCTGTCGCTGATTTAGTGTTCTGGCAATCCGTAGGTGCTCTAGATTCCGATGGTCTGATCAACCCTCGACTTGGTGACGGTCCCCCTCTAAGTGGTGCCACCATGTCTCAAAAGTGACTTTGAACGCCAACAATTCCTTGTCCCAGATCATGTAATTCCGTTTGGGGGCCGACAGCTTCCGTGAATAATAGGCCCATGGGAACAAGGTACCTGTGGGAGCATAGGCTTGAAGAAGCACCACCCTGATGGCCATATCCGATGCATCCGTCTCCACCACGAACGGCCTTAACAGATCAGGATGTTTGAGGATAGGTTTGGAGGCAAACGTGGCCTTAAGGACATCCAAGGCCCCCTGCTCCTCCGTGCCCAGTGGAACTTCACCACTTTCCTTAACAGATTGGAAAGGGGAGTGGTCAGGGTCACAAAATGAAGAATGAAAGTGCAGTAATAATTTGCAAACCCCAACAGATGCTGCATGTCCTTGATCCTCCGCAGAGGCTGCCATTCCTGCAGCAACTTTACTTTTTCCAGAACCATCTCCACACCCTCGGGCGAGATGCGATGGCCCAGAAAGTTGATCATGGTTTGCGCAAACTGGCATTTCTCACACTTGGCAAAGAGATGGTTATCCCGCAATGTTGCAACACAAGCTGAACATGGTTCCAATGCTCTCGTGGGGAGGACGAGTAAATCAGGATGTTGTCAAGATAGATGACCACAAACTTATCCAACAGCTCCCTGAACATATCGTGCATAAAGTGCATAACACTCCCGGTGCATTGGTCAGGCCAAAGGGCATAACTGTGTACTCAAAATATCCATAACGCGTCCAGAAGGCCATCTTCCACTCATCTCCTGCTCGAACTCGGACTAAGTTATAAGCTCCCCATAAGTCCAACTTAGTAAATATTTTGGCCTGGCGGAGCCTCTTGGTGAGTTTGGGGATGAGCGGGAGTGGGTACCGATTACGGATCGTGATGGCATTCAGTTTCCGGTAATCCAGCACAGCCTAAACTCCCCTGACTTCTTCTTCATGAAGAGCACTGGCACAGACAACGGGGAGGTGGAAGTCCGTATAAACCCTTTCCAGAGAGTCTTGTCGATGAAGTCCCTCAAAGCTGCCAACTCCGGTTCTGACAGAGAGTAAATCCAGCCAACCAGCAATTTGGCATAAGGCACTAAATCAACTGGGCAGTCATAAGACCGATGCGGGGGCAACTGATCTGCCTCCTTTTCCCCAAAGACATCGGCATAATCCCCCAACTCTGCCGGTAGGTCCAGGTCCACAGGGGTAGCCACCTTCCCTGCGCAGACATGCAAGTGATGGGTGGCACACTTCTTGCCAGGGATCCGCACTGTCCCAGATGACCAAATAATCTGCGGATCATGAGCCCTCAACCATTCTAAACCCAACACCACAGGAAAGTGAGAAACGGTAGCCACATAGAACACGGCTTCTTCCATATGCGGCCCAATACGCATGTGAAGGGGTCTGATTGCAGCAACCACTGGGCCGGAATGTAGGGGCCGCCCATCAATCATCTCCACCAAGACTGGCGGTGACAACTGCTATTGGGGAATGGACCACTGGTGACAAAATCCGAGTCCATGAAATTAGCAGTAGCCCACCAAGGCCTGGACCTCCACCATTCCCTGACCAGGCACGAACACAGTCGCTGGTAACACAAGGTGTTTAACAAGAGTCTGCTGAGATGGAGGTACTGGACCCGTGTTCAAGCGAGCCCGGCCTATGGAGCCCTCTAGGCTGGGCCCGGCCCGTTTCCTGCCACCGCTTTGGGTGCCTTCACCAGACACTTGGCCACCATATGGCCTGGACCGCCACAATACAGGCAAAGGCTTTCATGGTGGTGCAGATCTTTTTCAGCTTGGGTCAGATGGGGTTGTGCAGCCCCCAACTGCATTTGCTCCTCTGGAGGTGGTGCCAACAGTGCCACTGTCTTAACAGGTGTGGGCAAGGCCTCCATCATTCGTCGTGCCCATCACTGCTGGAGTCTTGCATCAATACGGAGACACAGGTGCATGAACTCCGGCAAGGAGCGAAGGGATTCAGTGCGTGCCAGCTCATCCAGGAGTTTGGATGAAAGTCCTTCCTGAAACGGGTCCATAAGCACCGCCTCATTCCACTGCAGCTCCTGACAAACCAACTGAAATGTAGCAATGTAGTCTGTCAGCAAACCATGCCCCTGTCACAATTCTCTCACCCAACAGTTTGCAGTCTGGGCCATAACTGGGTCCTCAAACATGGCCTTGACTTGCCGGCAAATCTCTGCATAATTGTCCAGCAGCTGATTGGGCTGGATCAGCAGGGGTGTTGCCCAATGTGCTGCCGTTCCTGTCAACAGACTTAGCACAAACCCCACCTTATCCTGGTCAGTGGGGAAATCCTCCAGCTGAAGGCTCATACATAACTGGCACTGCCCAAAGAACAATGGGAATCATGCCTGTGAGCCATCAAACTTGTCTGGCACTGGAACAGGGTTTCTGCGACGTGGCCGAGCTGCTTGTATCTGTGCCATCTGTGCAGTCAGGAGGGCCACCTGCTGTTTTAGATGATCATTTTCTGCACGGAGCTGATCCATGGTCACCCTACTTGGTCTGGAGGAGCAATTGGGAGTGGGCTGAGAACAAAATGTGATGACCCGAACGGAGGCAAAGCAATTAGCTGGTAAGAATAATTGTCTTTGTAAGCACTGCCAACGTTCACCCAACAGCCCCCACAGATGCTGGCACAAGTTCAATAAAACAGTCAACAGAGTTAAACAGTTCTTTAAAGTAAAACAGATAACAAACAAAGTAGGATCTTTTCAACACCCAGCTTGCCTGTAACCTGCAAACTGCAAAACTGAAGACAGCAAGGAAAACTCAGCAGGAAAGAAACTTGATCCAAAATACAAAGAGTCCAGGTACAAGAGCATACTATCACAAGAGTTCACATTTGTTCCCAGCAAATGCCCCACCCTACAGCATCTCCTTAAATCCTACTCCCCAGGTATGCCTTGTGGAGTGGGGCATGACGCTCTCCTCCCGAGCAAGTGAGCCTGCCTCCGTTGTTCCCTCCCCTCTGCTCTCTGGGATCTGGTGGAGAGGGGCCTTGCTCCTTGCCTGAACTCTGCCTTCCCTGTTCCAAACTTGAAGGGCCCTGGCCTGCTTCAGCCTGTTCCTCCCCACAGTCCTCCGAAGCCACAGACACCCCCTCCTGGGCCTCAACAGGGAACTCCATGTCGTCCTCAGAGTCAGGCTCGGACAGAGGCATGACAGAAGCTATCAGCTACCCAATTATATGCCAAATCTTCCTATATTTTGATTTTTGATTTTTTTCAAAACTGCATATAGTGCTATACAGTATGCGTGTCTATATGCACCCATCCATATACAGTATACACACACACACACACACAAATATATACACGCAAACACACTCATGTATATATTGCTATGCTAAAGCTAAATTATATAAAAATCCAATATGAAGCAAAAGTCACATCCTATAGCAATTTAGTCCAGCAGAACTAAATTATGACTAACAGTACAATTTGTTATTCAAGCAAATAATATTCAATACTTCACTTCAGATTTGAAATATTACTAAGTAATATAATCAAAAATTAACAGTCCTGCAAATCCTGATGATTACAAGAAATCATTACATAATTATAAGCAACAAAAACAATAGCAGCAAAGATGGGTTGCTAAAATATTGCAGACCATGCACACTAATATTCAACAGCAACAATGTCATGTATCAGCATTAATCATAGGAAATCAAAACAATGAGAAAAAAATATTTGAGTTATAGCTAAAATAAAGCAAGCTCTTTTTAAAAAAACGAGTAAGTTTTCAATTAGCAATAATCACACCTCAGATAAATCTCATTGGCTATGATACTGCCACTGCACTAAGCTTAAGCGGTTTTGAGCAGCGTGATGATCTAGTAGTGAAGATGCTCGCCACCTACTCAGAAGATTGAGAGTTCAATTTGAGGTGGTGGCAGATGTTTATTTCCTAGGGCGCAAAGAAAA
Organism: Crotalus tigris; assembly: GCF_016545835.1. Lineage (NCBI taxonomy): Eukaryota > Metazoa > Chordata > Lepidosauria > Squamata > Viperidae > Crotalus > Crotalus tigris. The sequence goes on from NW_024097597.1 coordinate 127,450, forward strand.
AATGAGAACTCTGTATGGCATCAGGAAGGGCATCCGGCCAATAAATGCTCAGCTCCATCCGGTCACTGCTACTAATCTGAATTAAGGAATTACAGGGTCATAAAAAAGGAGTTTTAAATTAGGTGTTTTGTTGATTTTAAATGAGTATAACTTGAATTTTGTACCATTTTCACAAAGATGCTTCACCCCCCCCCACTGGCAATTTTATTTGGCTCTGGATGCTTCAGAGCCTTTCTAGATCTTATTTGGGCAGCTAAGAACAGGTCATCTTGCCTTGGATCTCTGCTCACCACATCTGCCATGTCATTCCACCATGTATTACTGCAACTGCTGGGCACTTCCTTCTGTTATCCCACACTTGTAGGCACTGGGACCACTTTTGAATTGAATTGAAGCATTCATCTCAGCAGGTGGCTACTGAAGAATGGAGAAGAAGGAGAGAGGGAAGCAGCCAACTTCATATGGCAAATAGTTCTAATCAGTTGGGAGACATGAAAGACAACAACAGCTTCAGACACAGTAGAACCTGCCCTTCTTGTCTAAAAGGAAACACATCACTTATCCAGAATGTCTCCAAGTAACAAATTTATTTCGAGATAGAGGAGCGTTTTTCCCATCGATTGAAAACTGGCTGGCTGAACTCTCTTTGATAACATCTAAGACCAAACTCAACATTAAGAAAACCAAGATCATGGCATCCAGCCCTCTCAATTCCTGGCAAATAGATGCGGAAGAAATGGAGGTAGTGACAGATTTTATGTTCCTGGGCTCCAAGATCACCACAGATGGGGACTGCAGCCAAGAAATTAAAAGATGCTCGCTCTTGGGGAGGAAAGCTATGGCAAATCTAGACAGCATACTAAAAAGCAGAGACATCACCCTGCCGACAAAAGTACGTATAGTCAAGGCCATGGTTTGCCCAGTTGCAATGTATGGCTGTGAAAGTTGGACTATAAGAAAGGCTGAGCGCAAAAGAATTGAGGCTTTTGAAATATAGCGCTGGAGAAGAGTCCTGCAAATCCCCTGGACTGCAAGGCGATCAAACCAGTCAGTCCTAGAGGAGATCAACCCTGACTGCTCTTTAGAAGACCAGATCCTGAAGATGAAACTCAAGTACTTTGGCCACCTAAAGAGAAGGAAGGACTCTCTGGAGAAGAGCCTAATGCTGGGAAAGATTGAGGGCAATAGAAGAAGGGGACAACAGAGAATGAGGTGGCTGGATGGAGTCACTGAAGCAGTAGACGTGAGCTTAAATGGACTCCAAAAGATAGTAGAGGACAGGAAGGCCTGGAGGAACGTTGTCCATGGGGTCGTGATGGGTCAGACACGACTTCGCAACTAACAACAACAACAACAAAGACCAAATATTCAATTCAGAGAGCACAGAGTCTTTAAAACTTTGATTAATCATTTTATTTGACAAGATTTTGTTGACTAATTTTGATTTATTTAAGCGTTAGCTTGCAGAAAATACACACATATAGGACAATGCAGTTAGATTTACAGTCTAAATGACACCATACAACATAAAAGGGAAAAACAAAATGGAGAAAAGGCAGGCTTAAGAATCAGCTTTTCAACTTTTGAATGACAATTTTAATACAATGTACAATATATTTCAAGAAGAATAAGAAACAAACATCACACATACTTGATCTGGCTGTGTATCCATTTATAATTAGATGGCATAGTAAAAAAAAGTACATAAGTAAAGAGGGAAACAAGATTAGGGATGTTGTTGTTGTTGTTGTTAATTGCGAAGTCGTGTCCGACCCATCGCGACCCCTTGGACAACGTTCCTCCAGGTCTTCCTGTCCGCTACCATTTTCTGGAGTCCATTTAAGTTCACACCTACTGCTTCAGTGACTCCATCCAGCCACCTCATTCTCTGTCGTCCCATTCTTCTATTGCCCTCAATCTTTCCCAGCATTAGGCCCTTCTCCAGTGAGTCCTTCCTTCTCATTAGGTGGCCAAAGTATTTGAGTTTCAACTTCAGGATCTGGCCTTCTAAAGAGCAGTCGGGGTTGATCTCTTCTAGGACTGACCGGTTTGAACGCCTTGCAGTCCAGGGGACTTGCAGCAGTCTTCTCCAGCACCATAGTTCAAAGGCCTCAATTCTTTGGCGCTCAGCCTTTCTTATGGTCCAGCTTTCACAGCCATACATTGTAGCTGGGAAAACCATGGCCTGGACTTTTATTGGCAGGGTGATGTCTCTGCTTTTTAGGGATAGATGTGTATATTTGTGTATATATGTGTATATAAGGAAAAAGTTTCTAACAGTAAGGACAATTAACCAGTGGAACACCTTGCCTTCAGAAATTGTGGAGGTTTTTAAAAAGAGACTGGACAGTCACTTGTCTGAGATAGTACAGGTTCTCCTACTTGAGCAGGGGGCTGGACTCCAAGGCCCCTTCCAGCTCTATTCTATTCTATTCTATTCTATTCTATTCTATTCTATTCTTTTTGTTTAGGCTTTTTTGTTCTTATTTTCCTGGTATTAAACTCATTTTGTCTGATTTGTAATATTTTTTAAAGAATCTGCATGAACATCTATAGATTTCTTTTTGCTTTTCCTCCGGTGGCCATAAAGTGTGTGTGTGTGTGTGTGTGTGTGTGTGTGTGTGTGCATGCGTGCACGCACGCACGCGCACAACATGCAATTTTCCCAATCTTTGCATTTTAATGTTGCTTCTGTTAATATACACATTTTGGTGAGTATTTTCCATCACAAAATTCAGAAGAGATGGAGACTGTGATATTGTTCGAGCATTAATTTGAGAAGAATGAATTAGAGGTTTGCATTAAAATGAAAACTGAACAAATTCTTTCTCCAGTCCCTTGAGGGTACATAATATGCCGCTATACCTATCTTCTCTTTCATTTGTTTTAAGTATCATGAGAAGCTACCAATTTAAATGAAAGAATAAGTGAAAGACAGGAGGGAACACTTACTTTTCCTGCCTCTGGCTATTTTTCTGTACTAAAACACCACATAACCCTGGCTGCGTTTCCATCCACAAGGAGAAAAATATGGGTAATTTCTTTCTAAAGGTCATCTCTCTTAGCTTCACTAGGCTGGCTTTGATTTTATATATATATATATATATATATATATATATATATATATATATATATATATATATATATATATATATATAAAAATTTAATTAGCTGCATGCAGTTTGTTTCTCTGTTCTACTTTGTTTTCATCTTGGCTCAAATTCATTGACCCCCTTTTGCAGTTTAACCATCTTGAGCATTCACTGGGGTAAAAAGCTGGGCCATAAATCAAATAAATAAATAACAGCCAAGGAAGAACCCGACTCATCTCAATATCCAGGGTTTACTTCAAAGTAGTCGTGTGACTCCAAATATAGGAGAAAGTGTCGAGATCTCTAAAGATGTCTTTAAAAAGGGATCTTTAGATGTCTATCTAAAAATAATAGATGTGGTAATTTGGATGCCACTTATTTTCATATATGGTGGACTTGTACAAATATAAAAGCCTTTTGGATTAAGATTTGGTGGAACATTCAACAGATTTTTAAGAGAAAGATAAAGTTTACCCCACAATTATTTTTACTGGGTGTTATTACAGATTGTGATGCTAAAGAAATTAATTTGATGTTGAATTTGATAACAGCCGCAAGATTATTAGTAGGGCAATATTGGAAGAAGGATTGCTTGTCTACTATAGAAGAATGGACGATTAATGTGTCAAATTTAGCAGAAATGGCTAAGATTTCTGCTTAGTTGAAGGATCATTCACAAGAGAGATACATTTCGGTCTGGAGAATATGGATAAATTATATTCAGAATAAATATGGGACTAAAAAGTTTCATTTAGCCTATGAATTTTAGAGTATTATTATGATATTATTATTATTTTTAGTATTAGCATTGTTTAACTATTTGGGGACTGTATTGTTTAATAATTAGGATATTAATTTGTTTATGTTCTCATTATTATTATGTTTACTTTTAATTTGTTTATATTTATGTTAAAGGGGAGTTAAAGTGTATTATGGATTTGGTTATTTATATAGTTGGTGATGTTAGTTAGATTATGATTATCATATTAGTAACCCTGTATTCAGCTCTGGGAAGTGGGGGAGGGAGAGGGGGGAGTTTTGGGTGGGTTGATATTGTAATTTTTATAAAACTTTTTAATAAAAAAATAGCTTGGTTCCTGGGGTCATGGGTGCCCCATCACTGGAGGTATTCCAAAATAGATTGGACAACTATTTGAATGGGATGGTATAAGGCTCCTGTCTTAAGCAGGGATTTGGAAGACCTTCCAGGTTCCTTCCAGCCCTATGTTTCTATGATTCTATGCCTGGGTCTGAACAATAATTCAGAGCTCCTCCCAATCCCTCCTTTGCAGTATCTTAAGGTAGTGTTTCTCTGTCTTAGCAACTTTAAGATATGGTGGACTTCACCTCCCAGAATTCCCCAACCAGCCATGCTGGCTGAGGAATTCTGGGAGTTGAAGTCCACACATCTTAATGGTTGCCAAGGCTGGGAAACAGTGACATCTAACTTTAATAACTAAAAGAAAACAGATAGCAAATCTTTTTTTTTTTTTTTTGAAAATATTTTATTGGTTTTTTAATTTTTGAGAAAAAGTACTCAGGACCCACTGTGGTGTTTGGGTAATCAGACATTCCAAAGTAAAAACATAAATAAACAACTCAACTCAATACATTCACTGTCTCCTCTCTGTTGTTGTTGTTAATTGCGAAGTCGTGTCCGACCCGTCGCAACCCCATGGACAATATTCCTCCAGGTCTTCCTGTCCTCTACCATCTTCTGGAGTCCATGTCTCCTCTCTATTTCCCTCAAATAACATAATACGTTTAAAATATTCCATTTCTAAATTAAATTTCTATTACTACTAAACCTGTTTTAAAACTTTATCAGTTTGCAATTACCAAAATCAAACTCAACAAGTTATCAATTCAGGTATCCCTTGCAGATATAGTCTAGTTCTTAATTTCTCTCATCCCTCCTTTTATCACCAATCTCATTTATTTCTTCTTCCATTACACAATAGCTAACAGATAGCAAATCTTATCTCAGTACTTTAAAGACCAATAACTATCTGGCTGATCTCTTGAGCTCCCTTCCCTGATTTGTATTGCCCCGACAGCGTGAGATGAACAAAATGTCCTAAGAGTAGCTTCATGGGGCAGAATACTGCTGTTTCTCTAATGTTTTGCAACTGGTATTTATAAGTTCTTTGTTATTCAGTGGGAGCACAGAAGAAGATGGAATTCTCTTTGGTTGGGGGAAGTCTTCCTTACTGTCACTCATACCTTAGTCACATCCCAATTGGATTATTGCAATCTGATCGAAACCAGGATCCCCTTAAAGAACACCCAGAATTTGTAAGAGGTCCTAAACTCAGCAGTGCAAACATTTTGGGGAACCCTACAGTTTGCGCATATTACACTACTATTACATGAACTGCATTGGCTTTCACGTTCTTTGTACTTGCAATTCAAGGGACTGGCTATCACCTTTAAAGTCCTGGATAGCAGAGGGCCAAGTTATTTAATAAGTAGAGGTAGCCCTCAACTTACAACCATTCATTTAAATATCATTCAAAGTTAGAGAGTGCTGAAAAAGGGGACTAGTCCTCACACTTATGATTCTTGCAGTGCCCCCTCCATAGACATGTGATCAAATTCACGAGTTTGGCAACTGGCAAGTATTTACCATGGTTGCAGCATCCTGGGATCATGTGATCACCATTTGCAATCTTCCTAAGGGGCTTAGGTAAGCCAGATGCACTCAACGACTGCATAATTTACTTAATGACCATGGCAAAAAAAAAATGGAAGTTAAAAAACGCAACTCGTTTAAAAACTTGAATCGCTTAGCAACATAAATTAATTGCATCATAAGTCGAGGACTTCCTGTATCTACATGACCCACCAGGTTGGATATGGTGAATGCCTCCAGGCCCATTTTCTGAGGTCATCTGGTGGGGCTTTGGAATTATGCATTCCCTGTAGATCAGTAGTGTCAAACTCACCATGTCACATGATGTGTCACGACGTATCGTGAATTTTTTTCCCCTCGCCGGAGCTGGGGTGGGCACAGCTTCCGCATGATGCATCCGGCCCCATGGGCCGACAGTTTGACACTCCTGCTGTAGATGCTCCGGCCTTTTAAAAGACCCTCACCTGGGGAGATCAGGAAGGCCACCTCTTAAACTTCTAGCCTACTAAGTCCATGAAGACCTACTCATTCCTTCAGGCCCTGGGCTAGGATGGGAGTCAGTCTAGTAAATGTGGAACTCTAAAGTAAGAGAACATCTGTAGTTGTGAGTTAGAGCTACTATGGAGTCCTTGGTGTCCTCTGAACCTGGCTATTTGTTTGCTGATATTTCATTATCCAGCCAGGTTACATAGTTGGGGAATGAAATGTCTTCAAGCAAACAAGCAGAGAGCATCAAGAACTCTGGAATTGAGTAGATATTACAGAACCATGTTTTGGAACTCTTTTTTTAATGTTGGACACATGATTGTGGGCTATTTTTCTGTTTTTACTGATTAGAGCTTATGTTGCATACGACAATGGCCACATACATTTTAATAAATCTCATAACATTTTACTCAATGATGACAGAATCTTACTAGTCATGTGTATTCTCCATATTGCACAAGCTTGCATTTGACTCAAGGTAACACCCAATACAGAGCATCCCTGCTCATCCAAAAACTTTGAAACAATGTTACATCATCTTTCTCCTGTGCCCTAAGGCAAGAGTCCGTGGACCAGTACCGGTCCGTGGACCAGTACCGGGCCACGGCATGCCAGTAACCGGTCCGCACAAACAAGCAAAACCCCATCCACAGGATGCAGGCAGCACACAAAACCACACCCCCTCCATTGCACGGAAATACCTTTCTCCACGTAACTGTTCTCTGGTGCCCAAAAGGTTGGGGACCTCTGCGCTAAGGTGGTAGAGGAAGTCCTCATCTCACAATCACAATTGAGCCCAACAATTCTGTTGTTAAGCAAGACAGCTGTTAAGTGCATTTTGCCCCATTTTTTGACTTTATGATTGCAGTTGTTAAGTTAGTAACACAGTTATTCAGTGAATCTGGATTCCCCATTAATTTTGCTTGTCAGAAGTTTACAGAAGGTGATCACCTGACCCCAGGACATTGCAACTGTCATAAATATATGAATTTGGATCACGTGATCATGGGGATGCTGCAATGGTCGTAAGTATGAAAAACGGTCATAAGCTCCTTTTTTCAGTGCCATTGTAACTTCAAACGGTCACTACATGAACTAAGAGTGCTAAAATGGTCATCACTCAACACCTTCAATCAGTAAGACACAGCTGGATGTACTTGTAGCTTGATTAAGTATAAAGCAGCTTTTAAAATTTCTGTCTTGCTTCTACGCCTCATTAGAACTCTAATACAGTGGCAAAACATATTATACTAATCATCATTTGTTTAGAATCTGCATATTTGACTCGGCTGCTTTGATTCTGCATGCAAAGTAGCTTTGGGCTAGGCAGTTCAAATGGGATCCCAGTTGTTTCTATTTTATTCCTTTAAATTGAAAGAATTCTCTTAGCTGACCGGGTGGAGCTTTGGGGGCTATATCCATTCAAAGTCGAAAGAAGATTACCCTAGGGAACTTTTAAACCTCAAACTTGCCATGAAGTTGCTTTAAGAAAAAATGATTTAGCAAAGGAAGTACAGTATATAGTCCTGCAACTACTGACAGTAAGAAATATTTGACTTTCTTAGAGGTTCCTCAGACATTTTTTGCCTGAAGCAGAAACTCTGTATTCATTTCACATTTCATTTTTGTGAAATCGACTGGCAACCTAGAATTTGGGAGAATCCTTCTGAGATGATTAGACAGACAGACAGACAGACAGACAATGCATGATAGAGAGAGAGGGAAAGAGACTTGTTCTTCTCTTAAGTTCCTTGTTTCTAATGTTTTGCCAAAGAAAGATTCATTTCCTATCTTTTTACCACAGGCTGCTTCCCATTTTGCTTCAGGTAAAATTTGGGCTGTGGCTGTTAGAGCCCTAATGTGATGAACAAGTCTTCAGGTTTCCTTTGTATGAGACACCTTTGTGAGCAAAGAAAAGCTTGAGAAAGCTGACCCACTGGTATAAAAAAAATATTAATCTATATATAGTCTATAGTCTTTAGTACTATATGTATATGTAAGCCATTTTAAGGCTAATATATTCCCCTCTAGGACTGGGCAGTAGTAAAGCTTGAACATTATATAAAATATCATTGGGCTTAGCATGTTGGGCAGGCTCAGCACAGTGATTCATAAACTACAGTTTATGGCTTTTCTCACTGTGTGATCACAACTAATTATGGTTTGGCTTAATGTGACGTAAGGACCAATAATGTACTTTTGAAACAAAGAATTCTTTCTGTTTTTGAGACTATCTTCATAGAACAAAGATGGAACCAGCTGATCTCCATGCTCTCAACAGACTTCACTTCCGTGGCTGTTCAGATGTTACTGACTTAATTAGTCAGTAACTATTAATCCTAACCATGCTTGCCCAAAGTAAAATTTGATTCTGAAATTTGATTCTTTCAGAAATGAAAGCTGTGTAAAAAGTATTTAAGATCTCAGCCACAAATATTTTATCCTGGAATTATTGAATGAAGCATTGTTCCATTATTCCTATGGAGCCGTGATTCCCGTAACCAAGATCCTTTCTTGTCTAATATTAAAACCCATAATTGTACTACTGGAAGGCAAGATTCATTAGAACTGGATGACTTTAGTGCTGGCCAAATTCTTTCATATTTTAGCAAATTGACACTTGAGAGTCTGTCTGAAGAGGGAGCTGGAGCCAAATATTTTGCTGTTTATGAACTCTACATCTGATTGACAGATTAAGCGAATCTGTTGTCAAAAACCACAGATCAGACACATAATCCGAATGTCACATTCTATAGCTTTCCAAGCACTCAATTTTCTGTATTAATACAGTAGAGAGCCATTACCATCAATAAGTATAGTGAGTCTAAGAAAGACGCAAGAAATATGTTTCTGAAGGACGGCAGTGGCTAAGAGATGGAGTTGTGAATCCAAAACTTTTCAAATCAAATCACAACTCTGCAACCTCTGTACTGATTTGGGGGGGGAACCCTATTCTGTCTTAAAAGGCAATTGCAACATCTGAAGTACTTCTGATACATGATGTTTTCACTTGCCGTTTAATCTTGTGCAACTACTTTTTACAACAATAAAGTGGTGAAATCTAATCTTACAGTTTGGTTCTGCAGGGATAGAAACTTAAAATATCTGCTTTCCAGCTTCTATGAAAGAAAGGGGGGAAAAGAGTAATTGTCAGATTGGCTGGAATAAAAGCTTCCTCTGCAGAATAGCCAATAAAATGGAAAAATCAGGAATTTGAGACAGAAAGCTACAGAACTAGCATAAACTACAGCTGAGCACCAAACAATGTAACCTATTTCACATCTAGCTCTTTTGTTTTGAAGGCAAATGTACATGTCCCTGGATAATGTTGCAGGATTCAATCTGGTTGGTCTCTGAGACCAGAGATTTAGTTTTCCAAACTTAAGGACTTATGCTGTAGTCCAGGGGTCCCAAACCTGTGGTCCATGGCCCATTACTTGGCTGCACCCTGTTGGCCACTGGGCTACAGGAATGTCTGGCGAGTGCGCGCACATGTGTGTGCACCTCCCCACTCACACTAGCAGTCCCGTTTGCACAACCCTAACCTTAACTTTTTGCAGCATCCTCATGATCATGTGATCAAAATTCAGATGCTTGGCAACTGGTTCATGTTTATGACCACTGCTGTGTCCCAAGGTCATGTGATCACCTTTTGTGACCTTCTCACAAGCGAAGTCAGTGGGGAAGCCAGATTCTCTTAACAAATGGGTTACTAATTTATCAAATGCAGTGATTCACTTAACAGCTGTGGCAAGAAAGGTCATAAAATGGAGCAAAACTCACTGAACAAATGTCTCATTTAACAACAAATTTTGGGCTCAATTGTCATCATAAGTCGAGGGCTACCTGTATCTGATAAGCTAATGGTAAATCAGCACTCCTGTTGACTGACAAGGGTCAAGAGTCCTAGGCTTCAATTGTTTCCCTGGCTGTTTTTCTCCCTGCTCATCCAACAATCTTAGTAGCTGCAAAAGATTCAATTTCATTAAGCAAAGATTAGATTTGCAATGGCCCCAACAGATCAAAATTGGCCTTTGAGTGATATATACTGTGGGAACAAACTCCAAAAGCAGCTGGAATCTGTTTCTTGATGAGTTTGTTTCAGAACAATCTGAGATATCCACTTTTCAGGACAAGCCTAAATTTTCATCTAATTTACTCTATACATTTATAGTAGTAAAGTTGGAAGGGACCTTGGAGGTCATCTAGTCCAACCCCCTGCTCAGGCAGGAAACCCTACACCATTTCAGACAAATGGCTGTCCAGTCTCTTCTTAAAAACTTCCAGTGTTGGAGCATTTACTGCTTCTGGAGGCAAGCTGTTCCACTGATTAATTGTTCTCACTGTCAGGAAGTTTCTCCTTAGTTCTAGGTTGCTTCTCTCCTTGATGAGTTTCCACCCGTTGCGTCTTGTCCTGCCTTCAGGTGCTTTGGAAAATAGCTTAATTCCCTCTTCTTTATGGCAGCCCCTGAGATATTGGAATACTGCTATCATGTCCCCCCTTGTCCTTCTCTTCGTTAAACTAGACATACCCAATTCTCGCAACCGTTCCTTATATGTTTTAGCCTCCAGTCCCCTAATCATCTTTGTTGCTCTTCTCTGTACTCTTTCTAGAGTCTCAACATCTTTTTTACCTCGTGGTGACCAAAACTGGATGCAGTATTCCAAGTGTGGCCGTACCAAGGCATTGAAGAGTGGTATTAATACTTCACGTGATCTTGATTCTATCCCTCTGTTAATGCAGCCTAGCACTGTGTTGGCCTTTTTGGCAGCTGCAGCACACTGCTGGCTCATATTTAGGTGATTGTCTACTAGGACTCCGAGGTCCCTCTCACAGTTACTACTATTGAGCATGGTGCCCCCTATGCTGTACTTGTGCATTTGGTTTTTCTTGCCTAAATGTAGAACCTTGCTTTTTTCACCATTGAATTTCATTTTGTTAGTTAATGCCCAGTGTTCAAGTCTGTCCAGATCCTTCTGTATCTGAAGCCTGTCTTCTGGAGTGTTGGCTATTCCTGCCAGCTTGGTGTCGTCTGCAAATTTGATGAGTTCCCCATCTATCCCTTCATCCAAATCGTTGATGAAGATTTTGAAGAGCACTGGGCCCAGAACAGAGCCCTGGGGCACCCCACTACACACTTCCCTCCATATAGATGCAGTTCCATTGAGGACCACTCGCTGAGTACGGCCGGTCAGCCAGCTACGGATCCATCTGGTGGTGGTTCTGTCTACCCCACATTTTTCTATCTTGTCAAGTAGTAGGTTGTGATCTACGTTATCAAATGCCTTACTGAAGTCCAAGTAAATTATGTCCACAGCATTCCTCTGATCCACTAATTTTGTCACTTGGTCAAAGAATGCAATAAGATTTGTCTGGCATGATCTATTTTTGACAAACCCATGTTGGCTTTTAGTAATGACTTTGTTTGCCTCTAGGTGTTTGTTGATTCATTGTTTGATTATCTTTTCCAGGATCTTCCCAGGTATTGAGGTCAGGCTGATAGGTCTGTAATTTCCTGGATCCGTTTTTTTTTTTTTCCTTTTTTGAGGATGGGAACTACATCAGCTCTTTTCCAGTCCTCTGGTAGTTCCCCTGTGTTCCAGGATCTTTGAAAAATATAGTTCAGTGGCTCCGATATCACATCTGCCAGTTCCTTGAGAACTCTGGGGTGTAATCCATCTGGTCCTGGCAATTTGAACTCATCTAGGCTGGACAGGTGCTCATTTACCATTTTTCTTGCCTATCTTAACTTGTGTTTCTATTTTGTTTTTTATGGCACTATTTTTGATAGGTTGGTCTGTTTTTTCCCTTTGTGTAAAGACAGATGCAAAAAAACGAGTTAAATAGTTCTGCTTTCTCCCTGTTGCTTGTCACCTTCTTGCCACTTCCACCCACTAATTGACCAATCATTTCCTTCACTTTTTTCTTGTTTTTTGCATGTTGAAAGAAGCTTTTTTTTTGTTATTTTTAACTTCGGTAAAAAATAACTGACCAAAAATAACTGGTCAAAAATAACTACATAACTGACACTTTGACTGTGTCCATCTCTGAGGTGGGGAAAAACAAAGACATTGAGGGTTTCAGCTTTCTCTGTACTCAAAGAAAATGCTAGTAATGTGTTATCAGGCAAGTAAGGATCTAGCATTGTTACAAAAGAATTATAACATTCATCCTTAGCAAATTAATGAGGATACTATTGAGGAGGTGCCCACTTACAGCATTGGAGTGCTCTTCCAGGCGTCATTATTCTGAAGAGAATATTTTCTACTCCCAGCATTGTTGCTCAGCTTTCCTGAGATTGCTTTTATTCCATTTGAAAAGAGTCTATTTCAGCCCTGTACTTTGCAAGCTCTTTGTAGATAAGATCATCTCCCAGTTCCTCTGTAGAGTCCAGGACTGTATTTTTAAAAAGTCTTCAGATTCTTAAAGCTATTCTGCCTTAGATTGCAGTCCCCAAATGTATTCAAAACACCGTGAAAGTTGAGCTTGGTCTCTGTTGATGCTAGAGCTTGGAATAATTTTTTTTTTTTTTTTGAACCTTTGAACAAAGTTATCTTTTCTTTTGGTAGGTCTGATCCCACTAGGTCCCAGAGACCATTGAAGTCAACCTGATTTTTTTTTAAAAAAAGCAATTGTCAAGCTTCACCCCCTAGCAGTCGCTCTGGATAGCCTTTGCCTGTTAGATATTGATAACATCCTAAATGTCCTTAAACATTGTATTTGGGGCACTTATCTTCAAATCAACCTACCTAGTCTCCAGCTCACAGCATTTGGGGTCTTTTCAAAAGGATAAATAGGTTGTTTTCAACTTATGATTACAATTATTCCTGGAATTTTTATTATAGGTTGCTGCAGTCATAAACTGAATCACCACATGACCAAACTCAATTTTACAACTATTTTTACAATGATCATTAAGCAAATCACTGCAGTCATTAAATGAATCAAATAGCAATTAAATAAAGCATGTGGTCATAAGTCCAAATCCAACTTATCCAATGGATGGGTTTTTTTTTTTTTACAAAATATGGCAAAAAATATTGCAAAATACAATCATTTGATGAGGGATTCTGCAACTGGTCACAAATGCAAGCTGGTTGCCAAGCACCCAAATTGCAACCATAGGGGTGGGGCAACAGTTGTAATTTTGAGGAAAGGTCATAAGTAACTTTTTTGAGTCACTTATACCTTTGGTAGTTAAGCAATCAGTCATACGTTGAGCAGCTATATGCCCCCCCCCCATCCCTCACCAATCATAGTCCTAAAATTCCATTGGACCTTCAAGTCTGGCAACGCTGCCTCTTTGTTGTAAACATATTTTCTTTCAACACCTATAGTATGTCCCTGTGGGGAGGACTGTTTTATCTGCAGTGAATCCCAAATGATTTTTATTCAACCTATCCTGAAAAAAAAAATCCTGGAAGAGAATATGACTTTCAATCAGACAATCAGAATAGAGCTGGAAGGGACCTTGGAGGTCTTCTAGTCTAACCCCCTGCTCAAGCAGGAGACTCTCTATGATTCGAGACAAATGGCTGTCCAGTTTTTTCTTAAAACCTCCAGTGATGAAGCCCCTACAACTTCTGAAGGCAAGCTGTTCCACTGGTTATTTGTCCTCACTATTAGGAATTCCAGGTTGCTTCTCTCCTTGATTAGTTTCCATCCATTGTTGACTGCTATCTGTTATTTTTCCAGCTGGATTATAATTTAGATATATCTTTCCAGATTCCCCACTTCTGCACCTCTCCATTCTTTAGCCCCCTCTACAAGCCTGACAATGTGTTCTTTCGATTTTCTTTTTTTAGCTACAGCACTTATACTTATATACCGCTTCACAGTGCTTTACAACCCTCTCTAAGCAGTTTACAGAGTCAGCCTATTGCCCCCAACAATCTGGGGCCTCATTTTACTGACCTTGGAAGGATGGAAGGCCTAGTCAACCTGGAGCCAGTCAGGATCGAACTGCTGAATATAACAGGATAAATAGGATAAAACAGAATATAAGGATAAAACACCCAGACACAAACTGAGCAACGTGTTATATGCAATACAATGCAGTGAGCCATGTGCAGATTGTACATTGTGGAAACAAAACAACCACTTCATAAACGCATGGCACAACACAGAGAACAAATCCATCAGGACAAGATTCAGCAGTCCATCTGCATTTAAAAGACAAAGGCCACTCTTTCAAAGACAGCAAAGTCCACATTTTGGACAGAGAGGACCGCTGGTTTGAAAGAGGGGTCAAAGAGGCCATCTATGTCAAAATTAAACAACCCTCTCTGAACAGAGTGGGAGGGATATGACATCATTTATCTCCAGTCTACAATACAGTCCCTTCAGCAGTTCCAAGAAGCCTCCACACCCATGTGCACTACTCAGGTGACCCTGACAACACAAATAAACCTCCAGGTGGCTTCAATAACTGCCTAAAACATGGGTGTCAAACTCACTACGTCATGTGACATGTCACAACGTATTGCGACTTTTTCCCCTTGCCGGAGCTGGGGTGGTGCGGCTTCCATGTGACGCATCTGTCCTGCGGGCCGGCAGTTTGACAGTCCTGCTCTAAAAGAATGCAAATGACCAGCTGTCTGCAAGGAATATAAATCCTTCCATCGTCCACCATCCAGTCAGAGCTGAAGAAGCTTCTTGGATGAGAAGCAAAACGTCTTCAAAGAAAAAACAAGAAAGTCCAGTTAACTCAGGAAAAAGCATCTTTGGGTGCTGAACTGCTGGCATATTTTTAAATTTATTTATTTTCATTTTCTTCACTTTACTTTTTTTCTGACTGATGAGTGTAATAAATATTTGATTGTTAATAATTAAATTAATTGAGAATAGTAAATATGGTCATTTCTTGTGTACTTAATTTTTTCCATTGGCTCCCCTTTTAAAAAAAAAAGACCCTCCTGTTTGGTGGCAAGTTGGGAGAGGGAAAAATGGTGGGCTGCAATTTGCACACTTAGAGTTAAATTCTAACATAAATATCTTTACTTTATTTATATATACACATTATAGGCCTCCCTATTCCCAACAACTTAGGAAGTAAAGAGAGCCAGTCTGGTCTATTGGTGAAGGGATCAGGTTAGAAAGCAAAGAAGGTTGTGAGTTCAAATTTGCCTCATCCCAACTCACCTCGCAGGGTTAGAGAAAATAGGAGGGTGTGTCAGATATGTTAGCTGCCTTGAGTTATTTGTAAAAGTAATAAAGGTAAGATACAAATAAATAAAATAAAGAAGGAAAGAACCTCTCCACTCTGCCCCAGAGCCTGAAATAATTGCTATGTCTTTAAAGCTTTGTAAACATAGTTCAGATGGAAACCATCCATATTTGTTAAGGGGATAATATTTCAGAGGGCTAAGAGCGCAACAGAGATGGCATGTTTCCAGTCCCAACAAGAGAATACTGTTTAAGCAATGGGACTTAGAGAATGCCTGCTCTTCTTGATTACCCCAGATCAATCAGATGGGTTGAAACAACCAGGGACAAGTGATCCCTCAAATAAGCAGGCTCTATGTTTGATTTTTATGTAGATGATAAAACAAGCACCTTGAATTGCACCCAAAAGTCAGCTAATAACTGCAGAGCAGAGGGCATCATATGTGCATAGCCTCTGGGTACTTTTGGACCTTACTAAGTTTTGTGAGTCAACACCTCAAGAGCAGCAGCAGACAAAAAAGAAGTAGGCAAGGGACTTCCTTTCACACAATAATGTCAGCTACCCAAACGGCAGGAAACATTGTTCACATGTTGATTTTGTCCTGAAATAACAAATCAACATGGAGTCTTGTCATAGTTGAGCCAATCGGAATGTAGGCACTGATGCCTGCCTTTATTGTGAAAATTGCAATTGCTGGTGGCAGTAGTGATGGCATATCCCTGCAAGCCACAAGTTCTCCCAAAAAAACACTAGTGCCAAAAGTGAAAAGTAAGCTGTCCTATGAAGTACCTGTTAGTATGTTAAGTATAGCCATCTTATCTCCTTACTAATGCCTCTCCATTGGGGACTGGGCACAGCAAGGTGTAGAATCCTCACAAATGTATTTAGAACCCGGAACATGTTTATTTCTATGGCAACCTAATTTAGATACATTACTACTGATATTTATTTTGCTCATTGAGGGTCTTAAGGAAGATGCCTGCTGTTCCTTCAGATATTAAGATCATTCTGGGGAGAAGATCATCTCCCATTCCTCACAAGAATTTGTAACATTAGCAAAGATGCCAGGCAGCTTTAATAATTAATTTATCCTGATAGATTATTGTGTCTGATTTCATCCTCACACTACAGGGGAGAGCCCATTAAGAAACTTTTAAAATATCTGAAATATTGATGAGCCTGTTCAGTCATAACATTTCATTCATAGACTGGGCCAATCAAATGAGAGCAGAGTAATTATCTCTGGAAAAGTCAGACTAAACAATCGAAAAATCAGGAAGACTGTATTCATATGCTGAATCCTACGCTGTATTAAACTATTTCTTTTATTTTCATAAGCATTATAGGTGCCATTTCATTTAAGTTTAATTTTGAAAGCATATACTGCAGCTACTTCATCTAAAAGCAATACTGATTGAAGATATGACGGGAATATAGGAAAAAAAGATATGACTGAAGATATGACGGGAATATAGGAAAAAAAGCAAAGCATACAAATATCTCTAGAAAGTAAGATTCTTCAAGACTTAATAATATCAAAAAAAAATCAAAATATACTATTAGATAATCATTTTGCTTAACAATGATATTAAATTCCCTGAGTCACAATTTTTGAAGTGGGCAGCTATACAAATTTGATATATAAAATGAACTGCTGGGTGAGGTCATCCATTGATATGAGGTCAGGTATCATCAATATGTTGATGATACTCACCAGATGGAGCTGGTAGTCAACTGAACAATGCTGTCAAAATGTCCCAGTTTTTGGAGCCTGTGTGGGTCTGGATGGGAAGGGACAGATTCAGGCTCAGCCCTGATGAAACTAAATGGCTGTGTTGGTTTTGAATCCCCTGGTTCTGAGGATATCCCATCTTTAGTTTTCACTGAGATTGCATTTTCCAATTCAAATCCTGTGTACAATCTGGTGGTCATTCTAGACTCAAAGCTCCTGTTCAAAAAGCAGGTGGCGATGGTGGTCAAGAGAACTTTGCATGGCTTCAACTGTACCAGCTGTGTCTATTCATGGACCAGACAATCACTCACACACTGGCCAACTCACAATAGCATTACTGTAATGAACTGTATGAGATGTTGCTTTGAGGGCCATCCTGAAGCTATAGCTAATCCAGAATGCAGTGGTATGGACATGTCATCGTATGCTCACTGCTGCTTTGAGAATTGGCTTCTGGGCGCAATTCAAAGTACTAGTTATCCTCTTTAAGCACTTCATGGCATAGGACCTGGTTATGGGAAGGACTGCTAAGCTGCTATTATTTCTGCCAATCTATTGAGACCAGACAGAGTGGATATGCATTCTTCATATGTTTTAGCCTCCAATCTTCTAATCATCTTTGTTGCTCTTCTCTGCACTAGAGTGCAGAGGAGTACATATGTGTTGCTTATGTGCATGGCTAGCTATATACTTTCTTTTGAGAGCAGGCAACAGAAATTCATTTTTAATGTGGGCCAGTGTGCTCACAGTAAAAAAAATGACAATAAAGGTTATCATATAGCAAGTATGTGCTGAAGAAAACAAAGAATGGCTTCACCCAATAGTAGAGATCTGCTTTGCATGCAAATAATCTTGGTTCTGGACATCTGAAAGTATCCAAATTATTCCTGCACAGATAATAGCAAGTTAAGATTCCTTTCCTGCCCCCCTGGCAAATTCTCCCAAACTGCTGTTTATTTTTCCCCTGTTTTCTTTCTCTTATCAGTGCCCTGAAATAAAATTCAATCAGAAATGTGTGCACAAGATCTACCGTATTTTCCGGCGTATAAGGCGACTGGGCGTCTAAGACGACCTCCGACTTTTGAGAAGATTTTCATTTAGAAAGTCGTCTTATACGCCGGAAAATATGTTATTTTCCGGCATATAAGATGACTGGGCGTATAAGACGACCCCCGACTTTTGAGATTTTCATTTAGAAAGTCGTCTTATACGCTGGAAAATATGGTATTTTCCGGTATATAAGACGACTGGGCATATAAGATGACCCACGAGTTTTGAGAAGATTTTCATGGTCTTATACGCTGGAAAATATGGTACTTGATTTCTGAGCAGAAAGTAATTGGTGAGACCAACTTTGGAAATGTGAAACAATGGTAATGCAAGATGTGAGATATATTCTCAAGTTTTGGGAACAAATTTTCAATCTAAGGGGAAACTATGTCAGCAGGGTGGAATGAGTTTCCATGAGGAACTAGACAAGGTGGTAGGGCTAGTTAACAGAAACTGTCTTCAGCCTTATTCTTTTTACCTTCAATAATAATGCAGTAAAATACATCCACATGTCTGTTTGTGTATGAGAGTTTCCATAATGCTGAATGTTCCAGTTAGCAGTCATACTTTTCATTGTTCTAATTCCACTAAGATTCCTAAATGACCCATGAAACAAATTCTGTGGTGGATTTTGCTCAACAATGTGTGCATCTAAGTTAATATCTTTCATCCCTCGATTATATGTGGTTGATGTTTTGCAACAGATTGTGTACATCAGCTCTGCTGAAAAGCTGACTAACTTTCCAAGGTGTCCACAAGGTATGTGTGTGAGAGAGTGAAAAAAGTCAAGATGGCAGTAATATGATTGAAGCCATGCCCTTTTGTACATTTGTATGATATTGAAGCAACATGTAAAAAAGGTTAGGGCTCTGATTATATTGCCTGATGCAATCACCATCTTAGGCAGTAGCAATAGCACTCAAACTTATATGTCACTTCATGGTGCTTTAAAGCCATCTGTATGCAGTTTACAGAGTCAGCATATTGCGCCCAACAATCTAGGTCCTCATTTTAGAGACCTCGGAGGGATGGAAGGCTGAGTTAACCTTGAGCCAATCAGGATCAAACTGCTGGCAGTGAGCAGAGTGAGCTTGCAATACTGCATTCTAACCACTGCGCCACCATTGCTCCTGTTTCAACAAAGTTTTGGTGATGGTTCAAATATGTGGCTTGATAAATCTTCAAAAACTAAAAAGCAAATGTGGAAAATATTTACAATATACTTTTTTCCTTCTTTTAAATATGCACACTGAACTGGTAGCAATGTGAAGAAGATCTATAAGAAATTTCATTGAAATATCTTTGCTCCCAGGAAATTGGTAAAATCTTTGTTTCAGATATGGTTTCAAGTAAAATTTGGCCTAGGTAAGACCTGATAAAAATAAATCCTATAATAATTGGGTGAATTGCACCAAATATAATGTGATTTGATGATTTTGCATGCTTTGGGCTTAAACATGTTATATGATTTAATTGTGGTTTATATAGCAAACAACAGCTCAATAAACATGGCTTAGCACAATATGAATCAAATTCTCCATTGATCCATTCACAGCATGAAACAGATTCTCCACCAATTTAATAATCTATGGTTGTTATTATTGTCTGATAATTTCCCAGTACGACACAGCTATTCTAAGAAAATGATAATTCTTGCTAACCTATCCTACATAACTGTTTTAAAAATAGCATAGGTTTATTCAATGGGCATGCATCTCAGGTGCATCTAGAAAGATGAGCTAGGTAGAGACATCAGTAGATTATTCTTAAAGGTACCAAGAAAAGTATAATGAATAGCAAAAAAACAACAACCCCTAAACCAAAACAAATCCAACTGCTTGAAAAAATCCTCTCTAGCAAATGACATGTTAAACCAGTGTTTCCCAAACTTGACAATTTTAAGGCATGAGGACTTCAACTCCCAGAATTCCACAGCCAGCAACATTTGCAATGTCAGCTTAAAAAACAAACAAACCATAAAATAAAAGCAGCAACAGGGATGACTATAAGGTGAGTGAACAGAGGGCTATGGAGAAGAGCAGAATTTAAAGCACAAGTGTCTAGACTGAAAGATACCAAAGCTAGTGATGGAAGACAGCCTATAATACATCAGCAGAATGAAGGCAGTGTTTAAAGTTGCACAGTAAAGAAGAGAAGTATAGTCACATATTCGAAAAATATCTTAAAGCCAATAATGGACCATTTCTGGACTGTTGTCAAGAAAACTACCTGGGCTTTACATGACCCTGGATAATGATGCTGGTGTTTTAAGGAGTGAGAGACAGATGCTACATTTTCTCTAAAGCAGGGATCCCCAACCCCCAGTCCGTGGACCAGCACCAGTCCGCAGCATGCCAGTAACCACTCTGTGCAAACAAGCAAAGCCCCATCCATGGTATGCAGGCAGCACATGGAACCACGCACTCTCTGGTCCACAGAAAAACCTTTCTCCATGGAACCGGTCCCTGGTGCCCAAAAGGTTGGGGGTCACTGCTCTAAAGCACATTTTACCTTTAAATCCAAAGTGCTGCAAAACCTAAGGGACACACCCATGAAGACAGCAGAAGTCATTTCGATACGAAAGAAGCTTTATTTCAGCGTGGCATGATGTAGCCTCATAAAGCCTCCTCATCTCTAAGTTAAATCAACTCAATACATTTAATCTTCTTTATAGTCATCCTAAGAGGTCTTGGTTTATTGGTGTCGCACCATCCCAATTTCCCTCATAATTCTCAGTACTAATCCATCTTGTATGTACATTCTTCACAAAAAGTAGAGTTTACGTAGAAAAGACTAGATCGGAATTTTTATTGCCTAGAACTAGATGAGAAGCATCTACTAATACAATGGAAGATTGCTCTACAACCTCATCACCTTTCTGGCTCATATTCAGTTTGCTATTTACAAAAACACATTTTTTCTCATACTCCTGATTTTGCATTTATTTTTATTGAATGTATTTGCATTGAATTTGATGAAATTGGGAGTTCAACATTTAATGTCTTGCTGAAGCTCAATTTGGGATCTGATTAATCTTTGGATTTTCTCTACCCATACAGTTTCTCCTCTCTGCCCCCATTCTGAATTATGTACACCATAGAGCAAAGCTTTGGGGCAGATTGTCATAAGTCTGTTATGGTGGCACTACTGCTCAACCAGATGAAGGTTCACCACAATATGGAATCATCAGCATCTGACTAGCAACGATACTTTGAGAGTTATTTTCTCAACTGATATGATGAGAACCTTATCATACCAGCATTGGTTTCTCATAATTGGTCTCTATTAATCCATTGTATTGTTGACTTCAATATTTGTTAGCCCAGCACAAATAAGTTGAACTGGCATTAGCATTGCAGGAATAGTCTGCATGAGTGGGAATAAAAAAAAAATATTTTAATGGTCCCATCTGCAGATGTTGACCACATAGCCAAGGTACTGTAAAAAGATTGTTTTCAATCCAGCAGAGAGAGGTTTTGCTGGCAGCTGGAGCTCAATTGAGCAAAATTCTAAGGAAGCCTGAAATGAACCAAACATTTTGGCTTTCAGCTGAAAAGCCAGAAGAAAATAACAACCCAGCTGATCTTGCTTGAAGCTGCCATACTGAAACTATGGAACAAGGTCATGACCAGTGGTAGCGAGGGACCCACAGCTGAGGTGGTAGAAATACTTAAAGTGTAACAGCTGATGTAAACAATTTCAGATTTGACCAGGGGTCTTCAAACATGGTCCTTTTATGACTTGTGGACTTCAACTCCCAGAATTCCTCAGCCAGCATGCCTGGCTGAGGAATTCTGGGAGTTGAAATCCACAAGTCATAAAAGGGCCAAGTTTGAAGACCCCTGGATTTAACAGTACAGGGAAGCGAAGGCTAATGGACAGACACTGTGGTGTTGACCCACTGAATAGATGATGTGGAAAATATAGGATGCAGAGGGGATGCTAGCTGCAGAGCAGGCTCAGACTGATTATGGCAATATGAGATGATAGGCCTTTACCAGGAACTGTAAGTTCAGGTACAGAACTGACTTCATCCCATTGCATCAGCCTATCCTATCCAGTCAGGCAGGGACGGTATGCTGCAGACCCCATCAATCTGATTGGGGGAGACTAGGAAGAGAGTGTTGTCTGCCATGGCCCTGTCCTGTGAAATATTCTACCCCTAGAGGGTTTTTGAAAGAGGGTTAAAACATTGCTCTGCTGCCTTGTGTAGGGAACCCAAAGGAGCACACAGTCATGGGTTGGTGCAATATATATATAACTCTTTAACATTTTAATTTTTATATAATGTTTAGATTTCTGTTTTATTGTACACCACCCAGAGTCTCTCTTGAGGGCAGTTTAGAAATGAGAAATATAAATAAACAAATACACAGCTCTTAGTGATGAACCAAGGGTTGGCCGTTTGAGACTTTTCAGCAGTTTTAATACTTTGAACTTCCCTACCTTTTCTGATGCCTATTTATAGACACAAGAAGGCACATTGTAAACCATCCACCCAGTTAAAGGGATAAATTCACCCTGCCTGATAACCGGCTGTGATAGCAAGCAGGGAGTGAAAAACAATAGACTAACATACCTAACTAATTTCAGTTTGCTTTTTTCCTACCCGAAGTGAGATCTACAGATATAGATACAGATCTGATAAATGCTTTTACTGATAAGAAATGCCTATTAGGAAAACATCTGCTTGCTTTGACAAACTTTACCACCACATGAGCCTTGCTTGAGACTATAGATATAAAAACTTCTAGAACCTTTTGTTTGGAGGCCGTTTGCTTTGGGAATGTATCCCAATAATAAAATTGTTCTTATCTCCACCCTTGGTGTGTGATTCATTGGACTATAGGATGCCAGATATAAACCCTAAGACATTAATGTTTATGTCAGGAATATACAGATTATGGTAGGCTTAGTAGATAGCATAGACAAGGCATGTCAAACTGCCGGCCCGTGGGCCAGATGCATCATAAAGAAACTGTGTCCACCCCATTGACGGCAATGGGGGAAAAGTTGTGATATGTCACGCGACGTCACATGACATCATGAGTTTGACATGCCTGGCATAGATCTAAACCGGGGCAGGCAACCTTGGCTTTTGTATGACTTGTGGTGGTGCAGCAGTTAGAGTGCAGTACTGCAGGCCACTTTAGCTGACTGTGTTCAGCAGGTCAGCGGTTCAAATCTCACCGGCTCAAGGTTGACTCAGCCTTCCATCCTTCCGAGGTAGGTAAAATGAGGACCCAGATTGTTGGGGGCAATGTAAAAATATATATACATTGCTTACTGGTGTACACCGCTTAGAGAGTGCTTGCACTTAAAGCGGTATATAAGTCTCATAAATAAATAAAGTCCACGAGTCATAAAAGTGCCAAGGTTGCCTTTCCCTGACCTAAACCCTTGAAAAGGCAGCTTGGGTAGGATCACACCATCAGCCTGCCAATAAAATGCTCACTTTATAGAAATATATCAGAATCACCTGTTTGGGTTTGATCCCATCTTTGACACACATAACCTGGGAAATTGATACAAAAACACATTCGTAGAGATGATGTACTCCTACCAGCCAGTAAGCACCAGATATTGAACCTTTTATTTATTTTAATTTTTTTATTCCATCTATGTCTGTATTCTTCTCCCAGCTTTTTAACATCTGCCCACTCACTTTCTTAAAGTCTATGTGGATAAATACTAGCTATTATGAAGCCAAATGGGAAATTATTCATTTTAAAATTTAAGTAGCTATGGAACACAAAATAAAAGTGTCCACTACGTTCATCACAGCTGAAAACAGTGGGTGTTCACCAAACAAGTGAGATTAGTGAGGCCCAGAAGTTATATTTTTTGATGATGGCCCTCACCTTGTCATTCCAAGAGTGGTACCCATCTATACACTTGAAACATGATACCTGAAACTATTCTGCAAGTCTGCTGTTACCCAGTATTGGATAGGTATATGCGGTGATTAAAATATTTATTGTTTATTTATACTTTTTTTAGAATGTTGCTTCTTCTAGTTTTATTGTAAAGATAAAGGTATCCCCTGTCCAGTTGTGTACAATTCTACTGGATAGTGCTCATCTCTGTTTCTTAGCCAAGGAAGCCAGCATTGTCCAAAGACCCTTTCTGTGGTGATGTGGCCGGTGCACCAAAAGCTGTTACCTTCCCACTGAAGTGATACCTATTTGTCTACTCACATTTGCATGCTTTTAAACTGCTAAGTGGATAGGAGCTGGGGCAAGTAATGGGAGCTCACCCTACTACATGGTGTTTGGGTCTCAAACCTGGGCTGTCACCTTTCCATCTGACAAACCCAGCATCTTTAACTGCTGAGCCATCATGTCCCTGCATTACTGCAAACCAGTGAGAGTTTTTAAGATTTAATGGTATGTGAATGTCATTCATAAATGTTCACAAGACAATGAAACAAATACATGCAAGCCTGCCCTGTCATGGTCATAAGACTTACATTGCCCACCTATGCTCCACTTAATGGCTTCCTTTTGAGATAAAGCCTGAGGAATATTTTCCATTGAATCGACCTCTCTTCTCCATTCAACTGGCTTCATTACTGAGGAATAAGTAGAACCACTGCAAAACAGTATCCCTATCATCCTTTCGCCAGCAATCCAGAAGAATACCGTGAATGAGGGTACTGAACATCAGAAGACAAGTAGCACCAGAAGAACCTCACTTATCTTATCTAGATCCCAAAAATTCATCATCAGAGCACTCATTGATCTTTGACAGAACTGAATCCTGAGTGAAAGGGAAATTAGATAATCAATTTCCTTTAGGGCACTCTGTACTTGAACTTTGTATCATCTTCTCCATGTCCTTTGTAATAAAGGAAAGTGTGAGGCAGAATGATAATTGCTTTAAGTAGCCAATCCAAGGAAGACCTCTTCAAAAGGGGTTCTCCGTGCCTCTTTGAGCACATCTGACACAACCCCCGCCCCCAAAAGCCACTAACTTCCTGGAAATTGTCACTCATCACCTCATTTCTAGCACTGAAAAATCTAGGAAGAATATGGATCTAAATCACAGATGGTGGAATGCATGCTAGTGAACAGCATATCTGCTTTGTCAGTGTCAGCACGTCAACATGAATAAATAAAAATACATTTTGGATCATTTTGTGGATTTGGGTTCAGAAACTTGGCAATATGATAGTTCTTCATTACCTGACATGAGGATTCCATAATGTAGAATTTATGTCTTCTTGACCTTGAGACAACTGTATACTGGGATTCCCAAAGTTCTACTTTTCCACCATGTTATCAGCAGTTATGTTAAGCAGATGAATAAATCACCTGAAGATTTCAAGCAAACTGCCATTGTTGTGTTGATGAGGCATGCATTCTGTTTCTCCTCAATCATCTGAGTCACATGATCCTAATAGATACAGAACAGGAATTTGAATCTGGTTATAACTTTAATGTTGGCCCATAAATAGAATCCCAGCAAGTTGGAAATGTTCTTGGCACTTAGCTTATGAACCTGGAAGACTGATGTTTATCCTGTTTTTGAAATGGCTGGTCTCTTCCTGAAACAGAAGTTCACGATCAATAAGTACTCTTTGATTCAATTCTATTAATAACCTAGGTAGCATTGATTGCCTTTGACCTATCCCCTTGGCCATATCATCAGGGGTTTATCATCCCCTCAACTAACCTACTATAATATATCATACACTGGCTTTCTTTGAATATTAATTATAAGAAAAAATGGTACAAAATATGAATGCCAGATGGTAGATGAAATGCTAATGATACAATAAGTTGCACATAACTAATGGCTCCCCATACTCAGTTCAAGGTGCCATTTCTGTCTTTGAAAGGCCTAAAACCACTTGGAGCCCGAAATTCAAACAGAAACATCTTCCCTATCTCAATTCTGTATAGATAAAGTCCTTCACTAAAACCCTCCATTTTTATCAGAGATTTAGTTACTCAACTCCCACTTTCCAAACGAAGAAGACATTATGACCTCCCAACTATATTCTCAATGAACTATTGTACATTTTAAAAAGTTTCTTTCAAATTAAACAGTTGCTGTATTATTATATTGAGAAAAAGAACCACTACATATTTCTCAGAAATGCGAAAAAGAACAATGACAAGGTATGAATGTTTTGAATAAATTTGTTTTCAGGAAGGGACAGAATGGGACAAAGCACAAGGCCAGCTAAAACCTATATCTATTATCAAATATTATGTAACTGCCACCCTCAATGCATATTGCAGTCAGTAAGATTTAGCATTTATGTAACTGTCTCTCTCAATACTAAGTAAATGTTGTTGACTCATTGGTTCTGAGTCTATTTCTGCACATGGCAATTAAAAGTAATCTGCTTCGAGCTTTCTGCTTGGATGCAAAAGCAGCAAATAAATAAGACTTAAATGTATTAAACAACTTTGAAGTGCATAATTATATATTGGAAGTATTTTTAACAAGTAATTTCTTATGTAATAAATATGAACAGTTGTTCAGAATTGATTACTGTTCAGTAATGATTGTCTGTTATCTGACTAATGTTGAGAGTTGCACTTATTTGGGTCTCCAGCTTCCTATTGAATATGATGCAAAGGAAAATCAACAACATATCTGAAGTTTATTTGCCTGAACCAAACCTCTAAAATAAAACCAAGATGACTTAACAAAGTTTCTGAAGTATGATCAAAAATTCCACCATTGTTGCATTCCATTTCAAGTGAATTGAGGAATTTCAAGGGAAGCTGAATGTCACTTTTACCTTTTTCCTTTAGCTGCTTGTGTTCAAACAAAACCAGATGTAGCAGCTGGCATTGTAACAGATCAATTCTGGTATTATCCATTCACCAAACAATCCATGTGCAATGATGTAGACAAGATTTACTGATGTGGAATTAAGAGTTTGGACTTACAGTGGCCCTACAGGGCACAATCATCAAATTGAGAATTAGAAGCATTTTGAATTTTCCACCGCAATCCAGCCTTTCTGTTTAATTTATGCTTTATTACCCCCATCTTATTTTATGTTTATGATTTTATATTCAAGACTTGAAAACCAATCTAAGAAAGTCATCTATGAACAATAAAATAACTGAAAACGCTGAAATAATAGACAACAGCATGAACACCATAATACAATTCCATATGGTTTAATTGTGTCTGCATTCCCACAATATTTAATACCATCCTACTTCACTTTATTTATATGTGAATATGGGCCCCTTAAAGAGATAGGGCTCGGATTGCATAGCTGTGCCTACCATGTTTATTTTATTCTCTTAACCTCCCCACAGTCACTTCTGGTGAGCCTGGAGCATCTTTGTCCTCTGAAATTGCCAAAACCTAGTGGTAAAAATTAGCAATGCAGGTCTTCGCTGTTTTGAGTCATATATTACTTAAATAGGTTTAACTCTGCAAATTTTAATCCCAATAAAAATAAATATGCTCTCTACAAACCAGGATCATTGGAAAGTGCTGGCCAGTCCTGCCCACTTTTATAGCCCCACCACTCAAATCATTTAGCATGGTCTAGTGCAGTGGTTCTCAACCTTCCTAATGCTGCGACCCTATAATACAGTTCCTCATGTTGTGGTGACCCCTAACCATAAAATTATTTTCGTTGCTACTTCATAACTGTAATTTTGCTACTATTATGAATCGTAATGTAAATATCTGATACGCAGGGTGTATTTCCATTGTTACGAATTGAACATAATTAAAGCATAGTGATTAATCACAAAAACAATATAGCAATGCTCGCTGGAGAAGCTTACTCTTCCTTGCTCAAAAATGTTGGGAGGGAGGGAAGAGGAAGGAAGGAAGGAAGATTGAAGGGGAAAGGAAGGAGATGGAGAAGGAAGGAGATTGAAGGGGAAGGAAGGAAGGAGAGAGATTGAAGGGGAAGGGATGGAGAGGGAGATGGAAGGAAGGAAGGAAGGAAGGAAGGAAGGAAGGAAGGAAGGAAGGAAGGAAGGAAGGAAGGAAGGAAGGAAGGAAGGAGAGATTGAAGGGGTAGGGAAGGAGATGGATGGATGGATGGAAGGAAGGAAGGAAGGATTGATCTTTGGAGAGTCATGTTTTTCCAGATGGTGATGAACTGCAACTCCCTGCATTCCCCACTCTTGCCCTCTCCCAGCCGCCCCTGGGACCTGCCCGCCCCTCCAGCCTCCTGAGCACCACTGCAGCAGCGGGGTCATGGGAGCCCCTTTGCACGCCGTGCAGCCCTTCACCGCCATGACCCTTCCCCAATCGTCACATACGAGAGGGGCACAGCCGGAGTGCCAGCTCCCGCTCAGAAGGTGCCGCTTCTCCCCTCCTGGCCCGGCCGGCTGGCCTCCGACATACATGCGGGCATTGCTGCCACCTGGCCACTTCCAAGGCCTGAAGCCCAGCGAGCTGGGAAGGAGCCGATCCTGCCCGCCAGTCCCAGGGCCACGCTGGGTGCCAGAGGGCCAAGGAGGCCTCCAACGGCGAGGGAGGCAGGCCAGGCAATGCAGGGAAGTCTCCGGCATGACGTGGAGTGCGGCCGGGGGCAGAGCGCAGCTGGGCAACCAGGAGGCGTGGGGATGGGCTTGGCACCACAGCTCAGCCAGCAGCAGCAGCAGCAGTGCATTTCCAGAGCAGGGCGGGAAGAGAGGGGGCGGTGGTGGCAAGTCATGAAAGCAGTGTCCACACGTTCAGGGTACAAACGCCTTGGATGGTTTAACTCCCCCACCCCTTTATTTACTGATCTGCCACAAGCTCGTGCAAATGAGCCCCAAGGAGTTCTAACGAGTGGTCACTTTAAAAAAAAAAAAAAAAGCTTTAAGCAACAAAGCAGAAAGGGGAACTCAGTCACAGCTCTTTTTTTCCCTTTCTCGGCGACTGGAAAGGCAGCAGCCAGAGACGCCGCTGCACAAAGGGAGGCGGAAAGAGGGGCGAGGGGGGAAACCTCACTCACCTTTTGCTCTTATCAGACCCAGTTCCCTTCTGGTTGACCCCCACCCACTCACCCACCCACCCCCTTCACCTTCCGCTTCAGATCGATGCTACTCCTCGGGAGTATTTCGCCAGGCTCTTTTTTTTTACCTTGGCCCTGCGCTTCTCCCAGATGGAAGCCAGGCAAGAGGACCTGAAAAATGCTGAGCAGGAGGTTCATAGCCATGGCGATGTGGCAGTAGGACAGCCCCGCCATGCTGCTGAGACGGCTGCTTTCCTGTCTGCCCGAGCTGGCTGGCGGAGCTAGCCTTGAGAAGAAATTCTCACTAGTGTCTCGGTTCCTAAGACCATTGGAAATATGTGTTTTCCTATGGTCTTAAGTGACCCCTGAGAAAGCGTCTTTTGACCCCCCAAAAGGGTCACGACCCACAGGTTGAGAACCACTGGTCTAGTGGAAACAAGTTGGATTGGCTGGGTGTCCTGTATCTTCGCAATCAAGAGCATAAAAGAAGCACATTCTGGTCAGCATCCTACATTTCAGATCTGAAGACAAGTTCCATAGCTCATACTTGTTTTGAAGTCAGACATATGTGTGTGTGCTAAATTAACTGCACTTCAGCATCTGATGTGAGGCCTCTCAAGGACTTATTAATGTATTAAGAATTCACTTAGGGATGTACATTTCCTATCAAGCGTGAAATATAATAAATGAAGAACAACAATGGGAGGCTGCAAACAAGGTGTGGCTTGTGTGTAGGTTAGAGGCTATCTGGTTAAAGAGGATTAATCATATCTTGATCTCTTTATTTATGATGTGAATTAGATTTCCAGCTGACCTGGAGGTACTTGGTTTTCATCTCTTTGTACCTGAATGACTTTGATTTTATTAGTGCTATAAATCAAGTGTGTGGTCAAGGAAAGAAATTTCTGCTTCATTGGCAGATTTTATATATAAGATCGAAGGAGATAGCTCTAGTGAGCTTCTCATGTACCAAAACTGCTGGGCTGGGCAAAACATCAGCTAGTCTCCTGCAAGAACTGCTGGTACCCAGACTGGTGATGTATGTCACTTAGATCTCACTCAGAGTAACAGTGATCAGCATGTAGAGGTAGTCCTCACGACCACAATTGAGCCCAAAATTTATGTTGCTAAATGAGACACATTGTGAATTTTTCCTCATTTTACGACCTTTCTTGCCACAGTTGCTAAGTGAATCACTGCAGTTGTTAAGTTAGTAACACTGTTACTAAGTGAATCTGGCTTTCCCATTGACTTTGCTTGTCAGAAGGGGATCACAAAAGGAGATCACATGAACCCTGAACATGGCAACTGTCATAAATATGAGTCGGTTGCCAATGGTCTGAATTTTGATCAGGTGACCATGGGGATGCTGCAATGGTTGTAAGTGTGAAAAATGATCATAAGTCATTTTTTTCAATGATATTGTAACTTTGAACAGTCACTAAATGAACAGTTGTAAGTCAAGGACTCTCTGTATGAAATATTGATTCTTCTATGAGAACAATTCAAACTACCCCTGTTTGTTGCTGTAATCCACTGATAGACCATATTGACTGATCAAATCATCTGATCTCCCAGGCAACTGGACTGTTCAGTGATTTGAGAAGGATCCATTTTATGAGATGAAGCTATCACCAACTTTGATATCAGACCATAAAAATCCTATAGTGGTAGATTTGGGGAAGAGGAGATATTTTGAATAACATAAATGAATCAGTAGGGGTTTACTTTTACCTTAATCCTAACCTTAACCCTAGGACTGTTTGGGACTTCAGCAATTCACATTATCGGAGTAAATTAACTGGCTCAGAAAGGTTGGATGGAAGACTTCTTCTACACAAAGTTAAATGCAAGGGTGGTAAAGGGCTGGGTTTCCATTCAGGAGTGGTTAGTCATCTCTGTGCAGATATTTAGCTAGCTGCCAGCTCACAGGATTTGAAAAGGACACCCATTGTTAGAACTAGCATTAAAAAGGCACAATAAAGAATGTGTCAATTCAGAAAGTTCAGACTGCCCCAGCAGCTGCTGATACAGTTCTACAGAGGAATTATTGAGTCTGTCATTTGTACTTCTATAACTGTCTGCTTTGATACAGAACCAAACAGACAGGTACAGACTTCAACAGATAGTTAGGACTGCAGAAAAAAACAATTGCATCCAGTCTGCCTTCCATTGAGGATCTGTGTACTGCAAGGTCAGAAAGAGGGCCGAGAAAATATATACAGACCCCTCACATCCTGGACATAAACTGTTTCAACTCCTTCTCTCAGGATGCCACTGTAGGGCACTGCATGCCAAAACAACTAGACACAGAGAGTTTTTTCCCCTCATGCCATCACTCTGCTGAATACCTAATTCCCACAGTACTGTCTTATCTCTAAGGATATTTACCCATGTAGTATGGCTGTATATTATTATCCTTCTCATTTTTTCTACTACCTTCTCATTGGCATCTTATTAGCATCAATTAGTATATTACTTTGTTGTTTGTATACGTACACTGAGAGCTTATGTACCGGAGACAAATTCCTTCTGTATTCAATCACACTTGGCCAATAAAGATAGTCCAGACAAGAAGTATAAACCATGAATATTAACCCCCCTCTACTATAAATTATAATGACAGAATCTTGCACATCTAAAGGCACTTCTTTTCTCTTTTACTTTCCAGAAAACTAGGGAGAGTCCCTATGAGATACTTTCCATATCCCATTTCTTTCTATGAGCTGAGATACTTTTTCCATTATAGTTGTCTAGGCTACTGTCTTCCTACAGTTTTCCAAAGTCATTCCCACTGACCATTACACTGGCTTAGGCATAGGTTAAAAGAAACTCTACCCTCCCTGTCCCCTTTGTTCCTCAAGCTTTGGTTTCCTAAAAGCTATTTGCATTTACCATTAACTTTAGTAAGGACCTTGTAAAGAGGTTTAGCCACTATTGGCAACATGATAAAGCAGATGCACAGAAAACAATATATGTAGGGTGAGTGGCAGTTTCCCCTTGAGTCAGTCTTGGCTCCTGATGACCATATGACAAACATTTCCTGACAAACATGTTTAGAAATGATTTGCCACTGCCTTTTTTCTAAGGCTAAAGGGGGTGGCCTAAAGTCACTCAGCTGGTTGCATGCATAAAACAGGACTGGAATTCACAGTCTCCTAGTATAGCCTTAACTGCTATACTTGATCTCATGCATGTGTGAGAGGCAGCAGTTTCTACAATCTTCCATTGACCTCTTTTAATCTTTGGCACTTAGATATCTGCCCATTAGAGACATAAATATTGTACTCCCTTTTCCCAAAACACACTTAGTTTTATTTGCAAACTAGATAAGATTGTGGTTATTTTCATTCTTGGAGTTGCAAACAAATCTCATGACTGAGGTGGCATAAATGCCTTTGTAATAATCATCTTAGGTACTTCAAGATTTAGCCTTTTTAATGTGTTCTACACTTCCAGTTGTTAATTTTATAGGAAACCACAATATTGACCTTTCTCTATGCTAGTCTTCTACCTTCATCCCCCAGCCTCAAAATAAACTAGATGCAGGGAACTTAGCCTGAACCCAAATGGATTGCTTTTTGTCTTTCAAGTTTGGTCACAAATCTTGATAAAATTCCTACATTTTTAACAATGAAGAGGGGCACTTTTTTTTTGTACCTGTTTGGTTTTCATGAGTTTTTCTGCCACTTACATTCAATGTGATGCCTGTTTACATCTTGCAAGTGTTACCTGTGTGCATTTGACTCCTTGTGACTGCCTGGACAAATCCTGGCAATTTTCTTGGCAAGGTTTTCAGAAAGAGTTTGCCCTTGTCTTCTTCCTAAGGCTGAGAGAGAGTGACTAGCCCAAGGTCACCCAGCTGGCTTTGTGCCTAAGGTGGAATTAGAACTCCCAGGCATCCTGTTTCTAGCTTGGTGCCTTAACCAGTACACCAAACAGGCTCTCTCCCTTTCAAGTAAGTACCATTGGAATTTTTCTGGACACCAATCTGCCTGGGAATAGGAAACTTTGGACCACAGGTTCCTAAAACTGTTATCTCCTGGGCTCAGAAATGTTGCAAAGGGTCCCAGGCAAACCACAAGGCTGACTGGGACCAGACTAGGTCTCTAGCCTTGCATGCATGCGCAAGGTGCAAAAACAGCCTTGCATTCATTGGCTGATGCTGGCCTTTGCACAGACACTATAAAAGGCCTGTGCGCCATTTTTTCTGTTGCAGTTTGTTGGTGAATGAATAAAGAAGACTTGCTGTTCACACTACTCATTTCCTTGCAATGCCTTTAACCCACAAATTTAACAGTGGCGACGAAGATGGGATCGCTGCAACCAAGATTACCAACAGAAGAAGATAGGACTCACCAAGGAAGTCCTGAAGCCCTGGGGAAAGTTCGGTGTCCAGAATCGCTACTCTGCCTGCCAGTACAGAATCGCTGGAGGTGAGCTCGGCAGAAGGACCCCTTTCCAATAAAAGATTTGCAGCAAAGGCATTGATGAGGGTTGCAGAAGGCTAAGATGTCTAAGATAGGCCGGTTGTCAGACTTTGATATTTCCCACCCAGAACATTGGAACTCATACATGGCGCCGGTGGAGAATTACTTAGAGTCAATCAGATAAGAGAAGACAGCCTTAAAGCAGCTACCTTCCTGTGTGTTTATGGACAAGAAACATTTGACATAGCAGACAATCTGGTGGCCCTGGCACTTTTGGAGTCAGTGTCTTATGCAGATTTGAAGAAGATGCTGAAAGAACATTTCCAACCTAAACTTTCAGTGATTGCTTGGTGACACGCGTTTGAGCAGTGGGACCAGAGGCCTGGTGAGTCTGCTGCGGACTTTATTGCTGCCTTAAGGCAAGCAGTGAGGCCTTGTGAATTCAAGGATCTGGAAGAGAGGCTGCGGGATCATCTCGTTTGTGGCCTAAGAAGCCGTGAGCTGCAGCAGAAGATCTTCACCAAGGAAGAGGTTTCATTCCAAGATGCCCTGAGAGAGGTTGCAGCTGAAGAAGCAACCGGCGGCGTTGTGAAGGCCTTGCGGCTCACCAGAAATCCTCCAACCACAGTTATCGTCCATCAAGAGATTATTCGAGAAGATCCAGAACAGGATCCTGAAGAGGAGATGGATAGGCTGCACCAGTCAGTGGAGAGAAGGCCGAAGGAGCATCCATCTCCCTGGTGTTTCGGGTGTGGAGGACACCACAAGCGCGCTGACTGCAGATTCAGCTTCGCCATTTGCCAGGCAGGTGGCAGGCAAGGCCACATTGCCCCCGTCTGTTTGGGTCGCCAGAAGATCCAGCTCAGGAGAATTGCTTCAGAAAGGTACCAGGGTCCCCAGCCAACACAGGTGGGAGGAAACATAAGCCTCTTGGTCAAGGGTACATATAGATTACACTGGGCCCTTTCAGGGACAATTCTTCCTTCTCCTCATTGACAGCCATTCCAAGTGGCTAGAGGTTGTGCCTGTTTCTTCCACTACTACTGCTAGGACCATCCAGGTGTTGAGAGGAACCTTCACCTCCCATGGACTTCCAGACATCTTGGTCTCAGACAATGGCCCCCAATTCACTTATTCTGAGTTTCAGGTTTTTCTACAGGCCAACTTGATCTAGCATGCAACTTCAGCACCGTTTCATCCATCTTCCAATGGCCAGGCAGAGAGGATGGTGCACACTACCAAAGATGCTCTCAAGAGAATCACTTATGGCAGCTGGCATCACAGGTTAGCTGATTTCCTTCTTTCACAATGTACCACACCTTGCACAGCCATAGGAAAGAGCACAGCAGAACTCCGCTGGAGTCGCTGCCTCTTCACAAAACTGGACAGTGCTACCAAGAGGAGACCATTGTGGACTTGGGGAATTCCACCCCCCCCCCAAGGAACCCTGGCTTGGATTTAGAAGATCCAGCCAGTCAGCAGCTGGGTGGGTCACCTGGATCTTTGGGGCATCAAAGTCCTGGTCTGCCTAACCTGGCAGGCAAGCTGGCAGGCCAGGCACACACACCGGCCATAAGAAGGTCTC
This sequence comes from Crotalus tigris, assembly GCF_016545835.1. Taxonomy (NCBI): domain Eukaryota; kingdom Metazoa; phylum Chordata; class Lepidosauria; order Squamata; family Viperidae; genus Crotalus; species Crotalus tigris. Next base: position 162,557 of record NW_024097597.1, read on the forward strand.
AGTGGGCCAAGGGTCCACCTAAACAACTTAAAGACTATGTGAGATTTCTGTCTAGCACAAGGGAATCTTACTACTTCTTCAAATTGCAGAGCAAACACTCAAACAAAGGGGTGCTACACCTCAAGGTATTAAGCATTGTGATTGTATTCTTGTACATATTAAACAATGGATGAATGGTCTGCCTGCATGATGTATAACAATAACAACCTGCCAATTGAACACATGTATGTGTGCTGCTATAACGATAAGGGTACTTATTGTTTTATCTAGGGGGGGGTGTTATGTCCTGGGCCTGCTGAATCATTCAGCAGGCTCAGAAATGTTGCAAAGGATCCCGGGCAAACCACAAGGCTGCCCGGGACCAGACTGGCTGTCTCCAGCCTTGCGCGCATGCGCAAGATGCAAAAACACCCTTGCATTCATTGGCTGACGCTGGCCTTTGCAAGCATACTATAAAAGGCCTGTGCGCCATTTTTTCTGTTGCTGTTTGTTAGTGAATGAATGAAGAAGACTTGCTGTTCACACTACTCGTTTCCTTGCAATGCCTTTAACCCGTGAATTTAACAAAAACCGTCTAGCTATACTAGCTTTTGATTCTGCATACAGTCAGGTTTGCTCTGAGACTAGGGTTGATTCTCACTGTGGTATGTTTTTAAAGGAGAGTTGAACCCTGTTTAAAAATCAGTTACAGACATTTTTCATAAGCAGCTCAAATACTTTAGATCAGGCACAAGCAACCATTTCTGGATGAACTTAACCTTCAAATAGTTTGCATGAGACCCCTAGCCATTCAAAATCTCTATGTGTGGCACACAAAAACTGCAAAACAACCTTGTGTGCACTGTAGCAATGCAAGTACAAAAAAAGGATTATGTTGTGACATCAGGAGGCATGTATGGTCCTTTGGCCATCATTGTGATTAGTAATCAATTGTAAGCAGGTTGTAATTAGTGAGTAGGTAGGAGCATAGTAATGAAGACAGCTGATCAAGTTAAATGTGATATTACATATTATTAAAGCTAAAAGAAATTAGCCAATAAGATTATTCCTGTTTCTTGAATACCACTCTCCCTCATCACAGTTATAAGTTATAAATTTGGTAAATAAAAGAGCTTTGGGGCCTCCCTTTAAGTCTTAGGAGGATACTCATGCAAACCAGTTACTTTACGTTCAGCCACAAAAGAAGGGGGGTGCTTTTCTTCCACTGCTACTCAACTTACCTTTTATCTCTATTCAGTATTTGTGAATTGATTTTGAATTACTATACTATTTGGCAAAGTCATTACCCTGGCATTACAGGCCAGCATGTGCTTTGAACTGAGGGGTGGAGATGGGGAATATCTAATGTAAAATTGAAATGCTCATTCGAGAAACAGAAGGCAGTAACTTGTTAAACATCTTTTTTAAAAAAAATATTCTTCAAATATAAAGAATGATATACAGATAAAGAGCTGGCTAAAAAAAGTACACAAAAGGTAGGAAAGTATTAACTTCCTTAAAACAAAAGCCCCCATTTGCCCACGCACTGAAAGAAAACGAAGTGTTGTCCTCAATACTGCTCTCATTTTTCAGGAATTGGGTTTTTTCTAAAACCCATAAATGTGTCGGGTTCATATTATCTTTCTTTTGATTGATGATTATCCCAAGAGACTATTTCACACAAATTACTGGGGATTGCTGAAATAAATAGTGATATAGATTAAATTGATGATGATAATGCTCATTATCCTCATTATCATCATGATAGATAGGAAGATAGCTAGCTAGCCAGCCAGCTAGCTGATGATAGATAGATAGATAGATAGATAGATAGATAGATAGATAGATAGATAGATAGATAGATAGATAGATACGAATATCATTTAGCACATAGTGTATAGTAGTACAGAGAAATATTACATTAGCAGTTGGAATACCTGTTTATCTTCCCAATAAATCCATATTGTTTAGGACAGAATCTGCAGTTGGTTCAGCCCTGCATGTTTAAGGCCTTCAGATTATCAATACAGAGGAATCTTTTGTCATCCAAGACTATATTTTGCCAGTCCTGGAGCAACACAACTCTTTAATGATATAAGGCCATTGTTCAGTAGTTTTCTAGTAATAATTTCTTCTTCAGAAAAAAGCAGTTTAGAAGTATACAGGAATTGCTTTTGTCTCCTAAATTCTTCTGCCAAGAAAAATTCTCTGGAGTTTAGTTTTATTTTTGTATCCTTCCCTTAAGAGAGTACCAGTTTTCTTTATATTTTTGTGAGTGTGCATATGTGCATGTGCATTTGTGTGTGAGACAGAAAATGAGCTAAACAGCAAAAATAATTGCCACAAATTATCTAGTTAGGCCAATGTTTGCAGGGGGGAAGACCTTTAACTCTTTCAAAATGAGAGAACATTGGATTCCCCATGCTTGTTAGTATCTAAACCAGTGGTTCTCAACCTTTTTAATGCCATGACCCCCAACCGGTCGTAAGTCGAGGACTACTCAACTGGTCGTAAGTCGGGGACTACTCAACTGGTGCAGCACCATTTGCAGAATGGGACTTTTGGCGGGCTCAGCAGGGCAGAGACAGCCTGGACAATTCCTATTGGCTTTTGAAAGCCAATAGAATTAGACCCTATTCAAGAGAGTCTATTCTATTGGCTTTCAGAAGCCAATAGAATAAAAGGGAGTAGCACAGCTAAGGAAAAGGGGGGGAAAATGGCAGGCTGCGTTGTTTGGCGACCCCCGTGAAATGGTCGTTCGACCCCAAATGGGGTCCCGACCCACAGGTTGAGAACCACTGATCTAAACCAAGGGTAGGCAACTTTGGCTCTTTTATGACTTGTGGACTTCAACTCCCAGAATTCCTGAGCCAGCATGGCTCAGCTAGGAAATCTTTCCCTTTCCCCTCAGCTTAGCTGGCTCAGGAATTCTGGGAGTTGAAGTCCACGAGTCATAAAAGAACCAAGGTTGCCTATCCCTGGTCTAAACTCTTTGAATATACAGTACCAGTTAAAGGGGCCAGTATTAAGTGTGAAGAACTATTCCCAGTAATTCTTTGAACCAAATCATTTAGAGGAGGTGGGTGGTGTGGAAATTTAAAAACTTAATAATTAAACATCTGTTTTCTTCAGAATTAGAAGGAGAAAATAAGCCCCCCAAAGAGAGTAGATAGTTATATTTGTATATGTTAATTTAAGTGTAAATTAAGAAACAGATCCTCATCGTGGGGTAAAATGTGATCACTTGACCTACTTATCTGCTCAGTTTGTTTGTTCAGGTGTTGTGTTGGATATTGTCCTTTCTTCTGTCCCAAAGGTGCTTTTTCAAGAGGCCACTGGACTTTCTTGGGTTTTTGTTGGGTTTTTTTTGAAGACATTTCACTTCTCTTCCCTCTTGGATGAGAAGCAAAATGTCTTCAAAGAAAAACAAGAAAGTCCAGTTGTCTCTTAAAGAAGCACCTTTGGGACAACCATGAGCTGGATGACTGAGAATCTCCATAGACATTTGTCCTTTCTTCTGTTGTACTTTAGCTCTAAGTGTTTTTCAAGCTTGGCAAGGTTAAGATGTGTGGACTACAACTGATGAGGCTATTTTTCAACCCCATGAACTGAGTGAAAGAATTTGATCTAACTGCATCATTCCCTAAGATTTCCCTAAGATGACAACCTATCAAATACTGTACAACTTGGCTATTAAGTTATTTAAATACCAAGGAACCTGTTTTTGTGTGGATGTGTTTATTTTAAAAGACGTAGGCTTTCCTCTGATGCTTCACAATATACTCGCTTTGGAAACTTTTATATAACTTTAGGCTTCCCTCCAATTTAAAACTCTCAGGCATGCCTGCAATCAATAATAAGCTTCTAATATAAACATATTTCAAAAGATAAAAGCACAGGAACATGAGCCATAAAACAAAGGTAATCCATCAGTGCAATACTATAAATCTAAACTTAGTTTGAAAGCATGCAGAAAAGAAAAGAACATCTCTTTATGCTGCCCTTAAAGCTTGGTGGGCATTTAGATTTCTAGAAATGTCATTGCATGAGTTGCACTCCTTAACTTAGAAAGCCTCTCCTAAACATGAAATAGATAGGTAGGTAGGTAGGTAGGTAGGTAGGTAGGTAGATGTAGATAGAGACAGAGATAGAGACTTTATTCTGGAAAAAAATAGGAAGCTGGGGATGGGGTGGTAGGAGTCCAAGTTTCTCCTGTGGCCCCTTGGGAAAATTAATTGCCCACCCCAATGCAAAAAAAAAAAAAAAATAGAAATCTCAAACTTGTGTGGAAACTGGCTACTTATCTTTCTACTGCCTACCAAACTTATGTAAAACAAACATTAGGGAAAGTAAAATATATTTTCCATTATTAGGTAGCTGAGTTTCCACTCTCCTATTTAACTGCACCTAAAACAGACCTGGGCATTTTACAGCCTGTGAACCACATCCAGCCCTTTGATTGCTCCTGTCTGCCCCGCAGCAGCAGTGGTGATGTGTGTGTGTGTGGGGTGACAGGCCAATAGCTGTGGCAGGGCAGCAGTGGCGGTCTTCCACAACAGTCCCAGTTCCTCATATGGTCCTTTGGGAAAATTAATTGTCCACCCTGATATAAAGGCATGAAGTTTTCTCATGCCTTAAAATCAGTATCACATCATTGACTTTCCTTGAAGTCTTACCTTTGATATTTTGACAGCAGGAGCTGGAATAGGATCGTTGAAAAGTTATCTCAGGAATGGTTGGAAACTAGATGCAACATAGAAGGGACAGGATGGAAAGAGCCATAGCTCAATAGTAGAATAAATGTTTCTCATGTAGAAGATCTCAGATTCAATCCTCACTTATTTCAGATAGGGCTAACAAGACTTCTCTCCCCACATCTTTTAGTCAACATGAGCGAGAAGGATCCATGATCTGACATTGTTTCTTACTGAGTGATTCAACTAAAGTAATAGAATTGGTTCTCACCAGTTCATGAGTTCAAATGTAGGACTGTATTTCTGTTCTTGTTTTGATCCTTTCCTCTATAGTCCATTATCTTGTATGTTGGTGGTTTTACTGTCTTGAAAGTAAAAGTACAGTGAGTTTGTTTATGTAACAGAGATCTTGAATCTGCAGCATAGAATATTTTGCTATCTAATTAAAACAATTTAGGACTCTTCCTGAGCCTAATTATCCACCAAGCTTTCAGCGTCATTGGGTCACTGACAGGCTAATGGGTATAGGCTACCCAACAGATTACTCTTGCCAAGAGTAATTTTATTTATTTAAGAGATTTCCGCCAAAACCACTTATTTAAACACTAAAACTAAGGTTGGGCTTGACTCTCAGCTGCCATGGTACTATTAAGGAAAAGCAAAGTTTGGCCTATTATAAAACAGGAATAGTTGAAATAAATTACATAAGGTTGTTTAGTTAGGAAGAAGAAGTGCTTTGCTTAAGCATAAAAAGCTTTTGTAGGTAATGATGGGAGAAAATGAGTTATGAGAAAGGAAGGAGCTTATCCATGCATGAAATAAAAAATGCATTACTTCAGGAACATCACCACAATTGATAAAGCAATACAGCCATGAGGTTAGGGGGAAATTGTCTAGCAAGAATTATTGTGCTGGAAACATGGATATTTCTATCCATTTCTTCATGAATGGAAGAAGCATTTCAAACAACCTTGCATGATACACCAGGAGGACAAATTTAATGGACAAGTGAACAGCTAAGCAATACTTTCTACCTTTTGCAAGCAGCTCCTGTCACATACAATAGCCACAAGAGAGATTACCAGGTAGTTCTTAGAACATATATATTTTCTTGCCTATATATGCCATGGGATGGTATAAGAAAGCCACTTGACCAATTAAGAACAAAGTGAGATTGCGCAAAGGAAGCACTAACGAAAGCATTTTGGGACACCCATCATGAAAAGACAAAAGTCATTGGAGAATACCTTGATATTGGCCAACAGGAAAAAAAAAGTGGATACATATCACCACTGATGGCAAGGCATGAGTTTATAAGAACTTGGAGAAGGAATGCTTACTCTTGCCAGCATTTTTCTGTTAAACATTGACCAGATATAATACCCCTACGAAGTGTACTGAGTTGGTTCTGGATATAACAATTGCTGCCAAGAAACTTACTATATTATTTGAAATCATATAAAATTCCCTTTCTGGAAGAATGGCAGGTTAGGTTGTAGGAATATGCTTTAATGTGAAAAATAACATTGGAAAAGGTAAATCTGATACAGGCTTTAATTCAAATTGGAATCCAGTTGTGAATTATATTTGTGCACATGAGCATGTACCCCATTTGAAATTTTGGTTTTTAGTAACCACTACAAATATTAACTTTTGCTTCATTCATTGAATAAGGCTATAATTTTAAAATTAGCTAGAAGTTTTCATTAATTATCTCTCATCCTGATTTATGATTTGTATCATACTGATCATTTTTGTTAATTACTAAATATTGACTTCCTTATAATGGCCCTGAAGTCTTAAATTAATATAAGATGCATTAATATGCAGCACTAATCAAACATTATCCTGGCTTTTTTTTTAATTTAATACAGCCTGTAAATCTCTTTTGTACTATGTTATTCTTTTTCAGCTTTTCCTCTTGGTTGAGGATACTTTTAAATATTAACTAAAATAAATACTTTACAATAATAAAAGCAGTTGTTGCTCATCCCAGTGAAATAATGTCCAGCAGGTGACAAAGCATTGGAAGCAACGGGACAACAAGAGGAACAACAAAAATTGAAATGATGCTCATGAAATCAAAGCAGGAGCAACACAGACAATTCTCTTGAGCTGTCACCAGTATCTAATGTCTCAAGATACATGTATGTAATTAAATTAAATGCTAAAAGTATGTACATGTTATTAAAAATGTACCCAGTTATGAGTATATTTTTGAAAGTAACACATGAAGTTCCATTATGCTTAAAGAAATTTGTTTGCAAATTACACATATGCAACAAAATGCAAAAATGAACCTAATACCCACTGCATTGCAAATAGTTAGACAATTGCAATAAACAATGAATTCAAAACAGTTCATACTCAAAACAGTTCCATTTCAGAAGTGATTTTGATGCTGTTCAAACCATTGCAGAAAAGTCTCAAAGTTGAAAATGATTCTAAATTGAAAATTGGGCTTTTTTGGAGCCTGGAAATCTCCTGGAATAGTCAGAAATGACATCAGGCCACTTTTTTTTAGATATATCTAATTTTATTAAGGAATTTAATTACAATAGTAAAATTTAATGCAAACTAAAAGAGAGGAAAGAGTGAAAGGTGCAAAGAAGAAGAAAAAATAGAAAATGGAAAATAAGAAAGGAAAAAGAAAGGAAAAATAAGAATACAATAAAAAAAGATAAAAGAAATATATAAAGTGACTATATATAAAGTGACTTCTAATCTTCATCACAACACCAGGCCTCTTTTTAAGCTTGAGGTCAAAATAGCTGTTACACAGTAAACTTGAAACAAAAAGTTTTCAGCTTGAAACATTTTTATTTTAAAATGTTTTGCACAACCTTTGCACCCATGTTATTACATTTAGTAGCATGCTAGTGAATTCACACATGATTTACCTTTGCTTTTCTCCCATTTCTGTATCTCATATCAACTTTGGAAAAGATACCAAAGTACATTGACAAATTTATCCATACCTAACGTTTAGCCGTAGTAGGTGATAATTTTACACTTCATTTACGAAATAAGTACAAATTCAATTTTCCCTTATCTCTATAACCTTTTCCTCTTCCAGGGTGTAAGACCTGAAGGCAGAATCACATGGTAAAGAACATTTTTGTTCTTTATTTTTGCTCTTATTTTTCTCATTCTTTTTTTTAATCTCTGATTACTCATATTGTATTTTGCCATGGTTACATTGTGAACCACCGAGGTTCACAATGGGCAGGACCTAAACTGATTAAATTAAATTAAATTAAATTATTAAATTAACTTGATTTATAAAGTTATTATATAAGTGCTGGTTTGTGACCACAATAAAGATTGATTTATTGATATATATTTGATTTGGAGGTAGATACATTTTTCCTCCAGGCCTAGTTCATATTGGAGAGAATAATTCCAATAAAGAAGAAAATAGCACAAATCCCTATTTCACATCATAGACTCAGGTTACCAATATTACAAATTCACTAGATAAGTGAAAAAAACCAATGAATAATAGAATAGTAGATAGTTTTGACATTGTTTATAAAACCAACTATGTGCTTTAGACCAGATGTCAACAAGGTTTTCAATTCCTAGGTACTCACAGGATGTCCTTCCCCATAAAATCACTTGCAATCTCATATAATTGTGAGATTTTCCCCCTTAAATTCTCCTCAAGTGGTTGTGTGAAAACACTAAAAGCTCAGAAAGGTTTGGAAAATTTGCTATGTACTGTATTTATTTATTTATTTGAAGCATATCTTGTTTCCTTTATATTAAGGTTAGAGAAAGTCTGTGGGTAAACCTTTAGCAAAACAAGATTTTACGGCACGGCTCTGGGTCCCATGCTGTCAATTCCTAACTTAGATTTTTTTTCAGGCTCACATTATTATTTTTCATTCTTCCAGTCCATCATTCCTGCTTCTGGATCTTAGGAACAGTACAATAGTTTTCTCAAACCTTTTGTGTACTGTATGTCAGGAAGAATGTGCTTGGACAAAGCATGACTATGATTATGCTTACTTTACTGTCAAAATCACAGCACATTTTCTGCTTTCAAGAAAACAAAGAACATTTAACATTTCATGCAGTAAAGAAGCTCATGTTTCAAATCCTTAGGACATATTTTTCAGTCCATTAAGCATTTCAAATTTTGTTCTGCAACAGAGAGCCCTTTTCTTTCTCTTCTAGGAATAACTGGTTTCTTTTCTTAGAAAGGCAGTCTTCTACAAAAAAAAATTCCTTATCCTCATTTTCACTAATAGAAAAAGATAAAGACTTGTATACATTTCTATATCCACGTACCTGGGATTTAGCTCCATGGAGTTCATTAGTTAATCACATCTGAGAAAACTTTATATATTTTTTCTTCTGTATTCTATTTATTAAATTTACAAAAGAGCAAGAAAACAAAGCATTCAAGTTCAACACACTTACATACACACACACACACACACACACACAATCAAATCTTGCCAGCCAAGGTCAGAAGATAACTTTCTTTTCAGTCTCCACATTTGTTGATAAGACAGAAATGTCTTTCTAACTCAGTCATTGAAGAACCATAACAAATTGGTAGATTTTTTGAAAACCAAAAATCCTTAAGTTTGAATCCCTCCCTTCCCCAGTACATAGTACTACACCATCTGTTATATACACAAAAGAATGAGATTAATGTACATTATTTCCTTCCAGTGGGGATACATTTCACAATATTCACGGTGGTATTTTCAGAATTGCCACAAAACCTTTAGAGATCAGGGTGACATTGGTTCTGAAGGCAGAAAAGAGAGGATAATAATAGCACAAAACAGATGTGATCATATTTCTTGGCTGCCAAATACTTTGCAGTAATGCTACATTACAATAAGTATTTATCCACCTTCCTTCTGTAACATCTCAAAGTATTTGTTTCACAATACAATGTTATGATGTTCTTTTGTCTCCCTACCTCCTATCAAGAATAGCTTGGAAAAAGACCAGAAGTTTGAGACAGCCCAACCAAGATAAATTATGCTAGCCATGATTCAGATGGAAACTAGAGGAACAGCTATTCTCTTCAGTAGTAGATGCATAATATAGGGCTGAAGAACGTATATATTTCTAGACGTTGAACTACATTTCCTGAAGCCTTACTCACTACAACCATTGGTGAAGAATACTGGGAGTAGTAATTCAGCATCATTTCTGGAGCAGTGATTAGAGTTTCAGAATGGGACCAGGAACAGCTTGGTTGAAGCTTTTAGTCAACTATGGAAAATTTGATACAAGAGCAGTAACCATCTAATTTATATTAATTATACATACAAAGTTATTCAGTATTTGTACAATCTGTTTCTGTCAGCCAAACACACTTTGCATGTGTTGTAGCTTCTTTAAATCAACGAAATGCTTGAGCCAGTCTTAGCTAGGGGTCATTCGTTTTATGGTGTGTACATTATCATTTAGTAAAGCTTATAAGAAGAAAACAGTATCAAGCTGGCAACAAATTGATTAACTGCTTGTACAAATAATGAATAATTGCACTGTACATTTAATCAAAGACAGATGGCCACTGCTTAAGTCATTGAGCCAACTCACATGCATACTGTATTATATTCAGTTTGCTGTTTTAGATCTGTCATGGCCTGTTTAAACTTAATGTCAGCCATCAAGAAATAAACATGCCAATAAACTCCAACACTTGGACTAGTCCAGCACTTTTAGTGTAATAGGCTTTTCAAGACTGTGAAAGTAGATGAGGGTTTACAAAATAGTACCACCACAGAAAATCTGCACATTGTTGCTTTCACATTGTCAGAAGAATAATTTGGGATTCCAATTCAAGGCAGGGCTGCACAAGAATAAATAAAAATGAGATCCAGACAGCGGTGAGGAAAGAATAAATATTTATTCCTAAAAGCAGAGCAGTTTGCCTTTAGAGGAAGGCTGGGGTACAGTGGCAGATTTTTATAGAGGGAGCTTGTCCAGGATGTGGAAGTGTCTACGTGCTAATTCTAAACCCAGATCCAGACAATAAACTGGAAATATGAAATAGGTGAGTTCAAATAAACACAGCGGCCCTATAAAATACTTGATTTTGCTTATCTCACCTGATCAATAAGAAGATAATGGGGGATATAATGCATCTTCATTTGAACTTTATTGCTGTTCAGCAAATTAATAAATATGAGAAGCATATTTTGATATATACCTCAAAAGGTTACCATAGCTTTAATGGCTGGGCTGCAATAGTGTGACAGCATATGATAATGATTTGAAAAGGGTTTTTCATAAGAGGATGCTATGTTTTTTGGCAGCTTCTCAGATGAATATATATACTTTTATTATACACCAGAGATAATATATTTGGTGCATAAACAGACACATCAAACGTTTTTTTTTTTTCCATTTAGGTGGAACCCAGAGGCTTCAATAATACCACATGTTCTTCATTTACCAAACCAAATCCAGGTAAAAACTTCATACATGCAAGTTCTATTATGCAAAAGAATTGGAAAAGAATATATAGTAAGAAATTAATAATAAACATTTATAAAACCCTGAGATCCTATGAAAGTCATTTGCATTTATTTTATTATTTAATGGTTTTGAGTGAATTAAATGCTAATAGGTTTTGAATAATGGGCCTTTTTCCATTTGATTATTTCCTTCAGACAGTGATGGATATTGTTGTTCATTTGTTGATTGTTTTGAAGAACTAAATAAGAGTCCCTTCTTTCCCCTATGAATAGCAGCTATCTATCCCAATTTCATCTGCTGGGATAAGTTAGGTTGAGACATAACGAAGATGTCACTTCATGGTTCAGAGAAAATTTAATTGTGCAACTCCAAAATTCAAGCCTGATACTCTAACCCAGGGGTAGTCAACCTTGGCTTTTTTATGACTCGTGGACTTCAACTCCCAGAATTCCTCAGCCAGCTATGCTGGCTCAGGAATTCTGGGAGTTGAAGTCCAGGAGTCATAAAAGAGCCAAGGTTGACTACCCCTGCTCTAACCATTACACCTCTAGTTAACACATCTCATTTCAGCAATCTTGGGATTAACAATGTGATTGGAGAAGAAAGTAATCTAAACAATTATCTATAGTATGCTTTAAAAAAATCCCAACAGTGATCATTTTTATATAGGGAATAAAGCAGATGAAAGCTGTAAAACTGATAATTTTATAAAATAGATCTTCATTATATTTCATTCTTCAGAAATGCAAAAGAAATCTGCCTATACCTGTTTGTATTATACCTTTATCTACATACCTCTCTCCCTTTTATGATAAGTTGCTCCACAGAGTTTCTTTTTATTATAAGATGGTTTCATAGGCAATAGCCTATTTAATCAGAAGTTGAGGAGAAATATTTAAATATTTTTTGCATTCATTGTATAACCATTTTATTTTATACAAAGACAGTATAAGCTTATTTGAGGGAACCATTGAATATAACACTTTTATTTCCAGTATATTAGCAAAATATTAACACAAATGTCATTGTGTCATATTCCTAAAACAACATACCACCAGCTTAACAAGTGATTTAAAATAAATGTAGATTAGCTTCAATAACTTGGAAATTTAAAATGGACCTAGATCAGGATTTACCCAACATTGATTGATATATACTTTTTTAAAAAGTGAAGGAACATTGGTGTTGATTAATCTTGAGATTGGAAATGAGAAAATGTGTGGCAAGACTATGAAGAGAGGATAAAACCTGAAGACCACAGCAAGCTGTTCCGTATTATTGACAAGTAATCAAGAATCAAGTTTAACTCTAGGCGTTTTACATTCTTACTATTTTAAATGTACTGTAATTTAGCTCTGAATCAGCATGTAGAGGATTATGCTGGACAACTGGAGTTTTTAAAAGGATTTATAAACACCGGGGTACAGCTATCATTCTCCCTTCCTTTACCAATTAAAGGGTAGTACATATTCTTAGTGCCTATTCCACTGAGTCAAGAATCAGTTTGGTGTAGTGGTTAAGACACTGGGCTAGAAACCAGGAGGCCATGAATTCTAGTCCTGCATTAGGCACAAAACCAACTTGAGTGGGTGACTTGGAACCAGCCATATCCTCTCAGCCCTAGGAAAAAGGCAATGGCAAGATACTTCTGAACTCCTGCACTTCCCCCAATGAAGAAAACTTTCAATGTATAACCAAAGTATTTTCACATTCAAAAATTCTAGGTTGCTTTATTTGCAAATATATGCATATTTGGTCAACTCATGCATGTTCTTCTCATGAATTGATTTAACATTTGTTTAATCAGTCAACAGTCTGACAAATAAGTAGTCTTTCCATTTAAGGGTGCTTGAAAAAAAAACCACAAAGATTTTAAATGGAAAACCACTGATGTTACCCTTTGTTTATTTCTATATCTGCTGGATGCCACTGCTTTTTGAGAAAACTCTTTGTACTGGCAGGCATTAAACAAATCAAAGAATTCCTGGAGACTGAAGTGACAAGACCTTAGGGTTTCAAACTTAAACATAGATTTGATGGTGCTCTGCCTAAAGAATGATTCTATTTACTGTCTACTTGCAATGCAGATTAATTTTTGAAAAGTTACAAAATATGTATCCTACTGGGGCCTGAAGATCATAGGAAAGTAAAATACATAGTAGGACAGATAAATTCTGGGCACGCCAAGAGCATTTGTTCTTCCATCAGAAACTGGTACTGAAGATTAGCAATAGATCCCCAGAATCATATATCAGCACCTGTTTAATATCCTGTATGTGTACTGATTAAATTCCTTCTTTTATATGATGATCTTTTTATATTTAAAATTATGTTAACCCAAAAAGGGTAGACCAAAACTATCATATAATGCTGTGCCACACATGAATTCATATTTTTTTTACTATTCAGTTAAACAAATCAAAAGTGGATTTTGACAAATCTGATGAAATCCCTATCGTTTGAGAGCAGGATTTCTGTACTTAGTGACAAGACGGTCAAAGGCTATGTATGAGTAACCTGTCTTTCACCAAATAAATATGAATTTGCTGGCCAATAGCCTTGCAGACTTTGTGATCCTCTGTTAAAGCAATCTTTGTCAACCTTGGCAACTTTAAGATGTATGGACTTCAATCCCTAGAATTCCCTAGCAAACATTGCTGGCTGGGAATTTCTGTGAGTTGAAGCCTAGACATCTTAATGTTGCCAAACTTGAGAAAAATGGCATTAAAACCTAGGGGACTTCAGATCAGGGAGTGTAGCTAGCCAGGAATCTGTCACCAGATGGAGATGTAGAAGATAAAAAAAATCACAACTCTCAGAAACCCCACATTTAGGGTAAAAGCTATTAAACTATTAAAAGAGCTTAACTAAATTTAAATACCTGAGGATAAAGGAGAAACAGAAGCTCTTTTCACAGAACACAAAAACTTTGGAAAAAGGAAGAACATAACCAAGCTTCCACTAAATAAAGTGCTTAAGACCACTGTTGCAATAACAAAGGTAGAATTATAATATTATTTAAAATATCAAGTAAAACCATACTTTTTTGCTTAAATGTCTAAATATTGAATAAAAATATCTTGGCCTCTGGCAGTAGGAAAATTTTTTTCTCAGCAGCATCAATGTGTGCAACTGATGAAATTGCCAACAGCAGTGATCTTACTCTGATTTATAATCCATGGATTGGATCAGTAAAAAAAAGAAATTACATTTCTGAAAGTCGTAGTCAAACAAGAGAAATTATTTTTTTTATTTATTTATTTATTTATTTATTTATTTATTTATTTATTAGATTTTTATCCTGCCTTATTATTAAAAGGCAGTTTACACTGGGGAAATGGATGCTAAATAATCCTGAACTGGGAATATTTACCTGTCAACAAACAAAAGTAGAACAATTTGAATTGTTAAAAATAATTCTTGAACGAATGACATTAATAACCATTTGAAGACTCCCAAAATTATGAAGACTTAAAAAAAATCTCTAAAAGCAAGTGCTAATTATATATACTTCCATAACAATACGCACAATATCATGAAATAGCTATCGTGAATCTCAACTTTTTCTTCACCACAAACCCTCTTTAAATACCTTTTGTGGCCACAGACCATGAACATGGACCCGCAAGGCTTAACTCAAGAATTAAATTATAACATTTCAAGCCTTCATAACCCCCCCTTTGACAACATTGCAGCTCCCCCAGGGGTCCGTGAACCACAGGTTGAGAACCACTGAGATAGAATATTTGTAAAATCATAAACTAGTTTTAGCCTACCAGCAAATACACTGGATGCATATAATGTACTTCTTTATCTTATCATTATTGGTTGAAATTGGACATTAAGATAGGTATGCAGAGAGGGGAACATAATACTGTGCATTGCAAATAGACTCTTGTTTGTGTGTGTGTGTGTGTGTGTGAGAGAGAGAGAGAGAGAGACTACAATACTTTGTGTGAAGTTGTTACTTAAGTGCCTAGATCTGCAGAATCAAGAAATATAGGCCTACCTATTCTGATGCCCAAAAAATTTGACAGGTCAGTAATGAATTGTTGCACGGTTTTCAGAAGGTAACTGAAGGGAACACGCAAAGTGCAATACTTCCAGTAAGATCCATAAAAGCTGTACAACAATAGATTAGGCTTTTATAAATTTAGGCCTATGTGTTGAGATCAATCCAGATGCATTAATTCTAATGAAAATATGATAACAGATGACCTTTCTTTCCAAACCAAAGTGACATCTACTAGAATAAAATCTTTCAGTGCAGAATCTGTTTGCAAAGAGGAGAATGTGATTTCCTTCATTTCCCAAAGAAAAATCCACTCAAGGCTAGGGAGGTGTGAATCAATATTAATACACTGGATTTTATTGTCTATGTTGATGGAGCATTATTCACTTTAGTCCATCAAGGTATTTTTAATTGTTCTTTTCAAACTGCATTTGCAAAATTGCATTGGTTTTCATTCACAACTTTTGCTAATACCCTTGAGCTTTTGTGAGAAAGGGCACATTAAGGGAAGTGAGAGCAGAGCTGACAGACAGCAAGAAAGCACTTTGAACAGTGGAGAAACTAAAGCACAAAGCACAGAAGAACTAGGTAGAAAGAACAAAAAGACAAGACAAGAGGGAGATATGGAAAGAGGGTAAATTGGTAATGGGAGCCAATCACATAAGGTAGTTGAGTGATTGAGGCCAAGCAGATATGGTGGGTGGGTGCAAAAAAAGGCCATGAGTTTCACTGGGTAGGTAGGAGCAATCAAACAACACACTATACACCACCACATAAGAGAGTTGCAGTGTATGAGGCTGAACATGAACATGGGCAATAGCACCTTTTTCAGATGAATCCATCACAACTGAAAAAATTTTTTTGTGTGGGCATTGATCAGAGATGCAAGGTTGCAGCTCTACTGTTGAAACCATGGGTAAACTCTTGTTTGAACAACTTGAATAACTTGCATATTGATTTCCACAATACATTATGATACATTCTTGGTTTATATATATATATATATATATATATATATATATATATATATATATATATATATATACCAAGAATGTATCATAATATACATTCATAGTATACATATATATATACATATATATATATGTAGGTCTTTGGTTGTTCGGGTTTTCTCCCGCGTAAAACCCGAACAACCAAAGACCTACATACAAATACCCGCGAAAACCTCAGAAAACATATATATATACATATATATATATGTGTGTGTGTGTGTGTGTGTGTGTGTGTGTGTGAATCTGCTCCTATATATAGCATCTAGAATGCCTCATCTCCATCAAACTGGGGGTATACCTTTTGGCACAGACAAAACTCAGAAATGAAACCCTTAATATCTTGGCTATGGTATTTTTGGTAATGGTTCACTTATTCTGGAATAAACAACCCCATGATCTATAGTCTGAAACCTGCATAATTCCCTACTTTGCATCAGAATTTAATAATCCACAGAATATTAAACAATGGCATCAAGCAGTAGGACAAGATTTTGCATAGGAGAAGACAGGTGGCTGCCAACCAGAGACAGATCTGTGGGCTTAAGTGTGTTCTGTCATAGTCAATGAAAATCACAGACAACCAGTAAGTGTTTCATCTTTACTAAAAAAGATTTTCAAACATAACTGTAATGGCAAAAGGTTTGAACAATTAAAAAGGAATCCAAGGAGTTGAAGAATACAATAGTGAGATTAAAAGGGAGTTGTCACCAATAGATATGTCAGGTGTACAATTTTCCTTATATGGGGGTGATATAATCTGGATTTGTTCCTTTGATGGGGAAGAGTTAATTCTGGCCAACAGTATGGCTGGGCGTCTTTGTTCATCTCTCCTCTTCTTGCTCCAGACCCTGGCATTGGATGGAGATGTTAGCTCTGCCTCTTTGTCTTCTGAGGCCAACATTAGCTATCTCTCCTGGTTGGTGTTAGGCAACTCTTCAACTAAATTCCCTAAAGCTGATGATCCTCTTCGTCTTCCAAGTCTGAGCCAACCATGACACTATGCTGCTGGACAGATTACTCTGTGAGAACATGCTAACACATTCGGGAGTCCATGGTGCTTCCAGGATTTGGATGTTGCATATGGAGGTATGAATGGGGGATAGACATCTATCCTACCCAAATAACTGTACCCTGCACTTTAACTCTGCAGTGCAAAAATATGTATCTTGTTTCACCCAGCTAGTTATACAAGAAGAAGCAATTAATTAATTACACTGTGATCAAATATGACCATATAGAACTTTGATAATTTTGCTGAAATTTCAAACATTCAAGAGCATAGTGAGGGATTTATTTGTTTCCTGGTCTGCATTATATTTATTTGTTTCAGGATTAATCTATCATTTGCAAGGCATTACTTTATAGATTACCTTGAGGGCAAGGATCCCTCCTGAATCATAAAAATACTTGCCAGATCCATTACATCCACAGCGCATAGATCAGGAAGTGGGAATATACTCCCCCAAATGCAGGGACTG
The DNA here is from genome assembly GCF_016545835.1 of Crotalus tigris. Lineage (NCBI taxonomy): Eukaryota > Metazoa > Chordata > Lepidosauria > Squamata > Viperidae > Crotalus > Crotalus tigris. Next base: position 180,180 of record NW_024097597.1, read on the forward strand.
ATCAAGAAATGACATTCTCACATACAATTCTAAAAGAAATGGACTATTTGGCATGATGAACCTATTTCCTTCTCTTTTGTGTAGGTCATGGAGGATATTCTATTGTGCCCTGAAATGAAATAATATCTTTTGTCACTTGCCCAAATTAATTTAGTTCCACCCAAATATACAATACATGATGCAGCAACTGGAATGTATAATAACTTTTTGCTTTTTTTAAAAAAAATTGAATTAATTTTTATGACAACTCTACCTAATTACAATATTCCCTTCTTCTGGGGAAGAAAGAGTGAATAAAAGAATCTTTCTGTCAGGAGAAGGAAGAAGATGTAAGCAAGTCACTTAGTTTAGGTTAATCTTCTTCAATAACTTCTATGAATGACAGTCAACTGTTGGCTGCAATAATATTTGCTGTAACTTGCTCTCTAGATGAAATGAAAAAAAAAAGAGAAATCTCATTTTTGTTCAGGCTGTGACACAGGAAAAAGCTCACCTCTTTTGTCCATTATGATTCTCATTGGGATGTTATTTTTCAAGGAAAAATAGGGTCTTCAGACTAATGCATGACAGGAAGCTTGACATTTGGATAACTATCTGTTTGGATGGTCCTTCTATCTTGGAGTCATGACCGTAGCAAGCATTACAACTTTATTCAAATTAATACCAAGACTGTATCTCCTTGGGCAAAGGGTTTAAGGGAGGGAAAGCAATTCAAGAAAGGAAACTGTCAATACAGGCAATCCTCAACTTACAACAGTTTGTATAATGACCTTTTGAAATTACGATGGCACTGGGGGAAAAGTGACATGTCCATTTTACACATGATTGTTGCAGTATCACCATGGTCACGTGGTCAGAGTTGAGATGCTTGGCAAAGATTCACATTTATGACAGTTGCCATGTCCTGTGATCATGTGATTACCTTTTGTGACCTTTTGACAAGCAAGGTCAATGGGAAAGCCAGATTCACTTAACAGCTGTGTTACTAACTTAACAACTGCCGCGACTGACTTCACAACTGCAGCAAGAAATGGGGCAAAACTCACTTAACAACTTCCTCACTTAGTAACAGAAATGTTGGGCTCAGTTGTGGTCATAAGTCGAGAACTACCTGTATAACCATTGCAATTGCTCAGTGAGGCCCCAGTAGTGGAAAAATTAAAGAAGCTCCAGTAGTTTAAGGTGTTCTTTAGAGGGACGTGTTGTCTTTATCTTTCCCAATAATCTGCGTAAATTGGAAATGCCCTCTCTGTGATGTTTCCAGGTCTTGGAGAAGCTCTTACGTTTCCTGGATGAGACCACTTGAAGTTGTTTTAATGCTTGTTGAGGTGAAATCTGTTGTATTTTCTCGCAAACATGGATGGCATCTCTTATCTCCTTCTGGACCAATTCACAAACTAGCCCGGATGTTTTTTCACTACTGATTCTCAGTATAATCTTTTCATGATCCAGCCTTTTCAACCTGAATAGCACTAACATATAACTATGATGTTTACAAATATCATAAGATGCTAAAATGATTCGGGTGTCTTCTTTCAGTCTGATAGTGATGATGCTTCTCAATACAAAGAAGTCTTTTCCCGCAAAAAAAGCAGGAAGCAAGCCATAGTTTTTGCATTATGGGATTACTATTATTATTTGGGAGGGGGGTATTTTTTCCACAACCCTCAGAGTCCAAAGGGTACTGAATATACAGCGATGCCATCCCAGATAGAACTCAAACTTTCCATTTATATTTTGGGAAGGGTTTCAGGATTAAATGGATGCTTCAGAGATGCTTGATATTTTTATTTTTCCACCCAACTGTGACAAATGAGTAATTTTGTCACAGAATTATCGAAGTAATAACTGGAAGTATCTTTAGTAGGATTCAGCATATGTGCTTTGTTAAACTACTGGATTCCCAAACAGATTCTGGCATGAAGAGCAGTTTTAATCCTTTATTTTACCCTAGACATCTATGGAGGAAAAAAATTGACTCATTAAAATAAACAGCCTGTCTTTGGACAACATAAATTATAGGACGAGTCCCTTGATACAAGATTGAGGCCACTTGAGGTAGAAGGGTTAAATACATCCTACACTCCCATATCCATGACAGCATTTCAGTCTCAATTGGCACACTTCCATTTATTTTTGAGTTTTAAAAAAATTAAGGCAGTTTTTAGCTGAGTCTTTAAATTAATGTGCAGTTTAGCTCTTGGTGTTAGCAAAATTCTGCAGACACTGGTAACATATCTGTATATTCTTGCTTGTCATTTCTAGATCGTTTCTTACAGATTCTCTTTGACAGACTCCCATCATTGGATAGTTGTAAATATTGCTAGGCTACAGAGGAAAATATGATTTGACTGAATCAACCTGCAGACATACTTAAATCAAGAAATATTATGCCATACAGTTCTCAAAAAGCGATTATATTGTGGTGATAAAGGTAGCAAAACATATTTATTTTTCCATTCTTGTCCCATCTGCAAGTTACTTTCCAGCAATCCTTTTTAAAGTGACTTGCACCCTGCCAAGGTGATTCATAGGATCGTCTTCTATAGGACATGAGAAATATTCTAGGCCTTTAGCAAATAAAGTTATTGGATTCACTCAAAATTAAACTGTGCTAGTCCTTTCGAGGTGATGGAAACAATGTCTTGTTTTATTAGCTGATATAAGTTTGAGTTTGCAACTCATAAAGAAGTGAATATCATTCTTGGGTCAGCTAACCCAACTGCCTGTATATTAAGTCCACATTTGTCTTGGTTGGTGAAGTCACCTAATCTCAATCCATGCTGCAATACCTCTTTGTTGAGGGAGGTCCTAGCAGCTTGAAGGAGATGGTGGTACACAGTGGTGGGATTCAAATATGTAAACAACTGGTTCTCTGTGTGGATGCTGCTTCTGGAAATCCATTCTGGACCTGGGCAACAAAAAATTAGCTACTGGTTCTACCGAACTGGTGTGAACTGGCTGAATCCCACCACTGGTGGTACATCTCCTTACCAAGAACTATTTTTGGACTCATTGGTACTTGTCAGCCCCTCAGGATGAAACAGACAATAAGTACAAACTCATGCACGCTAACACCACTTTCGCTATAAAGCTAAGATAAATCTTGAAAATCTGAATGCATTTAACCTCTCCCTCCCTTTATATTCATGACTAGGAAAGGTCTTATCGTGGGGCATTTTCTCAGGTTACAGTTCTGGCCAGGATTTAATTTCCTTTTACCAAATTGTTGTCTCTGTTACTGAATTACTGAATTAGAATAGAATTACAAAATAACAGAAATGGAAGGACCTCTGAGGTCTTCTAATCAACCCCCTCCTATACCATTCTGGACAAATGACTGTCCAATCTTCTCTTAAAAACCTCCAGTGATGGAACACTCACAACTGTTCCACTGATTAATTGTTCTCCCTGACAGGCAATTTCTCCTTAGTTCTAGATTGGATCTCTCTTTGATAAGCTTCCATCCATTACTTCTTATCCTGCCCTCAGGTGCTTTAGAGCAGGGATCCCCAACCTTTCTGGATTGGCAGTCCAGTGGGAAACAGAGGGCCAGGCACCTTTATGTGTGCATTCACATACATGCAAATGTGGCTGTGCATGCACGCGTGTGAACGGGGCCATGAGCAAGCATGCTCTGCAAATGGGGCTGCCAGCCCCGGCGTGAGGGTTGCGGCAAGGCTAGCACCATCGGGTTTGCTCAAGCTCTTGCCAGGCATTCATGCGGCCTGGTAGCCAAGAGGCCACGGCCCGGTAGTGGGCCATGGCCCATAGTTGGGGGACCTCTGTTTTAGAGAATAAGTTGACTCTTTCCCCCTCAGTCCAGTCTTCAATATTCCCTTCGGTAGAAGGTTGTTGAGAAGATTTTGTGCTATAACTATAATACAAATGGCCCTGGAAGAAACTGATTATCTGGATCCATTTCAGTCAGCTCTTAGTCCTGGATATACTGAGAAAACATTGGTCATGCTTGCTGATGGAACTGGGGTAGGGTACCTAGACTGGGAAGTCCTTCAGGCAGCCACTCAAACTTTGCTCATCTCTCATATTACAATGAATTTATTTTACATAGGGATGCCCTTGAAAACCTCTCTGGGTTTTGTGTATTTTATGGCTTTTGTGTTTTCTTCTGAACAATTTGGGGGTTTTTTATCTGTATTTTATTACTATTTATGTTATGTGGTACCCAGAGTCATTGTAAGAGCTGGAAGGGAAGGAGGGAGGGAGGATGGCTAGATTTAGGCTGTTTTTATAGCATAAAAAAGCTTGAGATTAAAGTCAGAAATTTCAGATTATACATCATTCATGTGATCTTTATACAATAGATTTATGAATGCAGTACTTTGATTATCAATATCATGCCTTGCAACTGAAGCAGGGTCCTGTTTTTTTCTTTGAAGTATATTTAAGATGATTTTCTAAAAAGTATATTTAAGAAAGACATTTCCTTTTAATACTTTTCCTTCCAAAGCATGTGCTATTATATTGATACTGTTAGCTAACCTGAGCCTTTTGGGGAAGTGGCAGGCAAATAAACAAAATAAAATATTAATAAATGATAAGGATGAGGATGAGGAAGAAGAAGAAGAAGAAGAAGAAGAAGAAGAAGAAGAAGAAGAAGAAGAAGAAGAAGAAGAAGAAGAAGAAGAAGAAGAAGAAGAAGAAGAAGAAGAAGAAGAAGAAGAAGAAGAAGAAGAAGAAGAAGAAGAAGAAGAAGAATAAGAAGAAGAAGAAGAAGAAGAAGAAGAAGAAGAAGAAGAAGAAGAAGAAGAAGAAGAAGAAGAAGAAGAAGAAGAAGAAGAAGAAGAAGAAGAAGAAGAAGAAGAAGAAGATTATTTATGGGTGAGAGATGTGTGTGTGTGAGAGAGAGAGAGAGAGAGAGGGAGAGAGGGAGAGAGAGAGAGAGGGAGAATGAACAAAGAAATAAATGAAGACTATCATGTTGCCTTAAATCTACCATCCCTGAAAGACTTATTGTAAGAAATTCAAGGAAATTAAAAAGATGCCATAAAGAGATACATAAAAAGAGCCCATTTACTATCCATGATTCCCAAAGTCCATGGAGCATTAATATTAGGTTAAGAAAAATCATAATTGTTTTTTTTTAAAAAAAATGAAGGAAGGTGCAAGGAACCTTTTAGTTTCTTTTCTACATGTTCAGAATCAATTTCTTTCAGAATAGCAAATACTTACCAAATTTAACAGTTTATCCCTTGAGTATGCAAATCCAATTAAAATGCTCCACCAATAGAGGATGAGATAAAACAGGCCTCTGAGAAAACGAAGCATATGTTCATAAGGTTTTTTCAAAAAAGATTTCACCACTTTTGAAACAAGCGTTCATTTCCCAAGTCACACAGTGGCAGGTGCAACAGCTGCAACACCATTGAGCTAATAAGTATACCAGATCTAACTTTAAATGATTTCATAGCCCATGAAACCAAAGCAAGGCACATCAGATTAAATAAACACCTAACTAAGTTCTAACAGATATGTTTTACATACCATGGATAAATCCTTCTTGTATATTCCTGTAGAGTATTTCCAATTAAGTCTTATTGTTTCCTATCCAAAGTGGCAGATATTATCAGGGTCTACCTTTTGAGGATTATATGGAAGCCTACTCTTTGAGGTTCTAGTAGTAGAGTTTTTTTCTTAAATTTAATCTAGTCTGAATGATGAAGGGGCACCTTCAAGTCAGTTTTGGTTCCTGGCAATTACCTAGACCAGTCCTTGCCGTTTTCTTGGTAAGATTTCAGAAGTAGTTTGCCCTTTCTTACTTCCTAGGACCAAGAAAGAGTGACTGGCCCAAGGTCACCCAGCTTGGTTTCTGCCTAAAGTAGGACTAGAACTCATGATTTCCTGATTTCTAACCTGGTGCCTCAACCACTACACCAAACTAGTATGATATGTAGGGTAGGATAGGGTAGAGTAGAGTAGAGTAGAGTAGAGTAGAGTAGAGTAGAGTAGAGTAGAGTAGAGTAGAGTAGAGTAGAGTAGAGTAGAGTAAGGTAGGGTATGTCTTTTCTGGGATACAATCATTTAAGGCAAAGCAATCTGCTTGGCATCAATATTTTCAGATAATTAATGTGTATTACATATATGAATCTAAGCCAAGGAAACTGTCCCAGGCCTCAGAAAACTTCTAGGTTCACTGTGTTAGCTAATTCTTTCATAGATGAAAGTACTTTAGTGAACTTCCTTGGCTGCTTTTTCCCAGCAAATGAGTTCTATATTCATTTCCAGATTATTTTGCTGATAACCCATGGACACAAAAGAATGAGAGATTTTACATTTTCTAAAGCATCTTATCTTTTAAAAAATCAAATCAAGAGCTAGGAACCAATAGCAGGTTACAGTCTTCTTCCTTGTAGGACGAATGCCAGAGCCAGGAGAATAGCTGTCTGGCTTGTCATAAAACTTAGATGATAGATATGGAAGGACATTGGTAAGTTCGACACCCTATTTGATCTAGGACATCCAAGCTAAAGCATCTCCAAGAGATGGATGTCCGTTCTCTGCTTGAAGGCCTCCAATGAATTAGCAGCTGCAAAGAACTTTTTCTTCTACTCAAATGCCACTCGTCCTTGAAATGCAGAAATGAGACAAATGTTACTCTGACCTCTGCCACTACTACAGGCACAAATTCTGTACAAAAGCTTTTGTGGTTAAAAGGGACTCTTTGAGGAATTGCTGAATTAGAAAGCAAATTTAAATCTTGAAAAGTTGCAGGTGAGCATGCATACAAACATCTGTCTAATTCCAGCAAGTTATTGGGTAGGGAAGCAAATTGCAATCCTATTTATATCAGCATTACAAAAATAACGGTATAAAGAGGCAAAGCCTGGAAACTTATACAGGCAGTCCTCCAGTTACGACCACAATTGAACACAAAATTTCTATTGCTAAGTGAGACAGCTGTTAAGTGAGTTTTACCCCATTTTTCAATCTTTCTTGCCACAATTGTTAAGGGAATTGCTGCAGTTATTAAGTTGGAAAACACCGTTGTTAAGTGTATCCAGCTTCCCCATTGACTTTGCTAATCAGAAAGTTGCATGATCACATGACTCTGGGTCACTGCAATGGTCATAAATATAAATCAGCTGCCAAGCATCTGTATTTTGATCATGTGACCATGGGGAATGCTGCAACAGTTGTATGAAGTATGAAAAATGGTCATTAAGTCACTTTTTTCAGTGCTGTTGTAACGTCGAATGGTCACTAAGTGAATTGTTATAAGTCGAGAACTATCTGTATCTGGAAATAGAGCATAGAAAGAATATTAAAGATGGCAGTGCTGCAGAGTATGTGTAGCTTGGTAAACTACCTGGACACGTTCATGAAGTTCTCTAAATTTTGGAAGTGATTTGCCCTTACCTTCTGTCCAAAGCTGAGAGAGAGTGGCAGGACCAAGCTGGCTTTGCACTTAAGTCAGAACTAGAACTAGTGATCTCCTGGTTTCCAGCTGTTACTTTAGCCACTATACCAAACTGGCTCTTCACTGACCTGTCCCTAAATATTCTCAAACACCCATGGGCTAAAAAGCAGAGATCGGTGACAGATAGTCTCGCTCAGCCCTGGAAAGAAAGTGCAGTGGAAATACAGAATTCAAGAAATAAAAAGTTAAGCCAAAAAGAATAGCACAGAGCAAAACTAAAGACCCGGAGCGTAGTGGACAGAAGAAAACAAAGGACGTGTAGATTTATAGGACTGCAGTTGGATTGATTTTATTTTAAATGCTCTCCTGCAGGTTTCTAATTATTTGAGTTAGTGGCAGATCTGAAAAAATTAATCACAACGATCTCCATAAAAGATTCAAGTATCTCTCTACTCAAGCTCTGTTTTTAGGCTATTTATTAAACTTCCAGATGGGCAGCATCTTGTTCCTTTGCAAAAAAATGAAATTTAAGGAGAGGCTTACCAAGATAGCAGCCCGCCAAACTGCAAGAACTGATTTCTTCACTTGGTTTCAAAAAATATAAGAGATTTCCCCAAAGGCAGAAGCTTGTCATTCTGAAATCCTGAGGAATAGCAAAGGTTGCTATAAAAATGATAAGATGGACAGACAAAAGTGATAGACTGGAATTTCCAACTTGTCATTAAAAAGCTTCATATCCTTGCCTGGTGAAGAGATTGTCCAAATGTCTTCATTTTTCAGAAGAGGATGTTATTGAATTGGCCACTAATGATAGCATGGAATGGACCATTTCAGATTGGATTATTTCCAAATTGGCCACAATTGTGAGCTCACAATAGACATCAGGTGATGTAACTTTATTGTAAGCTCAATCTGAAATTAATTGAGCTGCTAGTTCAGTGGTGGAAGAGATGCTTTAATGTGTAAACATCCCAGATTCAAGGCTTGACATTCCTAGGTGGGCTCAAACCAACTTCTAACCTGAATTTTATATAGCCAATGAATTAGCTCATGTTTCATTTTTAAAGTTATTATTTCACTGTATTCCAGTTTTTAAACTTTGCAAGCAGCATCCTGATGTAACGGTGATGTTACTTCGAGGAGGGGGAGGGGCAGGAATAAAAAAAAGAAAATGGCCTTCTGAGGTTTTGTTTTAGCATTGTCTTTTTGCTTTTTGAGTTGCTGGTAGGGTGTAGAGTACAAAATGGTTTCAGGAAGATTTGCCCATCATGTTGCCACTCCAAACAAAAGAAAACTATAGTGCCAAAAATATATGCTTCTGCTATCAAATTTTAGTAACCAAATCTAGGAAGTTTTTTGGGGCTGCAAAATGAGAATTGCCTGTCTTCATGTAATCCACAAACCAATTCGTTCCACTCTGAAGTAGATCCTTTGGCTTCTCTTTTAAAAATCTCATTCTGGCAATAAAATCTTTAGACAGCCAGAGGAAGGTCACCACACCCATCTTTTACGTCCTGGACAGAGAAGTCACTTTATTACAATATTTCAGTCACTGTATTACAATATTGACACTTTTGGATGCTTGAAGAATGTTATACATTTGGTACTGGAAAAGGTGAGGTTACCTGAGAGAATTTGTTTTTCTTTGTGTCTTGTGTGTCTATGCACCCCTGTTCCTGTAATGAAATTCTCTAAGAGTCTGTCAGTAAAAATTGCATGTATGCATGTATGTATCTAAGTATTGAGACATGGCCTGCCTTTCTGCTCCAATTAGGACTTAAAACAGGTTAAAACATGTAAACCAAAAGAAAATGTGATAAATTTACAATATAAGTTAAAATAAACAGTGAAAAAATATTAAAATAGTCAATAATTAAAAGCCTAGGGGAAGAGAGAAAGCTTTATAGATTTCCTAAATCTTGAGAGAGAGTGGGGCTAAATGCAATTCCTAAGGTAGGGGTCTTCAAACTTGGCCCTTTTATGACTTGTGGACTTCAACTCCCAGAATTCCTCAGCCAGCATGCCTAAGGGAACCCTGTCCTAAGGAAATGTATTTCACAATCTGTGAACAATGCAGAAGAAATCCCTTTAGCACATTCCAGATTTATGAATGGGAATACTTAAGATACTCAGGTCATAAGGTTTTTAGAAATATCAAAATCAATATCTTCAATAAAGGAAAATATTTTCAGGTCAGAGTTGAAATAAGGGGTTCTTCATGCTCTCTGAGGTTGATTGTTTTCTTGCAGATGTTTCATTAACCAAACTAAATGATTTAGCACTGATGATGTTACATAGTTTGGGTAATGAAACATCTGCAAGAAAACCACCAAGCTCAGAGAGCACCAAGGATCCTTCAGTTCCTAATAAGCACAAGTATCACATAACCCCTGTTGTTAAACCACTTAGCTGCCTAGCTGTTGCATTTTGCCCCAGCTGCAACTTCTGGAATTTTTCAAGTATGCTCTCATATAGAGTCAATTGCATTTATCAAGAGAGGATGCAACCAAAGCATGGGTAGCTATTAAATCCAACTTGCTCAGAAAGGGACAAAGCCAGTAACATAACTATAAAAAGGAATGTCTCCCCAGTTTGCCCTGCCAATTAGGTGATAGTTGAGGATCAAGGAGTGCTTTGAGAATATAAATATTTTCTTTCAGTGAGATTGCAGACCTATGCAAAACATTTTCCACCTCAATTCTCAAATGCATTTTTTTCTCCTTAGCAACGGCATGTTTGTGTTGTCAGGATTAATTTCATTTTGTTTTCCCTCATTTAGCTCATTATCAAATTTAGGCAACATTCCAGAGTACTGATTGTTTCCTAGAAACTGTATGGTGAGAAGCAAAAGAGTTGAATGTCCCACTTTAAGTGTTCAAAGTTCCAGACCTCTGACAGTCATTTCATATAAACAGAGACAAGATGGCGTCAGCCTCCTGACATGGACTTCTGTTCTTTTAGAAAAAGCAATCCTAAATTAGAAATACGACTGAATTATAAAGATTCAAACCAAGATTTTTTTAGGTTTAAGCTCTCAAACATTCTCTTTTTGAATGAACTCATCTGGATATTTTGCTTTCCTTTATCTACTTGGGAGAAAGAAGAAAGGCCAGCCCTCAAATGATTTAGTTATGTTTATGAAGAAAGTTGCTCTTATGTTACTAAAAATGAACAGAATACACTAACCAAGATATTTTATTTATTCATTTGTTTGATTCTGGTGACATCCTGCTTTTGTTGTATGATTTTTATTGCTTCCTAAGTATTAGTTTAGAGCAATTTAGTTGTTAGGTGAATGGTATGATTTTTCTTGCAATTCTATTAGCTATCTGGTAAACACATCTAGAAAGATATGAGCACAGAGGTCAAATGGTTTTTGTATTACTGTTGCTGTTCTTCAATATGTTTATTGAAAGGTAAAGAAGCTCTGTAGCAGAGCCTTATGGAAGGATAAGAATAAACTTGGTATCTGCCACAACTCTAGCCATCAGAAGCAAGAATCCAGACACCGATTGATTAAATCAAAAAGATGCAATGTTTGATTTAGGGCAATTTTTTTTTCAAACATTGCAAGTTGGCAACTTTAAGCTGCCAAGAATCACTTCAACAGTGAGATGAGTGACATATAAATTTAATAAAAATAAATAAAGTAGTTGTGTTGATTTAGTCTTTCTTCAGGTCATCTTTCTTACTCTCTACATTTTGAGAACTTCTGGCTACTGATAAAGCATCACATTGGTTTCAAATACACTAGACTTTCTTTTAATTTTCGTAAATGCATTTTGTGGAGGGCTAGATATGAAGTATGTTTGTATATTGTACACTGTTACCAAATCCTGCAATTAATTAGACATTTTCTAGCATTCACTAATTGCATTATGCTTTTGACACATAGCCCAGAAGTTTGGGACAGAGCTGTGGGTAGTAATCTGACCATGTTTTTGTCCCTTTGTTTTTTATTTCTTTTTCCTCTGAGTTTGACAGCACAGGAGAATATATTGGAGGAAAGTGTTGAAAGTCCATGTGTCCTCTTGACTCTACTCCTTTATAGGACACTGAGTTATGGGAAAATAGAAATCTGGGGTATATAATGTATTATTATTTGCCAAGACTTGAGCTAATTATTTTGCCTGATGATGGGTTCTTTTGAGCCATCCTTACTTTAAAATTTCACATCTCTTGACAGGGGGCCAGGATCAGAAGTAAATATGGAATGAAATTCTCCTGGTTATATTTTAATTCCTTGTAAACATTGATACGATTTCATTTTTTATTTTTTACAGGCCCAAATCAACTGTGAGAATTTTGAAGAGGTGGCCCAAAGCTCATAAAACATGTCAAATTCCCAACACTTCTATTTTTTTCCTACTTGTGCCAAAATCTTTGGAGGACTCTATTACTCTCTTTTTTCTTCACCTGTGTGTATTATGAAGAACAATGGACCGAAAGGATTGTGCCAGCTTAGAACCAGATAGCTCAGTTTCTGCATGGTGTTATCAGAAGTTCAACATGGAATATTTTCCTTGTGGCAGAGATAATGTTCAGGTTCTGATATGTCTGATATGTCTGATGTTTGGATACTGCAGAGGAGAATCTGCTGAAGAATCTCTGATGAAGCATGGTAGAATTCACAGAAACTTTGTGACAGTTTGATTTCTCCTAATACAAATATGATCCAACTATCTTTTTTTATATATATAAACAAGACAACTATATCAGCTTGATATATCTGGGCTGCAAAAAATATGGCCAAATGCTTGGTTAAAGTGTTAAAAAGTTTTGTATCTTCTTGTAATCAGGTAAAGTAAAGATTTCTCCTGCTCCAGTCATGTCCAACTCTAGGGGCAGGACTCATCTCTGCTTCTTAGCTGAGAGAGCAAGTGTTGTCTGAAGACACTCCTATGGTCATATGGCCAGCATGACTATACATCGTGGTATTACCATCCCACCAAAGTGGTACCTATTTCTCTACTTTCATTTGCAGGCTTTCGAACTGCTAGTTGGGCAGAAACTTGGAAAAGTAACGGGAATTCACCCCATCACATGGTGCTTGGGTGTCAAACTGCCAACCTTCTGATCAACAAAGGCTTCCAGAGTCTTAACCGCTAGCCCATCGCACCCTGGCAATCAATCATTGGTACCATTTAAGGCAAGGTCATTCTACAATATGAGACACAGCAGAGAAAGTGCTTCAAAATTCTGTTGTTTGACTATTAATAAGTTAAAACATTATAGAAATAAACATTCTTTATAACTCGCACATGTGCATATAAATAAATTCAGGGCAGGAGCTCAACATACCCATGTCGAACTTTGCTTCTTTTTTCTTATTTTTATAGTTATTTTATATAACTATTTACTGTTTTACCTTTATAGCTTTAGACGATCTTGATATTATTAGCTTTAACTTTTCTTCCCCAACCCGTGTATTTTTCTATACAAGTATCTCACATATCTCACCTTTAATTATTATTTTCTTGAAATTCAGGGAATGAGAATTGATGTAAAAAATAAAAATGCAATTGGATAGGCATTTACTTGGAAGCTTAGGCTGGTTAATGAATAGACTCAGAAGAAGGAGTTACTTCAGAGTAGAACTATCCTGTAAGATCAAAATTACATGCAGAAGGGAGGATAGCTATTTAAACCAAAGCTATGAATCTAGTATAAGATGTTCAAATTTGTAAGAAAGTCAAACAACCTATAAATTAAACAAACATGTTTAGAATCAGAGTTTGCGTAACTTTTTGCATTTTTGCTACATTCAAATGAAATTTGAAATAAATGCAAAACAAAGAGTCCCAAACTTCCTGTCTTGGTGACAAAAAGTTAACTCTTTCCCCCTTTCAATGAATGCCACCGAGAGCCAGAAGGTTAAGAAGAAAAATGTCCTATTTATAAGAATTTAGAATGGAAATGAAAATAAGTCTGTCATCATTTGTGTCATCCATCAGCTAAGTGCCCTTGGCAGTCTTGTTCAGTCATATGTCAGAGCTAAGTGAATCAGAAGTCAGTGAATCGTACAGAAAAACAAATGAGAAGGAAAAGGAGAAAAGAAGGTTGACAGAAGGCTTTCTCCATGCTAGAATAAATTGTCATCCCTGCATCTGTCTGAAGTTTGTCCTTTCATCTTTTTTCCCATCCTTATTTATAATTTCCTTCAACTAAACCTGGGAAAACCAAGGGCAGAGGCAGCCATGGCCACCAAATAGAGTTAAGGTTCCAGTTCACACATACTCTGTTTGCTAGATCTGCCACCTTTACTTCCTCACTATCTTGCAAAGGTGTATAAGATAAAATTTGTAACGTTTCAATAACGATCAGGCAGTATCAAAGTTCTGCTTCTAGTGATGTCTGTAAAAAGTTACAAGATAGTAGGAAGTCTGTGCCTCAAGGCCAGTTTAAGATACCCTGGAATTCTAAGGTATGTCAAAATTTGAAAGTCCCACAACATGAGGAATAAAGAGAAAAAAATATTAGAATAGATAACTGAAAAAGTGGTATGCTATTATACTTGCAGAAAGGCATTGGCAAACATAATCTGACTGTGTGGGTATGTGTGTGAGTAATAATCCTATCTACATTATTAAATACCTTTAAATAATATACTTTACAATTTCTTAGCAACATAAAATTGAAGTCTGTTAGCATAAAGGAACCAAGAACATTATACAGTTTGACCCTTAATAACAACAACTTACATTCTTGCTTCTCCTTGCATGTCACATAAAAATGTAACTTTGGCGAGAAGGACTTCTTCTGAAGTATTTTTTTCAACAGCTCATGTCTGAACTTGGACTGCTATCCCATAACCAGTAGTGGTGACTTGAGTGTTCTGAATAAAACAAAAAAAAATATTTAACAAAAGAGGAAGTTGTGGGTGCTCTAACACTGGAGGTTTTCAAAAACAGACTAGACAACCATTTGTCTGAAATGGTATAGAGTCTCCTGCTGAAGCAGGGGGTTGGACTACATGACCTGTTATTCTGTTATTTGCACGATGACTTTATCGTGAGCATGTTGTCATTTGCCTCTTGCCTCTCTCATGGATATAATGTCAGAGTCACACAGCGGGTGGGGAGGTGAGGAAGGGAAGCAGCAGTAATGTTTAAAGTGTGCACAATCCAAAGAAGTGGAGCTTGCATTGTGCTGCTACAATCCTACCAGCACCATTGTGACAAAAACATTCAATTCTACAGGTCTTGTTGCAGTTTCCCTTAAGGAATATAGTTAACACATTTTAATGTAAATGTTTTTTATGGCCACTCCTCGTTATGTAGATTTTTCTGACAGGGACTCTTAAATGTCAGTTCCCACTGGTAATCTTTTTCAATATACCTAAATACAATCTCCATCCTTTTCATGCAATTCTAACATTCTTCACTGGATTCATCTTTTATGGGTGTGCTAACCTTTGACCAAAAAAAGATGGATATTGGTGAATTCTACTTAGTAGTAAAATTATCAGTGCCATGGCAGGTCCATTGCAATGAATATTACAAATTCTTTCCCATAGATATCCATGACAGATTACAGCTGCATGCCTATTTAGGATTACACAGCTTCTATTTCCATTGACATGACAATAAGCTCCACTACATTCATCAAGATAAGATTCTGTGATAATTTTAATGCCTAAGCTGTCACGCTGAGGTCAGCAACGTGCTGTTTACCTGCCTAGCTAAAAATAGCACAGCATTTGTGGAAAACTCTTTATATTTAGTGCTAGATATAATATTTTCCTGAATGTTTTGTTAAACTTTCTCACAACCTGGCAGCATATTACTGTTTATTTCAATGTACCCATAAATACTCTTGAGACCTGATCTGCCCCGTTAAACAGCTGTTGTTTTTAAAGTGTTAGGTGGAATAGCTACTGTGGTAAGTTGCTAAATTGGAACAAAAAGTGAGAACAACAAAAAGAAAACAGGTAGTAATTATTTTCTATATTTTTTCTGTATATTTAAAGAAGTACACCTATTGGGGGCATTTTTCACTCCCATATTTCTGAGAAATAAAAACAGGATCAACTTGCACACAATTTGAATGGGGAACAGTAGGCTTCAGCTGAAATCTGGCAAGACTGAGTGGCTTTGGGTTTTAGGCCCTGCTAGTTCTAGGACTGTACCATCTTTGGTGCTGGATGGGGTTGCACTGCCCCAGCCAGACCCAATGTATAATGAGGGTCCTCCTAGACTCATAACTCCTGCTCAAAGAGCAGGTGGTAGTCATAGCTGGGAGAGCCTTTGCACATTTTCATGTTGTGCACCATTTGCACCCATTCCTAGATTGGGGGGGGTATGTTCAGAGTCATTCAAGTCCTAGCCACATCTGGATTAGACTACAGTAATGCATTCTTCATGGGACTGCTTAAACTTGTGCAGAATGCAGTGGTACATGCAGTTAATGTCTGTTTCTAGAACAGCATGTATTATTTCTCTGCTCCACAAGTATATTGGCTGTGAGTTTGCTTCTGGATCAAGTTCAAGGTCCTGGTTTTAACTTTTAAAGCCTTTCAGTGGCAGGAGCTGGATTATCTAATAATCTGTCCCAGATTATATACTTTCCATCCTATCAGGTCCAGCAGAAGAGACATGCTAAGGGTCTTACTTGCTACAGAATTAACTTTACAAGTCCCAGGAGATAGCTCTTCTCTGCCATGGTGCCCACCTTATGGAACATTATTCTCCTTGAAATGAGGTCAGCTCCATCACTGTTAATGTTTCAGAGATCCCAAAAGATCTGGCTATGCCATCCAGCCTGAGAGTCAGTGAAACTCTAAGATGGCCGACCAGCACCAGGAAAATCAGGAGATCCAGGCAGTTCAAATGTGAATAAAAATTGTAAGCTTAATCGGTCAACAAGAATCTGAACTACCAATGGATATGTGAAATTAGCGGGAGTTAAAAATAGAAAAGAATTCAAGGTGGACTGGACTTAGTTCTCTTGTGGGCAAGAAGGGATTCATGACTGATGACCCCTCCCTTGGGCTCAGCCTGGTCATCTCCTACGATGGCTCCATTACAGTGCCTTGTGAAATAAGATATTCAGATAAAACAGACACTCTAACAATGCTGAGTTCCTGAAATGATAGCTTTGCCCACCTTCTCTCTTTAGGTATAGTAATAAAGTTCAATTAATCAAAATCGTTTTACTTTCATAAGGTAAATAAAAGGCATACCAAAGGAGGAATAGCTGTCTTGATGTCTTTACAGGATGAAATGAATGTCTTACTCTAACTCAGATACACACAAGCCTCTCTCAGTTTAATGCATCAGAACCATTACTGTTTCATATAAATATCCAAGAAAGCAATTATGAGCACCAACATATTTTTTTTTTCTCCAAACATCTCAAGATCTCACTGAAAGATAATGAATCTTGACTTGCTGTGATAAAAAGCATGTGTGGGAGCTACAATATAAAGTACAGCTTCAAAATGGCTGCAAGTCAGTTTTATGCATTGTTAAACTGAAGATGAAATAATTCACGTACTAAAGAAGAATCATGATATAGTTGCTACCGTCAAAGTATTAAAGCTTTGACAACACCTATGTGCTAATATAAACTTGTCATAATTATGATTCAGGTTTATTGAAACTATGCATAGAGTGCTCAGTGCTGCAGTGAAGACTAAGATGTGTGTTAAAGCAAAGGTAAGAAAAAAACTCTGAAATTACTTTATAAGTTGGAAATTATAGTATCCTTGATCTACGTGCACTAAACTATAATATGTTTTATTTAGTTTTGAACTGTATAAAGTGAACATTTTAGTAGCATTTAGTAAACTATGGCTTTGGTTTATTGTGTTATGTTAAATAAGTCAAGCCTGCCTTAGTTAATAAAGCATGATATGACGAAGTATTAACTGTGAATCTAATCTCTGTTACTGGGTTTCTAGTTCATGCAGAAGCAGACTTCCTTGACAATTCAATATGACTTCCTAATAGGTTTGCTTGGCCTAATAGGTTTTATATGTTCTTTCTCAATGTTGGAACTGGGATGATGGGAGTTACCATCTGGAGGAGAGTAATAATTGCAAGTTCCTGATCACAATCAGGGTTTTGTCTTTATTTTAATGGAATTGTTGGTCCTTCTTTTTTTGGTAAACCACTGAAAGTTTGAGCTGGGCAGTCCTATAAATTCCACAAGTAAACAAACATTAGAACTGAAGCATTTCAACTTCTTACATGACAAGGAAATGCTAAGCAGGGCAGAAGTTTTTCTTACTCTGGAAGGAGGATGGCTCAGATGGAAAAATCTTTATGTGACACCTGCCCAACACCCTTTTTCAGAGACACCATGAATTAACCTCAAGGTGTAGGGAAAAATGTTTCAAATGATGGATGCGATGTTGCATTATCAGCCCCTCTCCTCTTTTATACCTGTGCACATACCAAAGGGATGGGCTGGTATTAGGATGTCATACCCTCCTATTTGCCCATTTTGATTTCCTCTGATCTCCCTCTGTGGGAAATTAGAGCAGCAGTTGCCCTACACCACTTATAAAAATGATGCTCGCAGTTAATTCAAAGGTCAAGGAGAGCTGGGTTCAAATCCTGCTCAGACATAATGGTGAGATGATTTTCAGCAAATCTGCCTTGCTGACTTAGCCTAAATTGTTCCACAAAGCTATTGGGAGAATGAGAATTGAACTATAAGGAAGGCTGGGCACTGAAGAATTGATGCTTTTTTTTTTTTAATTGAAAAAATTTTAAGAACTTTTACAAAGACAGAAAAAAACAATAACAAAAAAAAACAATACAACCCTCCCCCAACCCCTCCCAAACCACCCCCTCCCTCCCCCCCCGGAGCTTCCCAGAGCAGAATATAGGCTTAATTAAAAAAAATTAACAAAATTATAAGATAATTAAGAATAAAATATATATGAAAAAAGAATTATAAACCTTAAAAAGAGAAAGTATTTAAAAAAGAAAAACAAAGAAAAGAGAAAGAAAAAGTAGAATTTTTATACAAATTATGAAAAAGCTAAATGATATTTTTTTCATATCCAATTTAAATTGTATGAAATTTACCCATTTTTCCCATACAGCAAAAAATTTCTCTTGCGTTTGCTCTTTTAGGAAAGCCGAAATCTTTGCCATTTCCGCCAAGTAAGATACTTTAAAAAACCACTCTTGCAAAGTAGGCAAAGATTCCTTCTTCCAGTATTGACCTACTAACAGCCTTGCGGCTGTAATCAAATTCAACATCAATATAACCTCCTTAGCATCACAATCAGTAACAATACCAAGCAAAAACAATTGTGGAGTAAATTTTACCCTCTTTCTAAAAATTCTCTGAATGTTCCACCATATCTTAATCCAAAAAGCTTTTATATTTTTACACGACCACCAAATATGATAATAAGTGGCATCCAGGCAGCCACATCTCCAACATTTAGGCTGTAAGTCAGGATACATGAAAGACATCTTTTGTGGATCAAGGTGCCATCTGTAAAACATTTTATAAAAATTCTCCCTTAAATTCTGGGCTTGTGTAAACTTAACATTTCTCACCCAGATAGTTTCCCAGGTATCCAGTAGAACTGGTTCACCAAAATTCTGCGCCCATTTAATCATACAGTCTTTAATTAATTCTGATTCTGAATCCAGTTCCACTAGCACCCCATAAATTCTCTTAATGTGAGTTTGTCTTTGATCCTTTACTTGCTTAAAAAGATTTTCATCTTCTCTAAGCAAGCCTAAATTACGGTCCATCTTCCATCTATCTACTAATTGTCTATATTGAAACCAAGAATAGGTAATATTTTCATGTACTAGGTCTTCCAAAGATTTTAACTGCCAATTTTGACCATCCCATCTAAGTAATTGTGTATAAGACACCATATCCATTTTAACACCTCTCTTTATCCCCTCTATCGCATGCCAAGGTATAGCCCATAATGGTAATTTAAAATCACTTTTATAATATTTCCTCCAAACCCTAAGTAAAGAGATCCTTATAATATGAGATTTGAAGGCCCAATCCACTTTTTTATTAAATATTAAATAGGCATGCCAACCAAAAAGTAAATCCCATCCCTCCAAATGGAGTATCTCTAAATTTGTTAAATTTACCCAATCACTAATTAATGTTAAAACCACAGCATCATAATATAATTTCAAATTCAGTACCTTGAGTCCACCTCTCTCACGGAAGTCCTGCATGATTTTAAACTTTACCCTTGATTTTTTCCCTGCCTAGAATTGATGCTTTTGAATTGTGGTGCTTGGGTTCTTGAGAGTCCCATGGATTGCAAGGAGATCAAATCAGTCAATCCTAAAGGAAATCAACCCTGACTGCTCTTTAGAAGGACAGATAGTGAAGCTCGAATACTTTAACCACTTAATGAGAAGAGAAGATTCATTGGAAAAGACCGTGATGTTGGGAAAAATTGAAGGCAAAAGGAGAAGGGGGTGGCAGAGGGTGAGATGGTTAGATTGTGCCATTGATGCAATGAACATGGATCTGGGCAAACTCTCAGGGACATTGGAGGATAGGGGAACCTGATGTGCTATGATCCACGGCGTTGTGAAGAGTTGGACACAACTTAGTGAATGAATAACAACAATAAAATTGGGAGAATGAAATACATTTGTCCCCATGTCTTAAGCACGTTTTGGAGGAAGACTACACAAGACTGTCTGAACTGGTTTGCAAGAGAGTGATAGAAGGTAACTGAGATTTTTGGATAAAACGGGTGATCTTTTCCCAAGAAAACTGTGACATGTGATCTGTAGGATTTCAATAGTGGCCTATTACTGTGCTATTTCAATGCAGCCGGGCCATGGAACAGAAATAAATAGAGCTTCCGCAATAACAGTCTCGGTGGCAAATTGTCTGTAAAAGGCAGTGCTTTCAATTAAACATAGGGGGGATTACTTACAGCAGCCTTAAGATTTTTGTAGTTAAATTGTTCGCTCAGTGGAATCCAAATCATGTAGATTGTCTATAAAATAAAATGAAAACTACACAGAAAAAGAAAAGGAAAGGGAAAGGGATGGGAAACTAGCCATTGTATTAATCTGACAATGATTACAAAGGAAATGTACTCCAGAAAGATTAATCACATTTATACTCACAAGAAGAAGGTGCTTGAAATTCTCTAATCCTTGTTCACAGCTTTCAGGAAGTGAAATGGTTTGCATAGCATGGAATCTAAATCCCAACTATTTATGCAATCCATTCAGCAACCTCTGCTGTTTCACACCACTCTGCAATTAGACACAAGGAAAGAATTAGCAGCATTGAACAGAAAGTGTTATAGTGTTCAAGAGGCCCTCCCAAAAACTCTGCCATGTTCAACAATCAACTGAAGCTTCTGGAAAAGCATTATTATTTCACCTAGGCTAGGATTATCAACATGAAATTAGGGATTGGGTTCTTTGATTTTAGTGAAAAATAAATAAATAAATCAGCAAAGCCCCATCCACAGGATGCAGGCAGTACATGAAATCAAGTCCCCCTCTGGTCTGCAGAAAAACTTCTCTCCACAGAACTGGTCCCTGGTGCTCAAAAGGTTGAGGACCTCCGCTCTAAAGGAATTAAAGATAGTTCCTTTTTACTATGGCCAAATTGTAATTATCTTGGGGATATAAAATTATTATGTGTATCTTTTCTGATTCAGTTGCCATTTTCTAGCATGGTTACTTATATGAGAAACAGCTGTATCTTAGGAAAAAAAGTGCAAGTTTTACAGGTATCCAGCATCCTGGAAAAAGCTACTATATGAAATCTTGGAAATCCACTTCTGGTTCCTGTTCCCAGAACACCTACTTGGACTCCCACCAAGTTTATTTTCTTATGAAATTGTTTGTATTATCTGCCCATTGCCAGATACTAAATTCTGCTTTACATGCTGCATAGTAATGTGCCATCCTCATTTTGGATAATGTCTTAGGACCCCATTGCAACCTTAGAGCCATTCTCAGATGGTAAAAATCTTGGGTAGTAAGCTGAAGGGTTGGAAAGCTAGATGGAAGAGGGTACAAAATGTCTGCAACTCCTTTTCTTAAAGTCATGTCTTTAAGTCCTTAAAAGAGGCCAGTAGGGTTGGGGTCAACTCAATCTCTGCATGGATGATGTTTCACAGGACGGATATCACCACAGAAAAGATTTTTTCCTAGCCCCACCATATGATATTTTCTAGCAGACAGAACTAGAAGCATGCTAGAAGCTACGGAATCTAATGGGACAAGTAGATATAACCAGGGATCTGGTCCCTGAAATAATTTGGTCCCATATCATGGATGGCTTTGTAGCTTTATAAAGAATTTATAGAATTGACTTTAGCAGCATATTGACAACCAACACAACTCATGGAACAGAGGTATAATGTGCTCTCTCAAGGGAGTGTCCATAATTACCCATGCAACTGAATTCTGCACTAATTGTAGCTTTCAGATGTTGTTCCAAGGGTAGCTCTGCATAAAGCACTTTGCAGTAGTCCATTCACGAGATGAGCAAGGCTTGAATGACAATGAGAAGAACCTCCCCATATAAGAATGGGCACGGCTGGTGCACAAAACAAACTTGAACAAAGACTGTCTTGGTCATGGTTGCTACCTGTTCCTCCCCAAATTTCACACAAGTTCTGTTGGAGTAGTGCAAATCCATCCAGAATATCAGATGGTAAGTCGCCAGAACCAGAGTCACACAGTCTTGCTAAAGTTGAGATGAAGCCTGATTTTCTCCATCCCTATTATTTGCCTTTGCATCTGCAGTGCTGCATAGCGAGACCTAAACTATATGTGGGTGTACTTCAAATAATCCTTAAAGATCCCAAAAAGTTGTCTGCAAAGTCCTCTTAATACTTTATTAATCATCCTAGATATAAGCTAGTGCTTTGATGAAGTGATTATATCTAAGCCGTAGATAGCTTAGCCTGACAGAATAAGTATTGTTTTGTATAATTGCTGTTAGATGCTTTCAAACATTCAAGGTTTTCCTTGAATTAGTTTGTATTACAGCCTCAGAAGCATTAATTTAATAGCTTCTCAACTGCATGCTTTGAAAATATATTATAGCAAGAGTTGATTCCAAATTCATTTTTCACTTGAGCTGAGCCTCTAACATGACAAACACACTGAGTCTTGAAATATAAGTGGGAAATGGTCACCGAGGGCCCTCAGAACAGACAATGGCAGTTGGATCTGCAAGTATCTAAATAAATTGCCGGGTATTCCCATGCTACTTTGAATGGAGGATTGACTGTGCTCAGGAAAAAAAAAAGCAAACAACTTTATAAGCAGTAATGATCCTGACTCAAAACAGAATTCCCCTCAGCCAAACAGTAGCAATAGCAATCAATGGCAATAAAAAATAGTGTATTAGTAAAACAAATTGAAGAAAGAAAGTTTTTGAACTAGTTTTTAAGACTGTATGGGCATAAAACATCCTCCTTAATCCAATGATTTTGGCTGCTGTGAATTTCAGGAACGTCTATTTATTTCTACCCTGCCTTTCTATTCAATCAAGTATTCAAGATAACAGGTCAGTTGTCTCGCTTTGAATAGGGAACATCTGACATTACAGATCATTTCTCATATGCGAGTGAAGCCAAGATTTCAGTGAATCAAGGATGTCAGAGTAATTCATAACTATTTCTTTAAAGCAAAATAGAGTGATCCACCAGCACCATCCATAATCCATTCACAGAGTTCACTACTATTCATCTCCATATGTATTTTTTATTCAACTCTTTTGTCTATTTCAAAAGAGTTGGACCAGACATGAAATTCATATGCAATTGACTAACATCCATCACAAACTGGTTCTTATTCAAAACTTGGCCACAAAAATATTTTGGCCTTCGAAAAGTTGGATTTAAAAAAATGTGCATTTTTGGTTGCATACAAGGCATGCAAAGAATAAATAAGGTTCTCTGGGCATTTCTAAAAATGCACAGGATGCTTCAGAACTTCAAGGGAACAAGCTGATCACTGAATATATGCAGGACAGATATGGATTGGGTCTAGATTCATATTTGAACTGAGTTGGGGAACTAGCTTGAACTATGCATGCTCAAGTTTCCAATGTGTCAAGTGCCAGGGAAATCAGGAGATTCAGGCAATTCAGATTAATATAAAGATTTATTGCAAGCTTCATTCTCTGCAAGAATCTGGCCAAGTGACTGTTAAAGGAAATGTGTGGGAGTTAAGAATAGAAAGGAATTCAAGGTGGGCTGGACATAGATCTGTTGGGGGCGGGAAGGGACATAGGATGCATTTGACCCCATCCCTTGGGCTCAACCTCTTACATAATGTTTCTTTTAACTGAAACTGGACTAAAATGAAGATATTCAAATGACTTACATGGGGATCTTACACTTTATTGTCACAATAGCAATTTTGTGATCTTATGGCTGAGAGTGGACTCAAAATGCAATTGGCGTGAAGCTTTGAATTGAGCAAGCGCAGAACAGCTTGAATTTCTCACTTACCTGGTTAATCAGGAAGCACATAATTGTTTCCATTCATTGATTACGCATCCCCAGATGGGAACTGAAATTTATATTCTGCTGGAAATCTGCTTCCCAGATTCTGGCTCTGATTCTGATCAATTTCATCTTGACTGAGATTCCAAATCATCACTGACACTAGGGTTAGTTCTTTAAGCTTAGATCAAGTAAGAAAAAGAAAATTGGGCCCTATTCGAGAAATCTGATTTTGCCACTAGAGATGCTTGCACATAGGGGACTCTGTGGAATCAGAAGCCTCATACAAATTTAGAAGTCCATTTCATGTGGATTAATCTAGCCACATTCAAGAAAGGCTGGAAATGGCTGACCTGCATATCCCTATCATAGGCATCCAGGAAAACTCACAATGATGTCTAAATGATGTGTCATGATATTATATCCCCTGCTACAGATGCCTATGAATTCCCTATGATTCCTCTATAATTAAAAATTAAAAATGCCTTAATAGGGAGTTCACCGCATCATATAGTTTTTTAACCACTCTCTGCATTTCCCAACTCTTTCTTTGGAGCTTTGCCAGAAAGCAAAACACAGCATTCCTCAATTAGAACTGGCATACATCTTGGATCACCTGAAATCTGTCTGTCATGGTTAACTGCCTCTCAACTTTGAGTCAAGTAATCCTATGTAGCAGGGATTTCCCTCTTTTTTCTTATATTAAATCTAAGCAGGAATATAAATGAACTCTGAAAGCTCCCTCTATTTTTATCTTTATTGCCTTACTTCCCCTCTCAGTATGTGAATCAGTCTTGTTAAGTACAAGGATATTCCTTTTATTTTCTGACATAACAAGGATATTCCTTTTATTTTCTGACATAACAGAGTCAAGAGGGAAAAAATATTACTGAAGCTAACTGATAAGACAAGGAGAGGAGAGAGGGAAAGTTGCAAGTTAAAGGAGAAACTGGAACATTTTGAACAGATCTGTGTTGAATGGGATATTTTAAATGAACTACGGTGTTCTGAAAATTCTTATCTTACTTCAGTTCTCTTTGCTGCCCCATCAGGAACTGTTTCAGTTGATTTTTTTCCTTCTTTGAAAGCAGAGCTGCTACTTCTTGAGATGTAAAATCTGCCAGTGGGAGATCATGTACTATTCAGACATTAGAAAAGCATGGAGTCACTCCAGCAGAGTGTGTTAGGATGATAGAGAAAGAGGAAAAGAAAAATGCATGCTTTCCTCCAACCTCCTAACTAAAGTAATGTGCTTTAAGGGTTGGTGAACAGTTGTATTAGTACAGGCCAAGAACACAAAACTTCTTTTGAAGTTTTTTTTTAAAAAAAAATGAAAAATATGGAAAGAACTCAGAAAAATATAAACTTGCCCCCATCTTTAAATTTTTCTTCATTCTCCAGGGAATCTTCATTTTTGGATCCTTCTTCTTTTGTCTTTTTTTTTAAAAAAAAAAATATTTTTAAGTCAATCCAGAAAAGTACAAGAGGAAGTTCAACCATGGGTTCTTGGAATGGTTATGTTGGCCCCGATACTCAAAGGGAGCTTTTGGAAGAAAAGAGAAAAGTGGCAATAACATTTCTTAATGGCTTTTTTCTGCCAGAATGCAATTGCAGAAGCAGCATTGTTCCAAACAGACATTGCACCATGGCAAATGAAAACATATAAAGTATGAAGAATGTTATTTCATGTCTTGCTGAAAAATACTCAGAATACTAAAATTGTTCTTACAGACAGCCTCTCCTCCAGAAAGCCACCTGCCAACATTTGCAACCAATATTAAATTTTCCTTTAAGAGCAGCTGCACACGTACTGGATTGCAAGTGCAGAGGTGCATATAAATATGACACACACTATTGAAATGTTTTCTCCACTTTGCTTTTTGCCTCGTAGCTTAGCAGCACAATCCTGAACATTTAGAGTCTCACATTCCTGTAATAAAAATTCCCTGTAGTTAGGATTAGATTGCAGTTTCTGCATGTTCACAACCTTAAAGTGGAGAGTAATCAAAATTTGACAAGGCAGTTGGAGGGAAAGTGTTCAGGCGCCACTTATGGAATTGGGGGGAGGGAAAATATCCTCTTCGCTTAGTTCAAAAGATTCTAATTACATTAATATTTAAAAGTTTCCAGGCGTCAAAATCCTGTCCCGTAAGAAAGAAAAGTGGCCACAGCATTGAAAAAGGGCATCCATTCTCTTTGGAACAGGCCAGTGGAGTGTCTGAGAGTGAGGCTTGCAAGAAGCAGACAACTGTCTGTGGAGATTCTCTGTCATCCAGATCATGGTTGTCACAAAGGTGCTTTTTTAAACCTTTGTTTTTAACCTTGTCCTTTCTTCCTTTTTTTCCTTCCCACCATCCTGCCAGAAACGATGAAGCTTTTTGGATGAGAAGCGAAACAAAGGGAAAGTAAAGGAAATCCAATTGCCTTTTGAAAAAGCACCTCTGAGACA
The DNA here is from genome assembly GCF_016545835.1 of Crotalus tigris. Lineage (NCBI taxonomy): Eukaryota > Metazoa > Chordata > Lepidosauria > Squamata > Viperidae > Crotalus > Crotalus tigris. The sequence continues at coordinate 206,445 of NW_024097597.1, forward strand.
AGTATGCGAACAGTTTGGGGAATGAGGAAGCATCTTGAGGTAAAGGCGGCCCAGCCTGTTGACAGCCTCGGGCACTAGCTGTGAGGGGGTAAAGAGAGGAGAGAGGAAGTGGCAGAGGAAACTGCCCAGTATCCGGACTGCAGAGGGGGACTGGGCTGGTCCGGGCCTCTGGCAGCTGGCTTCCATCCTGCCGACCACTGCACAGGAATCCCGGAGATAAGCCTCGCCCGTGCTACCACGGCAAGCACCCTACCTCTGCTGAGGTGGAAGTGAGTGGTGGTGGTGGCCTGCTAGTGAACCCTTTCAACTGAGTTCCCTTCCCGCCATTGCTGCCTTTTTATCTGAACTGCCCAGTTTGTCTTTCTGGAGAAACTGGAGGGCAGCACCTGGTCTCAGGTAAGCTGGCCATCAGAAAGAGCGCGCAAGTGTGCCAATGGTGATGTCATGTGTCTGATTAACGAAACACTTCAAAGAACCTTCAGGCAATTTTTTAACCTAAAAAGCCTTTATTAGTGTTACAGAGATGTCAGCAGGGCATGGTGGAAATGCTAAGATCTGAATTTCCCTTCCTTTGCACATAACATTCCAGCATTTCCCCTCCCCTATTTTGGGATCATGATTCACATCTTCCAATTAACTTGGAGGGCAAAGATTTACTTCCATTTCTTTTTCCCAGGCTTTCCTTATATTTTCCTCCCTTTTCACTGTCACCTGATTTAACTCTAAAAATATCAGACAGTTCTGCATATATTATCAAAGCAAGAATATTCAATATTAGAAACGTTGACATCCGCCCCCCCTTACAAAAAGAACAGAGCCTGTAATGTAGACAAAGCATATGTTAATGACTAGTTCTCGGTTTGTTGGGATATTTCGTTTGAAACCTTTTGACGAGCCTGTCAACTTTCACCTCACTGGATTTCACCCAGGTGGCTTCAGACAACGGGTATCCCTTCCATTGTACTTGGTACTGCAATTTCCCTTTAAAAACTCTAGAGTCAAGAATACGTTTCACTTCATAGTGGGTCTGCCCCGCAACTACGAGGGGCCCAGGTGCCTTCTTCGGAGGAAGTCTTAGAGTGGAGGCCCGATAAGGTTTCAACAAGCTACAATGGAAAACTGGGTGAATTTTCCCTAAAAGTCTAGGGAGTTTTAGTTCTATGATGAATGGGTTGATGATCCTTACTATGGGGAAAGGCCCCAAAAATTTTGGTCCCAATTTCTTGCTGGGCAATTTGAGGTGTAGATATTTATATATGCCTTCAAATTCACCTCAATAAATTCCAGTGCCTCTAAGTAGGCACTTCGTCACCCACTGAGCTTTCTTTCTACAGTGATTCATATCCCTGATTTGCTTTTAATTTTTTTAACTCAACTCTAGACATCTTTAGTTGGTGAACAACACTGAAAACAAAGTATCTAAAGCAGGGGTGTCCAACCTTGGCAACTTTTAAGACTTGTGGGTTTCAACTCTCAGAATTTCCCAGCCAGGATGAGAAAATACAGGGAAGACACATTTCTAGGATGCTGTGTTTATCTTTTCTGTTTTAAGTCTATTTTTAGGTGTTATATTTTTTTTATTTGTGTCTTTTATCATTATTGATTTGATTGCAGTTTTTTATTGTTAGCCACCCAGAATCACTGAGAGTTGGTCAACATACAAGCTTAATACATTATATTACTAGGATTGGTTGCACAGTCAGCCAGATGTTTAGATTGGATTTGTCATTTTTATCCACCTATGAAGGCTTTCCCAAGGACCTGGGATAGGCAGATGTTGTTTGATGATGTTAAAGGCATTGTTGCAGGATATAAGCTATTGCAAGTTTAGTTGCATTTTTCAGTTGACTGATAGTGATTTTCTCAATATTATTATTATTTGGAATTTGTAGTGATTATGTCTCACATTTTCAGGATACCTTATTTCATATAATTGCTCTATATGATATTGGACCAGGCAAAAGTTATACCTTCTTTGAGCTTTCAATTTTACTTCCGTATGCTTTTCAAGAAAATATGACTTTATTATTCTAAGTCAAGTACTTACTTAGTTACTTTATTTATTTATTTATTACTTTCATTGACATATATTTAAAAAATGAGCCTGGGGCTCTACTCTTATTAATCTGGTTCTCTGAAACTAGTCTAATGCACTCAGCCTAACAGCTTTCATTAGCTTTGAAAATGACCTTAGCAAATCTAATCAAGTTTTTGCTGTAACAAACAAGAAAGTTATACTTTTTCTTGGTTGCATACTTTTCATGTTTATATAGAGAAATAGTTCACATACATAAACACACACACACACACACACACACACACACACATACACACACACATTCATGCTGTGCATCTGGTTCCCATAAAACTTGTATGGGTGAAGTTGTTTGGCTTTTATATTCTTAATACTGTGCAGGGTTTATTTAGCAACTGCATATTTTAAATTGCACTACTTGAGGTTTTGCTTCTTTGCTTCAGGAACTGAAGCATTTTAGACATGCCCTTCTGCAGACAATGTAGCTTTGATATCTACAGTATGATGAAAATCTTCTTCTCGCCCTAGTTTCTGTATGAAGAAAATACCAGCCCATCAGCTTGGACAGCTGCAGTCCAGAAGCAGTCTATATGCTAGTCTATACAGACAGTTTTAGTAACCCAGATTTCTACATAGAAATTTGTTAGATGAGGGATCAGAAAATGTTGTTGTGCCATTGTTTTCTTTCTTTAAGTCTATTTTACTAAACCACATATGTAATCAAGAAAAGACAACTTCAGAGATCTGGTAGAGAACAATATTTTTTTTTTTCATGTTAGTGGGTACCTTTGCATTCTCAATATACCTATCGACTATTCCAGTTTAGAATAAAATGGCTTGTTACATTCAAAATATGTTAAGCAATAGTTATGACTGAAAATAGGATGCTTTAGTAGCCATTCAACTTTTTTAAAAGCATAGTGGTTCCTCTTTTTTAAAGGCAATGCCAACTTGAGTATAGAACTTCAGTTTAAAACTAAATTAAATAAGAAACGGAGATGAGCATCACCCCCTTGAGTCAGATATGACTGGACAGGGGAATCCTTTATCTTTACCTTTATATCTACAAAGCTCATGGAATGTTTGAGTGGGGGAATGAATACGGAAGATCAGGTTTAATTTTTTTGAACCATAAAGTGAAACCTCGTACTTGGAAGTTTACAATTATACATCAATTGATTGATTATGTGTCATCAAATCATTGCCAACTTTTAGCACCACATAGAATTTCTCCAGGGTGATCTATCCCCAGCATGTGCCTTCAGGTCTTCTTCCCACTGGTGCACCCATTACCACTGTAATGGTATCCACCCAAATTACTCCTGATGACTTGTCATCATCATCTGTTTCTTTTTACCTTTCTCGGCTTTATAGATTCCTCAGGGGAGCTGGATCTCCATTTAATGTGATACTGGCAATTTGTGCTTTGAGTAAGAGCTTTGGATTGATTTGTTCTATGTTCCATTTGTTTGTTTCTTGGATGTTCATGATATTCTCAAGAGTCTTTTCCAACAACAATGTTCAAAAGCATCAACACTCTTTCTACTGTACATCTTCAAAGTCCAACTTTCACTTCCATACGAAGTCACAACCAAAACCATGCCTTCAGGCTTCTAATCTTTGTAAAGATAGATACGGTCACAAAATCTAAAACACCTCTCCTCTGCTTTTATTGTTTTCTTACCTTATCTGTAGCTGTTATTTGACCTCTGGTTGCTTTATTGTTGATAATCAATCCTAAAAGGCAAATGTTATGCATCACTTCAATTTCTTCATTTTCAGTTCTAAGGAGGGGTTTTGTACTAATATTTTTAATTTGGTCTTCTTTAAATTTAATTCTAATCCTATTTTTTTCACTCTGCTCCTTGACATTTACTACTAGAGCTTGCATATTCATTCTTTCATTATTCATTCATTCACTTATTCATATTATGTCTCTATTATTTTTACAAATAAATCAAGGTGGCAAACGTATCTAATATTATTTTCTCCTCCTATCTTCCTCACAACAACCCTGTGAGGTACAAAGAGGTCCAAAGTCACCCAGTTGGTTTTCCTGCCTAAGGCAGGAATAGAACTCATGGTCTCCTTGTTTCTAGCCTGGTGCCTTAATCTTAGACTTAGACCAAACTGGCTCTTATTTGCATTTTCAGCAAGTAAGCTATTGATCTTTTTGTCTCCAGTTTTAAAACCACACTCAACTTTTTCCAATCCAGCATCTCTAACAATAAATTCACCATATAGCCTGAATACATAAGAGGAGAGTATATAACTTCTGTCATTTCTTTGATGACCTGGCATCTTTCTGTTTCATCACGTTCTGCCTAATTGTGCCATCCCAAAGGGCTTTAAAATCTAGCCATGCAATAAACACCATAACATTATTAGTACCTGAAAGATCCTCGGTTATTCCTCCATAGTACATTGAATGCCATCTGACCTGAGAGGCTCATCATCCCATATTATATTAACAATCACATTATATTAACTATCCATATAATATTGTGTTCTTGATAAAATACAGAAGTGATTCACTGTTGCAATCTCTGTACAACATGAAATAAAATTGTGTCTTTATCATTGTCACTAAAATGACTATCTGCCTCTAGCATTTTCCTATGTTGCTTCTACGCAAATATAGGTACCTGCTTGCTTTAGCTGGGCAGCTGAGATGGCTCTCATGCCTTAGGTGATGCTGCTAGGAATGAATAGTCTTGGTGTACATGCATAGTATTCTTTGCTCATCCTTCTCATAAACATCCTTTCCAGCATGATGTGGCAATGTAACAGAACTGGAAAAGTGGGTAGAGCTATGTCAAGGACAATTTTTAAAATATACTCTTCATTTTATACACACTGCAGGAGAAAGAACCTTGGATTTCGACTGACAGGCATTGTTTCATACTTATTCTCCATCACAAACTGACTTTGGGATACTCATTCTTTGTTGTAAATAACTTTTCCCAAAGATTTTTCCATCCATCCATCCGTACGTACGTCCATCCGTCTGTCCGTCCATCTGTCTAATCTATCTACCTATCTAATTTGGAATGTGAGAGCTTATGACTAAATAAATAAATAAATAAATTGAGCTATCTGGCTGATTAGTCCAATTTCAGTCATCATAATTGACAACATGGGAGGGTAGTAATTAAATCCAAACTATATTGAATGAAGATTTTTTTAATAATTCTGGAACAAAGCAAATAACTTACTATATTCACACATAGATTGAACTATAAATAGTTCAGAGTGAATTTGTCACAGAAATGTCTTCCATACACTGCAACATTGCTTTGACAGTTCTTTTAATGTGTAGGCTGAACCTATATCAGTTCTCAACCCCATCTTTTTTTATTTTAATCCATTTTAATTAATCTTTGATCATTCTCATAGTTATTAATGGTTATCAGTTCTCTGACAGTGAACTCTTTGCTGAACATTCTGCTTCAAAAGGATATTGTAAAACTAGGGAAAAAAGGATATTGTAAAACTAGGTGCCAATTAGCACCTATAATTGGCACTTGCCCTCTGGAACATCTTGCCCCCTTGAAGTGAGGTTGGCCCCAACCTTTCTTTCATAAGGGCCCAAAGACCTGTCTCTGCCAGTTGGCTTGGAGCCCCAATGGGGGAAGAGCCCAGTGGAAGTGATTGATTGAGATCCCACCTCTAACCACTCCAACCCACCCTCCCCATGCGTAATTAGATTTTAATGATTGGTTTTAACTTATTTATGTTTTGAGGTATAAGGATCGATTTTTATGAATGTAAGCCACCCAGCGTTACCTTGATAACTTTGTAAATTATGTGTGTGTGTGTGTGTGTGTGTGTATACACACATACATACATACCGTGTTTCCCCAAAAGTAAGCCCTAGTTTTGAGGTGAGGCGCATGCCTAAAAATCAAGTTAAGGCGGGGTTGGAGGGGTAGAACTATCCCATGTGTCACACATCCACTTACTGTTGCAGCCAGGTCTTCCATGAATCGAAACCTGCCTTACCTCACCAGCCTACTCTTCTGCGGCTACTTGCCACGGCTCATGCACGCCATTTTGCCATCAGAGGCCTTCAGGAAATGCTTGGCTGAAGAGGCCTTTCCAGAAGCTCTATTCTCAGCTGCAGAGGCATTTTCTGAAGGCCTCTGATGGCGAAATGGAGGCTGGAGGTGACACACACGAACGGTGGTGAGCGGCCGCAGAAGAAGTGGGCTGGCTGGGTGGGACTGTCGGTGCTGCAACCATGAGATGAGACCGTGGAAAAGACACCCCCTCAAAAATAAGACCTGGTGCCTCTTTTGGAGGCAATAAATAAATAAGTAAGTAAATAAACAAACAAACAAACAAGACCGGGGAAACACGGTACACACACACACATACATACATACATACTGTGTATAAATAAGATGTTAAAACTTGTTCTTTAGCAATAACACAGTAACTAAAGAGCCTAAGAAATAGGGTAGATGAAGATAGACAAGAAGGAACATGATAGATGATGAAATAAATATGAAGAAAAAAATTTCAGCCTTTCTCACAATATTACTCTTTGTTAACTTCCAGTATGCAGTTGGTTCCCCTCTGTGTGACAGAGTATCCAGCACCAGACAGTCCTCTGGCATGATCCAGTAAGTCTGTTTTTATATTATCATGCAACTGAATTAAAATACCTTTAGAAAAATATCCATGCTCAATAGAATCCTTCCTTCCTTCCTATGTCTCTACCTACCCACCTACAAATACACATGTAGACATTTGTGAATGTAATATCCACCCCCCAAAAAATCACATATTTAAGACAAAAACAATTAGCCCACTCCAGTAAACATATGATGCTTCTATTCTATCTAATAGTTAATATGAGGTGATCCACTAGAAGGTGATACTACAGTCTTTCCTCTTGATAACTGGAGATGACTTGGATTGAATATGTGATTTTATGCAAGCATTCTACACTATACTTCTCCCTCCTTTTTTAGGAGGCATATTCAGACATTAGTCTGTAGCAGCTAATTATGGCTTATTCTGCTAAATCTCAGTTTATTTATACAGATAGTGATCAACTTACAACCACAACTCCATTGCTAAGCAGGACATGTCTGCCATTGGTTTGCATATTTACAATTGAAAGGAAGATTTAAATTAGACAAAAAGACTTATAGGTTTGACTTTGTTAAAAATGAATTGGAAATCCTACTGTGTGGCAGTGATGAACATATTATTGCTAAGATCTATAAAACGTTATTGAAATTGAATTTGGAAAGTGAACCTGTAAAGCATTGTATGATTCAGTGGGCAAGGAAGTTTAGATATACAGTAATGTAATGTTTGAACAATGGGAAAAAGGTTCAAAATTTACACTAAATTACAATTTGAAAAAAAGAATTATAAGATGATATACCATTGCCATGTAACGCCAGACAAGTTATCGACAATGTATAAAAGTATTTCAAATGAATATTTGAAATGCAAATGTAAAGAAGGGACTTTTTAATCATTTATGGTGGACGTGTGATAAAGTAAAGAAATATTGTAGCAGGGTTCATATTCTAATATAGAAGATTCTTAAAGTGAATATGAAGATAAAACCAGAAACTTTTCTTTTGGGTTTAATGGAAAAAGATTTGGGAGAAAAAATGGAACTTTGATGTTATATATGTTGACAGCAGCAAGATTACTTTATGCACAAAAATTGAAGGATACTTCAGTTCCCACAATGGATGAATGGCTGCAATAGTTGATGGAGTTAGCAGAGATGGCTAAATTGACTGCTTTGATAAAAGAAAAAAAACAATTACTTTTGTTTCTAATTGAAAACTTCTTCTGGACTTTGTGCTTGAGGTGGAAAAAAATGAAACTTTGATTTTGGGTTTTACCGATTAGATAGATTTGTTGTTATAGAAATGGCTAGTTTATACTATCACATAAAAGTAAAAAGTTGAGGTTTGATAAAATATTATCTTATTTTACTGCATCAAAGGGAGTCTGAAGTCAGCGCCTTGTCTTTCTTTTTTCCTTCTTTTCTACACTTTTCCTTTCTCTTTTCTCTCCCCTATTTTTCCTATTATTTGCTTTTGTATTTTTGTATTTTCTATTATAAACTAATAAACAGAATTATATAAACAAAATTCCATTGCTAAGCAAGACATTTGTTAAGTGAGTTTTGCCCAATCTTTCTTGCCACAGTTGTCAAATGAATCACCACAGTTATTAAGTTAGTAGCACAATTGTGGAGTGAATTTGGCTTCCTCATTGACCTTGCTTGTCAGAAGATCACAAAAGATGATCACATGGCCCTGGGACACAGCAGCCTTTATAAATATATGCCAAGTGTCTGTATATTAATCATGAACAACTGTTGTAATTGCTGTGGTGGCGCAGTGGTTAGAATGCAGTATTGCAGGCTAACTCTGCTGACTGCCAGGAGTTCAATCCTGACTGGCTCAAGGTTGACTCAGCCTTCTATCCTTCTGAGGTTGGTAAAATGAGGACCCAGATTGGTGGGGGCAATATGCCAATTCTGTAAATTTCTTAGAGAGGGCTGTAAAGCACTGTGAAGCGGTATATAAGTCTAAGTGTTAGCGTCAGTTAGTTAACCATGCCAAAATGTTTGTTTATTAAATTTATTTGCCACCCATCTCATGTTTAAGATGACTCTAAGCGGCTTACAGCAGGATAAAACACACAAACAGCTGACACTTATAAATACAAAAATTAAAACAAACTAAAGAACAAGGATTTGGAGGGAGAATGTTGGAATATTCATGAACAGGAAGAGTCATGTGGTAACTCAGTCAGCCAATGGAAAAAAGTGCTACTGAGTCTGTGCAAAAAGAGTATTGAGTTAGGAGCTGGATTTCCAGTCTCAAAGTTTTGTCTCTGGTCTGTCTCTGTAAGAAGCCTTCATTAAGCTATGTTGCTGTAAAGAAGAATGGTATTGTAAATATTTTTATATAAATAGAAAGTTATTTGAATCAGCTAAATGCAGTCAACTGTGAGAGCTTCTGATTTATTTTTTCACCAATAGAGAAATTAAAAATTCTCTAACAGGTTATGGGCCCAGAGCTTACTAAGGACTGCATTGTAATTTAAAGCTGGAAGAAATTGCCTGTGTTTAGAAAGTATAAGAACAAGGCAGAATTAGCAGAATGGCTGCAATGGAATTTGAGGAAAACTCTGTGCCTCGTTTGGGCCAGAAGAATTACATTGTGTGGGCTGCAAAAATGGAATGTTTGCTGAAAGCTAAAGAGCTGTGGTATATTGTTGAAAATCCACCACAAGTATTTGCAGCTGCAGATCAGAAAAGCCATGATCAAGCAATGGCTTTTCTCATCTTGAATTTAGATGATGAACAATTTCTAAATGTTGCAAATTTAAAGACTGCAAAGGAGATTTGGTTGAAGTTGAGAGCTGTGCACGTGAATGTTTCTGCTTGCAACATAGTGCAATTGTCAAGAAAACTTTACAGAGCCTGTTTGCAACCAGGTGAATCTGTGGAACAGCATTTAAATAAAATGCAAAGTTTAGTTTTGGACTTAGAATAATGTGGGATTAAATTCCCTGAGTCCCAGAAGGTTTTATTGATGTTGAACAGTTTAGATAAAACCTGGGACACAGTTTCTGCAATATTTGAGTGCAAAGAAGAGCAAGACTTAACATTTGAGGCTTTAAAGGCATGTTTGCTTAATGAAGAAGAAAAATGCCATTTTAGAAGCAACCACGAGGAGGAGAATTCCTGAGGAGGGGGTCCAGACTGCAAGTCTCCAGAGAAGAAACAAGCAGATCAGACCCGGACCAAATTGCAACAAAAGAGAGATTTTGCAAGCAGAGAGCAAGCAGAGAGTGGGAAAAGACTTGCTACATTTGTGGAAAAAAGACACATTTGCAAAGGAACTGTTTGCAAAGGAACAATTTGCAGCAAAGGACATTTGTGGATGTAAAAAGGACTGCTTTGCAAAAGGAACTTTTTGGTGTTGCAAAAGTTTGCTATAGCAACAACAGAGACAAGTGGCTAATATATAGTGGGGCAAGTCAAACAATTGTTAATGACTCTGAATTATTTTGCAGGTTTGTTCCAGTAGCACAAGAAGCTATGGCTTTGGCAAATGGCCAGAAAGCAAAAGTCATTGGAAGAGGCGATGTAAAAATTCCATATTTGGAATCAAAGTTTACCAATGTGCTTTGTGTACCTGAGATGGAACATAATTTGTTAAGTGTGTCTAATTTAGACAAACAAGGTTTTGAGGTCATTTTTGTAAATGGGAAATGTCTCATCAAAAGGAATGGGAATATTTGTGCAGAAGGCATAAAGGAAGATAATCTATATGTATTGCAGGGACAAAAGGTTCAATGTTCCCATATATTTAAGAATGTTGCAGAGCATGATTCATGTGTTCATCTTCTGCATAGAAGACTTGGCCATGCAAGCTTTAAAGTTTTGCAGCAAATGCAAGATTTTGCAGAAGGGTTAAATTTGAAGGGATGCAAAACATATTTGGACTGTGCAGTATGCAAAGCATCAAAGTCAAAGGCATTCCCAGTTAGTAAATATAGCACAAGACAAACAAAAAGAGTTCTAGAGCTGGTCCATGCAGATCTGGTGGGACCTATGCAAGCCAGTTTGGGAGGAGCAAAATATGCACTAGTAATTGTTGATGATTATAGCGGGTATTCATTTTGCTATTTGCTTAGAGCAAAGACAGAGGTGCTACAACAATTCAAACAGTGGGTAAGTTTTGTAGAGAGAAGGTACAGACAACAAGTGTGTTAGTTGCAAACTGACAGAGGTACTGAATTTAAGTCAACTAAATTCCAACAATGGTTGGGGCAGTTGGGGATAAGACACAGATGTACAAATGCTTACTCAGCAGCAGAGAACGGTGTAGCTGAAAGAAGGAATGGTGTTTTGCAAATAATGAAAGATTCATTATTGGAGGATTCTGGTTTGAACAGGTCATATTGGGGAGAAGCCATATTGACTGCTAATTATATAGTTAACAGGCTGTGGAGTTCCTCCATTAATAATACTCCATATGCCATTCTATATGGGAGAAAGCCATCACTGGCACATTTGAGAATTTTTGGAAGTATTGCATGGGTACATATTCCAAAGGCAATCAGAAGAAAGGGACAGCAAAAGGCAAGAAAGCTCAGGTTTGTGGGCTATGAGCCAGGGTCAAAAGGATATTGCTTTAGCGATGGAAGTAAAAGAATTATAATTTCAAGGTCTGCTAATTTTGCAGAACAAAATTGGGACAGAATTAATGCAAATTCTGGGTATGTCTCACTTAATGATGGTGATCTGTTTAGTGACAATAATGCATCTAATGATAAAAAAATGATGATTGAAAATGTCATGTTCAGGGAGGAGAGGCTGAACAAGACATGAAGCCAGAAGGACTTGAGACACAGGAGCAGTTAATACCACGTAGGTCAGAGCAATGTAATAAAGGAATTCCGCCTGACAGGTATTCTGCCAGCAAGGTAAAGGTTTGCAATGTGTGGTATGAGCCAAGAAGTTATAAAGAGGTGCTGGCATTACCAAAAGCTGAACAAGAAAGATGGAAGGAGGCCATGGATAAAGAGATGAAATCCATGGGAGACCATGAAGTATTTAAATCAGTGACTTTGCCACAGGGAACCAAAACTGTGGGTTGTAAGTGGGTATATAAGAAAAAGGTATTGCCAAATAATGATATACAGTATAAGGCCAGGATAGTGGCACAAGATTTTTCACGATTAAAGAATGTGTTAAGTCAATAGGTCTGATGTCTCTTCCTGTCATGAAGGGAGGAGTGTTGGAATATTCATGAACAGGAAGAGTCATGTGGTAACTGTCAGCCAATGGAAAAAAGTGCTACTGAGTCTGTGCAAAAAGAGTATTGAGTTAGGAGCTGGATTTCCAGTCTCAAAGTTTTGTCTCTGGTCTGTCTCTGTTAGAAGCCTTCATTTAAGCTATGTTGCTGTAAAGAAGAATGGTATTGTAAATATTTTTATATAAATAGAAAGTTATTTGAATCAGCTAAATGCAGTCAACTGTGAAAGCTTCTGATTTATTTTTTCACCAATAGAGAAATTAAAAATTCTCTAACAGAGAAGTTGGGGTGCCTTTTCTGTTAAAGCACTAACTACCTCCAGCCAACAACTTCTCCTTACCTCCTATGACCAACATGTTCCAAAGGGCTGGAGCGATGATAGAAAAGGTTCTCTTTCTGGATCCCCCCAGACAAAATCTGCAGTAGGTGCTTTCTGCCAGCACAAGCAGGAAGGGCCAATCCCATTGCAGAAAGACAGTTCTGCAGATATCCTGAACCCATGCCATAAAGCACTTCAAAGATAATAACCAGCACTTGAATTGCAAAATAAATGTTTATGTTAAATACTTGCATTTGACCAAAGTTTATCATTCTTTTCCAAGTCAGTGTCACTACTGTACATGACTAATAGCAACAGAAACCACAAGGAAACCAGTGTACTGATGCTGGTCAGTATCTACATATCAGTCATTTCATGATAGACAATGCGAAACTTGTCACAACTAAATATTATATTGAACCTTTTCAGAATGACAGGAGCATCTGGCTAATTTTTGTTCTGCTTTCCATTAGCAGCTCAGAGCACCTCCTTGAAAAAAAAAAGAAGCTTATAAACCTGACAGTTGGAAAAAGATAGGTAAATGTAGCCTTCCCAATTGTGCTGTTAAATGTTATGCCTTCTGTAGAGCTACAGATTGTTCCCTCTGAACAGGCAGACAGGTCTGTGATTTAATAATCTTTGTCTCAAGCACAACATCAGATAGACGGAGTTATCATGCTTTGCAACCAACCTGAAGCCAGTCTTCCAGAAATTAAGGCCATGAAAAAGCCAGAGGAAAACCATTCCATTTTGATTACTTATGGTTGATAAAGCTGGTACAAAATTGTTTTCATATTTTTACAGTATCAAGATAAAAATAAATAACTTGGCTTTAACCAAAGAAGCTCCTAAAACCAGGGAGCATTGCAAAGAGAATGTATGCCTTGGCTAAGATCTACTGAACGTATATGCAACCTTCAGTCCAAGTAAAGTTGATTTTTATGAATGAGATGGTTGGCTTGCAGAAAATGATGATTATCTAAAATAATTATTTTCATTCCAAAGTTTTGATCATCATTTGCTAATTATGCATTAGTCCGATCCTTTCTCTGCTGTTAAAACCTTCCAAATATTTGCAAATATTTGTGGCAGATCTTCCTGGAAAGAATTTTGCATGCTATAAATGATTTCTATATGAAAATATAATTTTTAGAAAAAAAATAACTACTCTTAATACCACACCTGGAGTATTGCAGACAATTTTGGTCACCCTATCACAAAAAAGATGTTGAGACCTTGGAAAAAATTCAGAGAAGAGCAACTAAGATGATACAAGGCCTGGAGACGAAAACATATGAAGAATGGCTGCAGGACTTGGGTTTGGCTAGTCTAAAGAAAAGAAGAAACAGGAATGACATGATAGCAGTATTCCAGTATTTGAGGGGCTGCCACAAAGAAGAGGGGGTCACATTATTCTCCAAAGCACCAGAGGGCAGGACAAGAAACAATGGTTGGAAACTGATCAAACAGAGAACCAACCTGGAATTAAGGAGAAACTTCCTGACAGTGAGGACAATTAACTAGTGGAACAGCTTGCCTCCAGAAATCGTAGGCACTCCATCACTGGAGATTTTTAAGAAGAAGCTAGACAGTCATTTGTTTGAGATAGTATAAGTTCTCCTGCTTGAGCAAGGGGCTGGATTAGAAGACCTCCAAAGTCCCTTCCAGCTCTATTCTATTTTATTCTATTCTATTCTATTCTATTCTATTCTATTCTATTCTATTCTATTTTCTCATTCTTATTTATGTGCTTTCCAGTGGACACATAAGCTAGCAAAGAAATGAAAAAGGTTGGTAATAACATAGCGCTATTGAAATTACTCTGAGTAACCTCCTATCCTGCCATTAATAATATAGCTTTAGAAATCTGGTTAAAATGGAGTTATATCGTATTTAGGATGAATTTTGAAATTCTTGAGGCTATTTAGGTTTTAATTTTAATTTACTGTTGATGTTTTATTGTCACATTTTACAATTAAACACCTCCTAAAACTCCTAAAACTTTATGATTAGGCAAGGACAAAGCATGCATGATAAATAATCATTCTCGTTAGCAAGAAGTTGACCATTTCAGCTTGCAGCTCCAGCAGCTTTCAACCCCTTTTTATTGGCCCTCTTTGGGGCTCTTTCTGACCTCCTTGTCCAGTTTGATAGTGTGTTTGCTGAAAATATGCTGCATGATCTCTTGCTGGCTGGCAATAGGAAACCTGTGAATATGTGGGGTCAGTCTTTAAATAGAAAAATTCCAACATTCTCTATTAGACTCCATGAGGAAAACAGAACATTTTAGTTTTGTCTCTGTGCTAGGTGCAGTCCTGCCCATTTTACATCATCTTGAGTGTGGCCTCCAGGCACCAGAGGATTACCCATTCTCTGTAATTAGGGAGATCATAGAGTTGGGAAGAGACCTTGAAGGCTCTCTGGTCCAATCCTCAAACCATCCCAGACAATTATCTTTTTTTTAAAAAAAAAAAACCTCTATTGATAGAGCACCTATGATTCCAAGAACTGGGCTGTTCCACTACTTAATAGCTCTGATGGTCAGGATCTGTCTCTGTAAAATTTCCATCCAGTGGTTTTTGTGCTACCATCCAGCACTGTGGAGAACAAATCACAACCTTTCATATGTTGGAAGACTGCTCTTCCATTTCCTTTTAGCTTCAGTTATTTAGGCTGAGCATACCCAGCTCACTATTTTTCATAGGCTTCAACTTTCTCTCACTATTTGTTTTGTTAAAACCTTCTGTTAAAACCTTCCAAATATTTGCAAATATTTGTGGCAGATCTTCCTGGAAAGAATTTTGTATGCTATAAATGATTTCTATATGAAAATATAATTTTTAGAAAAAAAATAACTACTCTTAATACCACACCTGGAGTATTGCAGACAATTTTGGTCACCCTATCACAAAAAAAGATGTTGAGACCTTGGAAAAAATTCAGAGAAGAGCAATTAAGATGATCCAAGGCCTGGAGACGAAAACATATGAAGAATGGCTGCAGGACTTGGGTTTGGCTAGTCTAAAGAAAAGAAGAAACAGGAATGACATGATAGCAGTATTCCAGTATTTGAGGGGCTGCCACAAAGAAGAGGGGGTCACATTATTCTCCAAAGCACCAGAGGGCAGGACAAGAAACAATGGTTGGAAACTGATCAAACAGAGAACCAACCTGGAATTAAGGAGAAACTTCCTGACAGTGAGGACAATTAACCAATGGAACAGCTTGCCCCCAGAAATCGTGGGTGCTCCATCACTGGAGGTTTTTAAGAGGCTAGCCCAAGGGTAGGCAACCTTGGCTCTTCTTTGACATGTGGATTTCAACTCCCAGAATTCCTGAGCCAGCCATGCTGTCATAAAAGTCTAAGCGTCACCCCCTTAGAATCTGGAACAAGATTATTACAGGTGCTGGAAAATTATGGAGATGTCGCAGGGTTGAAAATTAATAAAGAAAAAAGTAAAATGTTAGTTAAAAACATGTCCAATTTACAAGAAACTGAGCTAGTAGAGAAAATCAATATCCAGACATCTAAAAGAGTAAGGTACTTAGGGATCCAACTGTCAGCAAGATGTACTACACTCAAAAGAGAAAATTATGACAAATTAATAGATCAAATTATAGCAGACTTAGACAGATGGAAAAACCTGCAGCTCTCCTTTATGGGAAGAATAGCGACACTCAAGATGAATATACTTCCCAAATTACTGTTTTTATTTCAATGTGTACCAATTAAATTAGGCAAGGATTTTTTTGAAAATTTAAACAGAATTACATCCAAATTTATCTGGCAAGGTAGAAAACTGAGAATCAAATTAAAATTATTACAGGATGCAAAGGAAAGAGGAGGGCTCGGCCTCCCGAATTGGGAAAAATATTATCAAGCAGCAATATCGGTATGGATAAAGGATTGGATACACTTAAGGAACAGAAGACTACTGGCATTAGAAGGCCATGACATGCAAATAGGGTGGCATGCTATAATGTGGGACGGGAAATATAAGGCTCATCAGTACTTTCAGAATCACCATATTAGATGAGCACTATTAGATGTGTGGATAAAAATTAAAAAAAATAATTATATAAAAATTCCCAATTGGCTATCCATATTAGAGATATTCATGCACCCCAAATTCATAAATTTAGGAAAAGTAATTACATACAAAGATATCTTAGACAAGAATGGGAACCTGAAAACAAGGAAAAGGCTATCAGAAGATGTTATAGAGTTGGAATGGTGGGCATACTTACAAATACAGTCGCGATACAGAAAAGACAAAAAAGAACCAGGGTTAAAATTAGAGTATACACAATTAGATAAAATCCTTCTAGGAACAGAAGATCAAATGATAAAAAAGATATATCAATATCTATTAGAACAAGATTTGTTAGACAAACAGGTAAAAGAAACAATGTTAATCTGGAGTAAAAAAATTGGTTATAGTATTGACCTAGATAATTGGCAATCATTACTGGACAGAAATAGGAGGTTAACACTAGCCACCTCCTACAAAGAAAATTTATACAAGATGTTTTATAGATGGCACCTTCCCCCTACAAGGCTAGCAAAAATAGATAAAAAAACCTCACCGACATGCTGGAAGTGTAGAAGGCTTCCAGGGACTTACTATCACATGTCGTGGGAATGTTCAAAGGTGCAAAATTTTGGGAATCGGATAAAAAATTGGCTGGAAGAAATATTATTACAAAAAATTGATTTAAAACCAGAAATCTTCTTATTAGGGATTATTAATGATAAACTCAGCAAAGCATCTTTTTACTTACTATTGCATATTTTAATCGCAGCAAGATTGGCATACGCCCAAAAATGGAAAGGAAAGGAAATTCCCACTGAGAAAGAAATAATAAATAAAATTTTATCCTGCACTGAAATGGACAGGTTAACTGTAGAGATTAAAAATAAAACTGAAACAGAGTATTATGAAATTTGGAAAAGTTTGTACGATTGGTTAGAGATAAGGAGGATTGCTGAGATGACTATCGATTGACTAGTTGATATTATAAGGACTTCTTATTAGTACCTATATTAGGACACAACTGAATGATATGTAAATACAACGTTGATGATTGAAAGATGGTTTATCAAAAAATTTACAGATGTTATATGCACAGTCTGTTATACTCTGTCCTGTTATAGAATGTATTTTAAATTTCTGTTTTTCTTTCTGTAACATAAGGTAATACTAATAGCACTGTTGAAGCTAGGGAAGTTGAATCATGTCCAGTTATATATATAAAAAAAAACTTGGATAACAAACGAGTTCTACAGTAAAATAAATATAAGGTTTATATGATAAAAAAAGTCTACGTATCATAAAAGAACCAAGGTTGCCTACCCCTGGGCTAGACAGTCACTTGTCTGAAATGGTCCTCCTGCTTGAGCAGGGGGCTGGACTAGAAGACCTCCAAGGTCCCTTCCAGCTCTATTCTATTCTATTCTATTCTATTCTATTCTATTCTATTCTATTCTAGCTGAACAGTTGGGCAAACAAACATTTACTTTTTAAATAGATTTTTTTCTGTAGCTGGAAAATAACAAAATAATTCATAGAACTACTTAGTTTACTGTACTTTGATTTAGTTTGGATTATTAGTCACAGGCCAGAATAATTAAAAAACTGAGATAATAATAAAAATGATACATCAGGAATCAAGCAGGATCTAGTTAAAATAGCACACCAAAATACACATAATTTTAACATGAATAAAATAATCAGGTTCATCCTACTTGAAATAGTCATTTGCATTCCATCATGGTCAGTGTACAAAATGTGTCTCTGCTATCTGAATTTTTCACTCTTGATTGGCTAGTAGAAGATTGAGGAAGTAATCCACCATTTGGGGTAGGCATCATGTCTGGGTTTTGGGGTAATGTTTTATTATTTCGGAATCACAAGGTTGAGATGGATGCTGTATTAAAATCTAGGAAGGAAGGAAGCAATCCGGAATGTCTCTGTAAGAAAGGAAGTACAGCAATCCATGGGCCATAGTTTTGATTTCCTCCTCACCACATGAGCAGGGATGTTGCTTTTTTAGATAAATTGCAAACCATTCTCTCCAAAAGAGCAGATGGAAGGGCGTTACAGTGAGCCAATATAAGAGCTCTTCTGGTATTTTTGGATTCAATGTCAAACAAGCTTTTGGGCAGGAGCAACACTTTTATCTGGTCTCATTAGGGCGACATAAGCTTGGCTGAAAATATTTTGCAGGTCAGTATCTCTGGCATGTTACTTGAAGAATGATTTGGCCTGTTCAGAGTCAGTGCATTAGATTTCGGATACTAACTTACTGATAAGCTGAACAAGGCTGAATCTTGATTGAGGAACCAGTAGCCATTGTTATACAGTATTTCAGCAGAGAAGATGCCATTGTACTTTCTACTGAAAAACAAGTATCTCGACTGACCTAGACATCTGAATAACACAAATGCTTGCTCAGGAAATGGTTGATTTGCTGTCAGTTTGAATGAAGTAACAATCACGTTTCTGAGCACTCCCATTACTCAGAATGCTTACATGTTGTAACTTTAGCCACTTGTGACAGACAACCAGGCAGAACTGAGAAAATTCTGCCTACTTTATCTATTCCAGTAGTATTTGCATTGGGGAGGGGAGGGTGTATCAAAATACTCAAGATGGTCCTAAGTCAAGGATTACCTATAGGAACGAGTCACAATAACATCACATAATTGTGCCATTTGTATTACTACATCATCGTACAACTATTATTTTCATATCATTGTACCTATTACCACGGTAGCTCTTATTATGCTGAGCTTGTAATGCTTCAGGAGACTATCAGTAGCTGGGGCCAGACCATGTCATTGGCATCTGTAAAAAGGTTGTAACGTAAATCAAGACATGGTCACAATTATGTAATTTGCACATGTTGTGTGATTGTATCATGACATGTAATACCACAAGCAACTCTTTGATACCGCTACAGACACCTATGCTTGAGATGTTAAATTGCATTTGCAAGTGGTGCAGATTGTATGAAATTGGAATGACTAAATGAGTTTTTTGCCTTTTTCTATTTGCAGGGGTATCTGCAAATACCTTTCCAGGCTCCTAAACCTTCAGTTTCCATTTCCTCTTCTCATGTAATTTTCTTCTCCACATTGCCATTTTTAATCTCACTGATTTATGGCTTTGCTTTACTTCTCTCCTTATGTCGTCCCAATGTGTTGCAAAAGGCCAAGGATCTTACTTTATTGAATAATATAAAAAGACCCAAGCTGGATCAGACATTTATTGAGTCCATGATCTCACAGTTTTTGACCAGATGCCTTAGAGAAGCCCACAAATATGTATGGTAACTAACATAGAGAAGATTATTTCTGCAACTGTTGGAAGTAATATATAGCCATTATAATATCCATAAACATCATTCATGATTTGTCTACTCTTCATTGAAACTGGCAGTCATCATTGTCTCTTGTGATAGGACATTTGCCATGTTACTTAAGAAGAGTTATATTTCTGTAATTATACTCCCTTCCTGTCAGTTCCACCAGGTAGACTAGATCAAGTATCAACTCTACTGGAAGGCTATTCTATTTTTATGGAGAATGGTTACAATAACAAAACCTTGAAAGTCGGTTTGGGCTGTTCCTCCTCCTCCTGCTCCTCCTCCCTTTCTTATGCTCATGTGAATTAAGAAAGTATATGATCACTTTTGCATACATTCTGCTTGCTTGGGATTTCAGCCATGTTTCTCTAGTCACTTTGGTAACAGAGCTGGCCTGTATCTGTCACGGTCATTTTCCTTAATTCTCTAGACTTTATTTTAAGCTAAAAAGCCCTAAACTTTGGCACTCATAAGGAAGTTGCTCATTTTCCTCTTTACTGATTTCATAATATGGATTTGTTCCTTCTCTGGCCACTCAGAACTTAAAATTAATAAAGCTAAGTTTTTCTGTTTCAAAGTGAACTACTTTATCTTCACTTTCAATAAATCTTGTTAGTCCTCATCTATCCTTTGCCACTATTTGGAAAATAGGTAAACAGGGAAAGTGTATTAGTGACATTTAGATAATTGTCACCCAAAGCTTTTACTTTATCCCTAAATCCTGTCATCTCTACCACTAGGACCACAATTCTACTTCAAGTAGTAGAAAGGACAGTGTATAAGGATATTTGTTCTATTTAATATCAGCTGATGGATTTAAAACAGCTTTGGAGTACCAAACAGCAGGATGAATCCCACACCTAGGTCAATGCTTTTGCTCATTTTGTCTTCTGTTTTAACAATAACAACAAGCCTATACAATTTATTTTCCACTCTAAGTTAATTATATTTTGTATTAAAAAAACTCTGGCTTGATAACTGTTGTGCTAGTTTGTACTTCTATGAAATTTTAATAATTTGTTTAATTATCTGCTATGCACTGAACAACTCATTCTTCATATATGTTGCACACTACATGATACAGATCATGTCTTCCCTCAACATATTCCTTCAATCCTGACAATTAAAAAAGAAAGATACTAAAGCTAAAGTATTCCTTTCTTATTTCTTCATTCTTAAAAAAAAAACCAGAACGTCCCTTTGTAAAGCTAATAAGCTGAAAATGACAATAGGAATTAAAATAGAAGGTAAAAACAGGATCCCAAATGTTATAACAGGAAGGAAGGGAGGGAGGGCGGGATGAAGGAACAAAGGGAGGAAGAAAGGAACAAAGGAAGGAAGGAAGGAAGGAAGGAAGGAAAGAAGGAAGGAAGGAAGGAAGGAAGGAAGGAAGGAAGGAAGGAAGGAAGGAAGGAAGGAAGGAAGGAAGGAAGGAAGGAAGGAAAGTCGGTAAAGTTCAACATGTGAATTGTTCAATTTGGTATTGGCCAGTTGCTTAAAAACATATTTTAGTACCATGTAGTGGCAATACAAACACCAGCCACAGGTTCAGTGTCCATCATTTATAGATACTGGTTCCAGTTTACTAGAAAAGCACATTTAGAAGAAAATCTTATTCAATCCTTTGGAAATCAAGTTTTCTAAAACACGGGAGGACTTCTTTCAACCAGTGTAAATGTTATCATGGTAGACGATGATGTTAATGATGGGCTCTTACATTTATACACTGCCCTTTGATAAACGTTTAAAGCCATATCTGTTACCGTAAAACAAAATGCAAAGAATAAAAAGGCAATAAAGACCTCTGTGACCGTCATGAACAAAAATGTCAGAGGAAACCCCTGGCGAAGAGATTTGATTTCAGCAACATTCTCTCTGTTATCTGACATTTTCCTGTATTATGATTAACATATGACTTCAATGCTCAGTGGAGAAAGGACACTTTGAATTCATTCACAGAAAAGCCCTGATAAGACCAGATGAGACTTAGGTGTGAAGTTTCAGTTCAGTTAATGTCATGAACAAAAGGGGCCATGAATGTACTGATATTTCTAACACCATTGTACACACTGATTTCAGTGTTATGAAGATAGAGCTTCACACATACCCTTCTCTGCTACTGTACATCATGCTTTGCAAGTACACTGAAGTAGATGCTGAAATTCCAAATTCTCTGGACATACTAATACAGTATCGGGTAATGTCAGACTTTTTGTGGCAAGCTCATCATTCTTTAGGTCCTCCTTCTGAGCCCTTGTATCCCAAACACACACACACACACACACACAACACATATACACAATGGAAGTTACTATTGATTTGATTGTATAGGACTCATTGGTAAAATCTTGGAACTAACAAGAATGGTGATCGTGTTCACTGAGTTCTTAGATTGCGCTTATAGTTCTAGACTAAATTCAAAATTAAGATGCAAATAGATTGCTGGCTGAGTGTTAATTTAGAATCATAGAATTCTTTATTGGCCAAATGTGACTGGACGTATAAGGAATTTGTCTCTGGTGCATTAGCTCACAGTGTACATACAAATAGCAAATAATAGGTCATAGATCATAATAAACAACAATTGATAGTTCATAAGATACCAAAAGGAGAAAATAGTAGGAAAGATGAGAAAAGATGAGAAATGAGACAGGACAGTGGGAATTAGCGTGATGGCACCAGGGGGAAAAGTGTCTTTGCATCTAATTGTTTTGGCATGCAATGCCCTATAGCAGCATCCAGAGGGGAGAAGTTGAAACAGTTTATGTCCAGGATGTAGATATTTTCTCATCCCTCTTTCTAGTTCATATAACATATAGATCTTCAATGGAAGGCAGATTGGTTGCAACTGTTTTTTTCTGCAATCCTAAGTATTCATTGAAGTCTGTGTGTCCTGTTTGGTTACAGACACATACAGACAGTTATCTCAATAACAAATGGCAGACTCAATAATTCCTCTGTAGAACTATCAACAGATCCTTGGGCAATCTGAGCTTTCTGAATTGACGCAGGAAGAATATTCTTTGTTGTGCCTTTCTAATAATGTTTCTAATGTTAATGTCCATTTCAAGTCCTTGGAGATAATAGAACCTAGAAACTTGAAGGTCTCTACTGTTGATACAGTATATCAGCTGTATATCTTGATACTTTTGCATTAAAACTAGCTTCGTTCCCCATTGCATATCAGTGTGGTTATGTTCAAGAGGCTTTTCCTTTTCTTTATTTGTCCTTAAGCATGGTGTCAACAGAGTCGCCTTATTGATAAGATGGGTGTCGTGTAAATTAAATAAATAAATGTTGTTGTTGTTAATTACAAAGTCGTGTCCAACCCATCGCGACCCCATGGACAATGTTCTTCCAGGTCTTCCTGTCCTCTACCATTTTCTGGAGTCCATTTAAGTTCACACCTACTGCTTCAGTGACTCCATCCAGCCATCTCATTCTCTGTCGTCCCCTTCTTCTATTGCCCTCAATCTTTCCCAGCATTAGGCCCTTCTCCAGTGAGTCCTTTCTTCTCATTAGGTGGCCAAAGTATTTGAGTTTCAACTTCAGGATCTGGCCTTCTAAAGAGCAGTCAGGGTTGATCTCTTCTAGGACTGACCGGTTTGAATGCCTTGCATTCTTTTATAAATAAATTTATATTTATTTGCATTTATTTATAAATAAATAAACAAACAAATAAACATGAATTACAATATGTCCTTTTTCCTGGTGCCTCATTTTAATTCCTCCTAATCCCTTTCATGCAATATTGTTCCAAAGCTGTTAAAATCATGTCTCCACCAAGCTAATAATTTCTACTTGGACTCCAGCCATCTGGAGAGGCAGAAAGACAAAAGGCACCAAGGAACACTATCCCAGGGTCCTTTTAAACCAGGCATCAGCTTTAAATGGGAACCATATGCATGAGTAGCTATTCCAAGCAAAGATAAAATATAGCATAATTAAGCATATTTGCATCCTTATTTATGCATGCAAATATATTACTTTCCCAAACCATTTTGTGCTCCTCCCATTTAGGCTGGGCCCAGATAGGTTTTCTAATAAAACCCTATGACGGATTTGAGACCTAAATGTCATCCGTACAACTGAATCACCCATGATTTTTAGACAGGACAGGCAGGACTTGCTGAATTAGATGAAGTAATTTGCTGAAAATGGGGAAACCTCAGACTGGCCAAAATACGTGTGAGAACCAATTCTTTATGTGAGTAAGGGAAGATGTTGAGAGTGTGCTATGTCTAAAATATGTAAGTGTCTTTTATTGCTTTTTCAAACAGGCTGACTTGTATTTTTACCAGTTACTAATACATTTTGCTCAGATAACATATGTGCCCTGCTGTCAATTGACAATCAGCAGGAAGCAGGACAGAAAGACAGGCTGCTTTCCTCAGTTGCAAAGTAGGACAATAAACTTTCATATCAAGACAATACTGTTCTTAGACAAGTTTTAACTGAATTACTGAATTACAGCTATACATAGAAAAGGCTTTCACTAATCTGAAGACGTGAATCAAATTAATTTGAAGTAAAGAATTTTTATTCTCCCAGTTTGGGGTGAGATGAATGGATATGCTTGCTATTTTTGTTTTCTGACTGTATAATGTATCTGGATCACTTCCTGTATTTTTTAATATTATTTGTAAATTTCCTGGAGTTGGTTGGAGTTAGTGTCCAAATTGAAATAAATACATTTCGTAAAATTTCATTTTAACTTTATGATGGTTATTGTTTATGTTAAAGGTTCAGAGATAATTCAAATCCAGAAATCTAGAAAAGCAACTCTCTGTTTCAAGTAAAAGAAGACAACACTAAAATCTCTATTGAATTGTGGAAGGAAATGAGGGAAAACAGTGTCGTGTTTAGTCATATCCATTAAATCCATGTATGTAATTCAGCTTTTTCTAGCAGATTTTGTTTTAGTGCCGTCTTTTGTCCAAGGTAAAAACCTATTACTATTTGAATCTATTGGAAGCGCCTCTATTCATGCTACCATTAAAAGTGCAGTCACCCGAAGAGTTTTACTATAGAATTTGCAATTATATAGCATGTTAAACAGGTCATGTAAAAAAAGAATATTGGATATTTAAAATTGGAATCTTACAATGACCTGCAACTTGGCTCCAAGAGCAATCAGTGCCTTAAGCTATTCTATTATGGAAAAATGTTATTTGGGATAATAAAATTCATTTTGGCCATGTTTCCAAAGCATACAATACTCAGACCAAATAGAAAAATAATTAGAAAATTTGTAGAACAGTTGGGGGTTTTATTTCTTTTTAAACAGAGGAATTGGTTTAATACACAGTAAAAGCAACAATTCTGATCTAAATCTATTGTACGGCTATTCATATAGCTCTATACCCATTCACATCAAATAACCTGCCTTTGTGTGTTTCTGGGCAAATATCCATATGTTCAAATAGATAATATTAGCTGTATAGAACAAGTACTAAAGCAAGTACTAAAAGTGGTCCAATGGAAGAGAATATCTATAGCTCAGGGTTGAGCTGTGGAATCTTTGATGTTCTCTGAGCATGGTTGTTAATGGCAGATTATTACTCAACTAGGTAGTATCATTAGTACTAGGAAGTGTAGGGTTTGTTCGCTTGTCCTGCCAGGGTTGGCAGGGGCCTGGTTTTCTCTTTAACAATTCCTTGCTTAGAGTTTTGCTTTCTGTTTGATTGTTTGGGTTAGGGTTAGATTTGGCTTTGGCTTGGTCTAGGATTTTCACCGTTTTCCAGTTGAAACTATGACCGAGCCTGCACATTTATTGTGAAATTAAGGAATTTAAGCAACAACCCGGAACACCATAAAAAGAAACAGACCACCCATATAACATCTACCAATAAAATGAATATCCACTCAACTTTATCAAAAAGTGCCAGACCACTCAACCCATTATAGTACAACCAACACAATCCATGAAAAGGGTAACACTATCATACTAAAAAAAAAAAATCTCAGAAACAACCAACTAATTAGTATAGATGTGTAGCATCACCCTAGCACACAAACCACTAAAGCCTTGTAAAAACAATTTTAGTACCTGTATCAGAAGCCATGAGGTGTGATATGAGAAAACATACGGCAGCTGAGTCATGAGACAAGGTTAATTATATCTCTGGATGCTCAATAAATATATTACATTGCAGATGCTGTAGGAAGACAGCTATGAAAGCAAGATATTAGAAGAGGTCTGGTAATACCTTTCCTGCCTAACAAATTTTATTAAGATGCCTACGCTTTTGTGAGCTACAGCTGTTAATTGGAATAGATGCTGCTGTAGTTTTCCAGATTTTTAATGTTACTTTTGGTAACACATGAAAGCCCGAAGCAAAACTAAAACATTCTGTGATTCAGGTTCTGTTGATAAAGGAACTAAATAAGCTTTCGTAAGACTGACTTCACAGTTCCTGTTGTATACTTCGTTCGCATGCGAATGATGAAGACACATGGCGATACTGAACAAATGCTTTATTTCCTCTTCTCTACAACTGAGCAAAAACAAAAGGCACGTAGGCCTTTTTATATGGCCAGAAACCCGGACAATGTCAGCCAATGCAAACAGAGCGTTTTCACGCCTTGTGCATGTGCACAAGGCTGGCACCGCTCTGTCTAGTCCCGGGCAGCTTTTGGAATGCCTGGGGCCAATGCAACGTCCCGAGCCTGCTTTTGCAGGCTCAGGACACAACAGTTCCACTCAGTAATTGGACAGTAGCAAGTAATAGTGATTTGTATAAACACATATTTGATCAAATTAACCCAAGCTGAATTTATCTATCAGCTCAACCTAACAGGCAGGCAGTCCACCCATTCACCTATAAATAACTGAGATAATGTCATGCATTATAATACTGCGTGTGGCACTTATACATTAATGGGCTAGTCGTATGATAGAACCATCAAATAATTCACATCAGTACTGGAACATATTTGTTTTGATATTCTAAAAATGCATCCTGGTAACCTGTTTCTGATTCTTGCTGTGCTTCTTTTGAACAAAAATTGTAGGACAGAATCCAAGCAGAAAAGATGGAGTCGCCATTCTGCTCAGTGACAGATATAGATTTAAAAACTAGTGCCATTCACAGTTTGTTCAAGTACCCAAGCTAATTTGCAAGACAGAAGAATAACTTGTTTGCTTGCTGGCTCTGACAGGAACATACAAAATATTAACAAAAGGGGGCCACAATGTAGTATTTCAGACTCTTATCTAAGAAAAACTAAAAATACCTCTTTTCTCCTCATCATAAGGCAAAACTATTTCAACCACGGTACCTCAAGTGGGCTAACTTACAGACTCTCCATTATCCCATGGGAGAGAACTTTTGGAAAGTTCTTGCCATTTCAGTGCTGCTGTGTTGCTGCTGTTCACTGCTGCCGCTGTATTGCTGCATTCACATGATCCTCAGTTATTACATTCCCTGACAACGTCCAACAAGTCAGTGGAGAAAGTCAATGGGGATCATGTGATCATGACAGCAAGAGTGTGCGTGATGGGTTTGGACTTGCAACTTCCTTCCTGGGAAGCTTGCAGGGAGAGACTCAGTGGGGAACCTTGCAGAGAAAGTTGCAAGTTCCTCGGCTAAGAAAATATATCTGAAAGGATGACCCAATGGGTCATGAGTTGCTCCCATTAAAAAACGCACTTTCATTGAAAAATGCCTGTCTCTTTTTATCACTGCATGGATAATCTCACATGTTATTTAGAGCTTCATACAATATAATTGGCAAATTCTTGCAATAATCCTGAGAGGTTAGTTGAGAATTAAACATGGGAGGAGGAACCCAATGCCACTCCCCACTTAGGCATTCATCCCAAGATGAGCATTGACTCTACCCATTGTTGGATGAGAGAACTGAATGCTTAATGGAAATTCATTTCAACATCCATTCTGGAACGTTACTTCCAGTCCACAAATCTATGAAATCACCAAACCACAAACATTTAAACAATTAGATGTTTGCTTGAAAAATCCATGCTATTCATTATAATAAAAAGGGGAAATAAATTTAAGGACAACTAACACCCAGTTGAGTGGCTGAAAAATAATGTTAATTCACCAGGTAGAGTTTGGAGGGTAAATGAAATGCAGATGAATTGCTCTTTCAAATGGATGAAAGTGGTCAGATTTTAAACAATAGCTGCAGTAGTCTCTGGATTAGCAGACATTAGTTAGTTGTTTCTTTTTCCCTTTTGTTTTAATAAAATTGCATGCAATATTGCATCCATTATTATTATTATATTTTTATTATTTAAAAATATTGGATGAGATTGATTGTTATAACTATTCAAAACCTCCCAAACCATTGACAAATATATATAGCCATTTTTTCACACAATGTTTTGCATCTCTTACAAAAGAAAAAAAAATGCATCAGAATAGTTTTCTGGACCCAGTGGCCAATAGATTGGAAAAGGTTGTCAGTATGTAAGAATTTATGAAGTGGAATAGTCATAGCAACATCCCAGCCAATGAGAACTGTTTTTGATTAAGACACAGTATTGGCTGTGTGAGGCATGTGATCCAGCCTAGGTCTGGGCATGTCTTAATTTCTCCCTGTGTCCTGATCTCCTGAGTTAGTTGTTGTTCTCTACCACGTTGCCAAGAACTGAATGAAACTGTATGTATTATGTTTATATATATTTTATAGATAAAGTTTTTCTAAATTGCTGTAAAACTCTAACAAAGGTCAACCTACATAACCAGTACCAAAGGAAATTTAACAGACTGTGCACACTATAGTATAATATTCTGATTTTCACATGCTAGCAATATAATCCTTAGGAGTTTCTGGTGCAGATTATAGCCCTACATGGAAAGGTCAGAGGTTCAAATTAGTTTTTTTAAAAAAGGTTGAGGAACAGAAGACTTCATTGTTGATGCAATCTGGATAACTGAAAAAACTGAAACATACCAAAAAAATGTCAGTGTGTGTTTCATTGATTGTAGAAAGCCCTTTGCTTGTGTCAATCATGTCAAGCCATGGTGTAAGAACGTCCTGCTGTGAATGTAAATCAAACAAGACACCAGGAACGCTACAGTAATCAACGAGAATTTATAGCTCAAAATTGAAAACAAAGTCAGCTCTGACAAATCCCCTCCCCATCGCCCTATATACATCCCGTCACCACACCCACCGTGCACGCCCTAATTATCTCAATTACTCCTATAAGGTACCGCCCCACCCACATCACACCGCATCCTGTCTCCCCACGCGTCGGCCATTGTCTCTATAGAAGAGTGCTACAACTACGTTTCCTTCCCCCCCGTCCACCCAACAATTATATCCTGTCAGACCCAGCGGTTCAGTTCAGCGTGTCTGTCCAACACAGTTCCAATCCATTCCCTGCTCTTCCAGCATTTCGGTTCAGCGTATCTGTCCAACACAGTTCCAATCCATTCCCTGCTCTTCCGGGTGTCCGAGTGGTCACGTGATCCGTTCGTCATTGCGGAAGCGCCGGCAGTACTCCGGCAACGGCGCCGCTAATCCCACACATGCAGGAACGTTTGGAGGCACCCTGGACCGTTCAGCGTCAGCAGGTAGGATTCATGCTGGGTCTGACACATGGAATATGCTCAGAAAAAATGGGAATTCCTGAACTTCTCATTGTCCTAAAGCAGTGGTGGCGAACCTATGGCACGGCTGCCAGAGGCGGCAATCTGAGCCCTCTCTGTGGGCACATGTGCGGTTGCCCCCGCCTTGCCTCCCCCCACAACCCCCTCCTCTCCAGCAGCCCCCCTGAAGGAGACTTACCCTTGAGCGTGGCCCACATGGAGCAGCGCAGCCAAGGATATGGCAGCCAGGCAGCATAGACAAAACTCTGCCCTCACACCCCATCATGCAGTTGATGGTGCAGGGCGCAGGCAGAGGGTGTGGCTGCCACAGCGCTGCTGGGCTGCCTGGGTGATCTGCGGCAGGCCCTGGAAGCGGTGAGTGGTCCTGTGGGCAGGCGGGGTGGGGGATGGGGGCAGAGCGGGGGCAGAGCAGGGAAGTGGAACAGGGGCGGGGCCAGTTTTCGGGCACTTGGTCTCTAAAAGTTCGCCATCACTATCCTAAAGCAAAACTGACATAGAAGCTACAGTACGAACAGATCATGTGTAAACAGATTGCCATCAGTTGGACAAATGAGCAAGACGAGACTCTTCCCTTATTTAATCAGTTTATATGGAGAATATGTGTTGAAGGAAGCTGTATTGAAAAGAACATGGGTGTGATTTTAAAACTGGAGGAAGAAATATCAATAAGCTGCATTATGTTGATCACAGTATTCTAATAGTTGAAATAATCTGCAAGTTATAGTAATGGAAGTCAAGGAGCACAGTGAAAAAAATGGGATTAAGGTTAAAATAGAAACAAGACCAAATTAATGACTTACAGGTACAGCAACTATCTTAAGATTTGAGACAGAAGATACTGAAGTGATAGAAAGCTGCTACCTTTTAGGATTGACTATGAGCAGTAAAGGAATCAGGATCAAGAAATATTACAGATGAGCACCTGGTAGAGCAAGACTGAACATCAGATCCTGTGGTATATCTATGCATATAATAATCATCATCATGCAGGAAATGGCTTTCACTGTTGACATTCTATGGAAGTGAAAGTTGGACTCCAAAGAAGCAGGTTAGAAAGAGTATTGACATTTGAAATTTAGCATTGGAGGTAGTTTCTGAGTATGGGTAGTCACCAAAGCAAACAAATGGATAATTGAACAGATCAACCCAGAGTCTGAAACACAAAAAATGTGCTCAAATTATTACACTTTTAGAGATTTTATGTAAAGACAGAGCTCTCTGGAGAAATCTATGATGCTGGCAAATTGGGAAGCAAAGAAAAGAGGGCTAGCAACAAGATGGAGGGACTTAGTTACAGTGGTAATGGATGCACTACTGTATTAGAAGATACACTTTCCAGATTATGGAAAGTGGTCACTAAGAGTCAACAGCAATGTGATGGCACATAATCATCAATCAGTGTGTTTACATGAATACCTGAATAGGGCTTACAGTTGAGAAGAAATTAATCATAAATTGAATCTTACAAACACTCTGCTAAAGATAAGATGTTCAATTTTTCCTGTTGAACGAGTCATCAAATACCCAAATATGGCTTCCATGAAAAGGTTCCTGATCTTTTTGGGCATTTAGACATCTGAACTGTTGAGAACTGCTGCACTCTACCCAAAGAATAAAATGTTGTGGACAACATAAAATTAATATTTCTCTTGAATTGAATTCAATTCTTGCTGGCTACATGGGCAGATCATGTTGTTTTCTTGGCAATAACGCAGATGTGGTTTTGCTACTGCCTTCTTCCAAGAATTTTTTTTTCTATTTTCCCAGTCCAATCCTACAGATACAGTTTAGATTCTGAGACTGGAGAGACCCGCACAATGTGAGAAGTGAACATTATTGACAGACTCACAGAAAGAAATGAAAAAGATATATGTAGGACAAATATATGTATCTGCTAGATATTGTAAGAGTTCCTGTGCCAGGATAGTCACCAGTGATGTGTCTGCTCATGGTGGGATAGCTCCAATATGTGAATGTCTATAGCTCAAGTGACCAAGCCTGCCTTTAGTGATTGTCTTGTCATGCACCTTGATTTTATACTCTTAAGGCTAAAAGAACATTCTCTCAGAAAATGCTCTCAGTGGC
The DNA here is from genome assembly GCF_016545835.1 of Crotalus tigris. Lineage (NCBI taxonomy): Eukaryota > Metazoa > Chordata > Lepidosauria > Squamata > Viperidae > Crotalus > Crotalus tigris. The sequence continues at coordinate 237,648 of NW_024097597.1, forward strand.
AAACCTTCATTCTAGAAAAGTTCAATTTTTTAAAAAAATCTTGAACAAACAGAAAGAGAAGACCTTGTTAACACTGAAAGGTTGTTGGAAGAAAGCAAATATCCATACTCACTTGACAATGAGATGGAGAGCATATAAATTTAATAAATAAATAAGTCTCACTCTAATTGAGTAAAATCAGCTAAATTCTCTGCTTAAAGACAAAACAATATCTACATTTATGGCTGACTGGAAACACCTTATGGACTTTTTGCATAAAATGGGGAAAAATACACTTATGATTGGTGGCTTTAATGATTAGAAAAAAAATTAGATAATCATAATCATAACCATAGATTAAGAGATCATTTTGTAACTGTATTTATATTTCCAGATGAGGAAATTGGAGGTTTCCTCTTTCTGTTTTTTTTTCTTCTTACTTTCTGCATTTCTTTCTTTCTTTCTTTTTCTTTTCTCTTTTCTGCTTTTTTTTCTTTTTATAAGTATGTGTTAGTTTTTATGCTCATTGTAAAACTTTTAATAAAACATTATTTAAAAAATAATTATAGTGAGCTGGTTCACATAAAAATGCAATCAAAATTGCTATAAATCAAAGCAAGCTGCATGGCAATTAGCCTAGTATATTTTAGTCAATTGGGGCTTGGTTCCAGCCCAACTATTAATTCTTTCCCTTCTCATACTCTCCCAAGTTTCCTGGCATTCATCCTTTTCCTCCAGGTGGTGTCCCATCTGAGGACTTAACTTTTTTCCCCCCAAGATCAGCAAACAAGGTCAGCTCAAGAGATTACCTGCTGTAATTATGAAGTTCATAATCAGTGACAAAACATTGATTAACCAGAATGTGACCTGCCATCCCTCATTTCTCCCAGCCCAAAGATGAGATTTTTTGGGGGAAAAAAAAAAAAAAGCACCGGCTAGCTGCCAGCCATCATTTTACATTTTCAAAGAAACGTGGGTAGCCATCTGGAGCCCAGAGGCATTCTGAGAAAACAAGAGGATGCTAAAGCTTGGCGTTTTGTTTTATAACCTGCTAACATCCCTCCACCCCCTCTCTCCAAACACACTTCAGAACAAAACACAACACAGTGTTTTTAATGTAAAAAGTCAAAGAGGGTAAAGAGCCTGTCAAACGCCAGGAAAAGTTTCTGGAAGCCCCCAGCAAGAAAAGTCTTTGAGGGCTGGCGTTTTTTTGTTTTTGTTTTTTAACTTTTGTTGGCAATTTGCTGAATCTTTTGATATGTGTGCGCAGTTATGTCATACTCCTGTGCACAGCATTAGAACCATGTTATTTCCAAGCATCAAAGTCACACTTCCTTATGACATCCTCAACACATCCTGTCCCCAACCCCCCCCCCTCGTTTTTTAGGCAGAGGTGGGTTTTCCTTGTTCCAGGTTTGGAACCAGAAGCTTAACTTTTCTCCAGACTTTTGATAACAGTAAAGAAAATAACTCATATTCCCATCCCCACGGAGAAAATGGTCACAGGAGAAGGCTGTGGTTGAGCTTTTGTGCTTGCAAATTATTTAAAAACAAGGCAAAGGATTGTGTAAGCATATTGTCTTTCATTGTACAGCTGTATTTCAGGTAATATACAGTCTTGAAGGAAAATATTATGAAGATAGGGTTGGCAGCAGCCAGACAGCAAGTAGATGAAACCAGTGCTTTTTTCCTAAAAAAAAAAAAAAAAAAAAAAGGTGCCGGAACTCACACACATCATACAACCCAACTTGCCTACCCTACAAGGTTCCATCCGTTCTGGGCGTTCTATGAAAAAAAAAGCCCTGGATGAAGCTATATGTTAAAATACACACACACACACACACATACAAACACAACTGCATTAGCAGCCTGCTCACACTTGCAACAGCAATTCAGAAACACAACCAAAGAAATTCTAAAGAAATTCTAAATACGCAGACACAGTGGCTGACATAGGGAAAGAAAATATTTGGTGAATGGTGATCCAGGTGAAGTCCAATGTTAACTCAGTCACTTGCAGGCTGAACACAGGGATTGAACTGAATTAAATAAAGCCTGGAATAAAGTGTTGGGGGGAGGCTTTGTGGACAAAACCTGTCTCCCCTAAAGCAACCAACTCACTTTGAAGCATGCAAACAACAACAGGATACACCAGACTCCCAGCAAAGGATTGCTGGTTTGCTGGGCAGTCCTGAGCAAAGGCTGAATTACAATCTACTGTGTTTCCCTGAAAATAAGACTGGATCTTATATTAATTTTTGTTCCATTAGGGCTTATTTTCAGGTGATAACTTATTTTTTCATCACAAAGCCTGCGAGCTGGATGAGCCCTATGATGGGCTCATATCTGGCCCACAGGGCTCCAGGGAGATGGCGAGGGACTGCACCAGCCTAGCCAGGGATCCCCCTGGCATACGCACTGGAGGTGGCAAGTGCACAGGGACCAATGGTGTCCGGCAGGAGCCGCAGCCCACTGGCCCCTTGGCCAGCACATTCTGGGGCTGCAAAACCCACACAGCACATGTGAGTCCAAGCTCTGCAACCGCCAGCCCTCCAAGCAGCAGGTGGAGGCAGAGGCATGAGGGAGAGACACATGATCTGGCCCACCAGACGCGCTGCATGGTCACATGCCCACTCTGTCCCACCATGTGTCTTTATTTGCCTGCAGCTGTGGTAAAACAGGTGGCTGCGCAGTGAGTCCAGTGGACTGGATCATGTGCCTTGCACCTGTGCCTCTGCCTCCACCTACTGCTGGTGCCACCACCATGAGATGAGGCAGGTGGCGCTACGCCTTGGTTCTTCCCATCCAAACTCATCCTCCAGTTCTGCTGCAGATGTGGGATGACCCAGAGCCATCGTAGGTGGGGCGGTAGGTGGGAGGCTAATCCTGCATACGCAGTGGAGCTGGAGGACAAGGTTGGGCAGCAGGAGCCAAGCGCACAGGCTCTGTGGCATGGTGTCACCATCGCTCTGCCTTGCCTTGCAGTGGTGGCATCAGCAGCAGGTGGGAGACAGAGGCAGGGTGGGGAGGCATGTGGTCTGGCTCACCAGATGGGATGCACACTCACCTGCCCCACCACTGCCATGGGCAAACAAAGACAGATGGTGGGACAGAGTGGGCAGGCAGCTGCTTGGCACATATGGCAGGCTAGATTGTGTGCCTCCCCTGTACCTCTGCCTCTGCCTGCTGGTTGGAGGGCCGACCTGGCAGTTGTAGCACTTAGACTCACCTGCACTGTGCGGGCTGCACAGCCCTAAGTGCACTAACCAAAGGACCGGTGGGCTGCAGCTGCTGCTGGACACTGTCAGCCCCCCCCCCACACACTCACCGCCTCCTGTGTTGCAATGGACATACTAAATGCTTCTTCCTGACTGATGATCTTAACTTATTTTTAGGGTAGGGCTTATATTACGAGCATCCTGAAAAATCATGCTAAGGCTTAATTTCTAGTTGGTGAAACATGGTATATATCTTTGTCCTACTACATTTCAGAGGCAAGCCAAAGAAAAAGGCAGACACAGTGCAAATTACACCATGACCTTGGAATTTGTTAGATAAATATTTCTGGATGACCTTCTTATTATTTATCTCTTCCTACCGGGTTAATATGCTAGCTATACTATCCTTGAGGATGCCCAGAGAATAAAACCAATTTGTTTTCCTGGCCACTGATTCCTGTCTGATTCCTCCCACCTCAGGGTCAATTCAGCTTACCATGAATGATTTCTTACAAGGGTACTTTAAACACTTCATCTGTATGGGAGTGAGGGCATCTCATAGGTTTGGTAGTTAATGCAGCTCACGCGAGTGGAGAGAGTACCTTTTACTACCAGATCCCCCTATTTCTATCCCTTCTCTGCAAATGTGCAGAATGGTGGAGAGGTATCTGCCTATTCTCCTTGTTTTTTTGTCCTTGCCCCATTGGCTGCTGCCACTTCAGCTGAACTTAAAGTTCCTCCATCTCCTCCGCACACAGACACTCTGCAAACTTTGCCTGCCTCCTGCCTGCTACTTGCAAGACCAGAACAAGAGAGGAATTTACAGGCTGTACTTTGGAGATTCCTGAGACTGATTGATTGCTTTGCAATTCTCATTCTATTGAATAGTTTGCGTTTGCTCCAAGATTTCGCCATGTTTCCCGTTCTTCATGTGCAGAATGTAAATCACGTGAGATTGGAGCTTATCCTTGCAACTGTAGCATTGAAAAATTGGACTTTATTGAATTACACCTTCTTAGCTGGTGGCTAGGGTTGCATCAGATAGACCAGCGGTTCCCAACCTGTGGGCTGGGACCCCATTTGGGGTCAAACGACCATTTCACGGGGGTCGCCAAACAATGCAGTCCGCCATTTTTTCCCCCTTTTCCTTAGCTGTGCTACTCCCTTTTATTCTATTGGCTTTTGAAAGCCAATAGAATAGACTCTCTTGAATAGAGTCTAATTCTATTGGCTGTCAAAAGCCAATAGGAATTGTCCAGGCTGTCTCTGCCCTGCTGAGCCTGCCAAAAGTCCCATTCTGCAAACGGTGATGCAAGTTGTCTGCAGCGAAGGCAAGCTGTCTGGAAGTTTCCACCCCTCCCTGCTGAGCAACTACTAAAAATGTAAGTAAAAGAGGGCCAGGGGTGGGAGGCCGGCGGGCGCAGGGAGGGTTGCTGGTGTGCGTGGGGCCTGGCGGATGCCTTACCTCCCTTGGGCTGAGCCAGCTGGTGGCCCAGCCAGTGGTCAGCCTGCGCCATCTCTGCTGCTTGCCAGCTACGCCTCATCCGGCGCAGGGGGCGGCACCACGCATGCACGGCGCTCCTGGGCAGGGAAAGTCCTCGACTTACGACCGATTGGGTAGTCCTTGACTTATGACTGGTTGGGTAGTCCTCAACTTACGACCGGTTGGGGGTTGTGGCATTAAAAACGTTGAGAACCACTGAGATAGACTAATTTTTTCAGACACTGGAGTTGTGGGTTCCTGATGGCCCAGTTACTATGTTGCTTGGTTTGAAGGAGACAGCTTTCATTGGACTCAGGCAGCCTGGGGCGCCACCACTAAATTGACAGGTGTCCAAAAATCTATGGAAGGAATCAATAACTCTTGAGTCAGGTACCAGCCAGAGGTATGATGAAAGGTAGCCTTTAGGAAGATTGTGCAATAGACAATTCATTACTGGTGGTTGAGGTTTCGCTCTGGGGAATTGTAAGACATGGAACCAAAGACTTTCAGCCAGAAAGAGAGAGAAACAATATTAAGAAATTCTATGATATTCGTTAGTGCAGCTATGATGCTGATGACAATGATAACTCTAAGAGCTTTTTTAAAAAAAAAGAAAGGGGGAAAAAGGAAAGGTAGGGGACTCAAAGGTGCTTTTTCAAAAGGCAACTGGACTGTTGTTGTTTTTTCCTGAGGAAGAAGAAGGAAATATTGTGCTTCTCATTCAAGAAGCTTCATCAGTGCTGGCAGGACTGAGAATCTCCACAGACATGAAAGCTAAGGGAGTTAAGGCAGATGCTGACATCTGTTTGTGACAGGTAGAGACTGGTATCTGGGGGCAACTTGCTCACAGATTAAGCTAAGCCTGTTCCTCTTCATCCAGATGTCACAGCCTCTTGTCCCTGGGACAAGAATTTGATGGCGTACGCTGGCAAACCAGGGTTACTACCTGATGGATTACCTCAGCCAGTGGCCTCATGTACTATAGATGCTGAGCAGAATAAGAGAAAGTGTGGTACATAATTGGGGATCTTCCTGGATTCACAACATGGCAGCTGTGGCAAGGAAAGCCTTCACACAAACTCCAAATTTCACAGACTCAGAAGGTTCCAGTTAGCTGCTAAACTTTCAGTTGCTTTGATAAATTAAATACAGGAAAGTACTAAAAATCTGTGAAGATAAAAAAAAAAAAAGTGGGATGCTGTACACCAGAGGTAGTCAACCTTGGCTCTTTTATGACTCGTGGACTTCAATTCCCAGAATTCCTGAGCCAGCTTAGTTGAAGTCCACAAGTCATAAAAGAGCCAAGGTTGACTACCCGTGCTGTACACCAACCTATCAAGGCATTCCCTGAAACAGATCGGCACTTTCTCAAAATGAAAACTATGGGTTTTTTTTAAAAAAAAAAAAAATCCCTGTAAAATAAAACTACCAGATCAATAGGTGAAGAGGGTTAGGTTGTCATAAGTACATTGTAGGACACAGCACAGAGGTGAAAGGGATTGAAGATGCAGAAATGTTTTTTAAAAATTTATGAAGCTTTCATTTGGAATGGGAGAGCATATGCTGACAAGCTTATATTATATGCATAGCAATGAGATGGTTTGGCTATTAAATACTGGAGATTTGGTTTGGCTATTAGATTCAGGGCTCTTTTTTAATTTTGGGAGAAGGGGAAGTTAAATATATATCAGGGCATACAGTGGAACTGCCTAAGTTTGAGCAAATTAGCATACTGGTTTTAGCCATGATGCTTATTATGTTTACATGTGCCGATGAGCACCTGTTAAACAAGAGACCTTATGGCTTTTAAAGAGCTACAACTCCCCTTGCCATCTCTAGTACAGGTAGTCCTCGACATATGACCACAATCGAGCCCAAAATATCCATTGCTAAGAGAGACAGGTATTAAGTGAATTTTGCAACCTTTCTTGCCACTCTTGTTAAACGAACCACTGCAGTTGTTAGGTTAGTAACACGATTGTTAAGTGAATCTGAATTCCCCCATTGACTTTGCTTCTCAGAAGGTCACATGACCCCATAACACTACAGTTGTCATAAATATGGGTCAGTTGCCAAACATCTGAATTTTGATCACATAGCCATGGAGACACTGCCATGGTTGAAAGTGTAAAAATGGTCTTATGTAGTGCCGTTGTAACTTCAAATGGTCACTAAATGAAGTGTTGTAAGTCAGTTGTAAGGATTACCTGTACACGGCCTGCTGTTGCAAGACTAGCATGGTATATGGGAAACCTTTTCCCCGCTGCATGTTATTTTCCCCAAAACAATCATTTTTCCCTCGGTGACGTATCATTGAATGGAGCACGCCGATGTTTTCAATCTGGAGAAGAAAAGAGGTAGCAGCTTATAAGAAAGGTCCATGAATGGTTTTGGATTGTGACGGTATAAAATTGTAGCATATAGGGTATTTCTTTTTCATTGTGCATATAATGTTTGTATCACAAATTTCTCTTGGGGGTTCTCTAGTTACGAGAATGGACCTTCAGTACAGGAGGTTCACTGCTTTGGAACTGACATAAGTACTGTACTGGAGAATATTTGTATAAGCAAGGAAACTCCAATTTCAATATTTTAAAGAGCAAAGGCATATCTTAATGCTGAGCTGTCATTTTTGGGCAGGAAACAGCAGCCATTTTAATAATTAAAAATATTGCAGCGGTCGCTGATTTGAAAGTGGAGATGGGTAACCTTTGGGGAAGTCATTTAAAATGGAGGAGGAGAAGAACTTGAGTGGACAGACATAAAGTGGGCAAGGTTATTAGAAATGTGGGCAGGGTAGAGATTTTCAGATTTTTTTAAAAAACAAAGTTTTAAACATGTGGGAGTTTTCATTGTTTTTACACTATAGCTACTGAGACTCATAGAATCATAGCTTTGAAAGAGCCTTGGAGAGTTTTCTAGTCCAACAGGAGTCTTTATACCAGTGGTTCTCAGCCTTTTTAATGCCGCAACCCCCAACCAGTTGTAAGTCGAGGACTACCCAACGGTTGTAAGTCGAGGACTACCCAACTGGTCGTAAGTTGAGGACTTCCCAACCAGTCATAAGTTGAGGACTTTCCCTGCCCGGGAGCGCCGTTCATGTGTGGTGCTGCCCCCTGCGCCGGCCAAGGCGTAGCTGGCAAGGGGCAGCGACAGGGCAGGGTGACCACTGGCTGGGCCACCAGCTGGCCCAGCCCAAGGGAAGTAAGGCACCCGCCGGGCCCCATGCGGGAGTAGCACAGCTAAGGAAAAGGGGAAAAAATGGCGGACTACGTTGTTTGGCGACCCACATGAAATGGTCGTTTGACCCCAAATGGGGTTGCGACCCACAGGTTGAGAACCGCTGCTTTATACCATCCTGGACAAATGGTAGTCCAATCTTTTCTTGAAAACTTCTAGAGATGGAGTTCCCCTAACTCTGGGAGGCAAGCTGTTCCACTGATTGATAGTTCTTACTGTCAGGAAATTCTCTCTTATTTCCAGGGCCAATCTCCCTCTGATGAGTTTCCATCCATTACAAGCTACTTGTAATGCTTCTTGTACTTTAAAGCTTACACTTATGGTTTTCGTGTGTTTTCATGTGAAAGAAGCTCCATTAACCATTTTTGGCAATAAAGATCGCAGGATTGTGTCTGTTCTTTGCAGGGCTGCAGGAAAAAAAATGTTTCTGAGACAAACAGAGCTACTAACTGAATCTGGAAAAGAATCCTAGGACAGTTCTTCCACAGGTAGTCCTCAATTTAAAACCAGACATTTAGCAACTGGTCAAAGCTACAAGAGACCATCCCAGAAGCTACTTATGACCTGTTTTTGAAGGTATGGTAGCTACCTCCCTGTGATCATATCACTCAATTAATTGAGCTCAATTACAATCGTCAGTCAATACTTCCAAGTTTTTATCACAAATGGGAAGCTTCTTTTAATGTTAGACTGCAATCTCCTTCCTTTGGAGTGACAAAAAACATAGGCAACAAAGAAGACAAGGTCAATGCAGGAATTTGGTCAGAGACGCTATCTTTTGGGTCTTCATCTTTTTTCATGGTGACCCACCAATAATATTAAGACATCCATCATATTTAGGCATTTCCTTTCCTCCTGACTAAAATGCATAAAGCTCATTCAACAGTTCCTAACAGGAATACTTTCCAACTCCTCATCTTTGTTGTCTGCATCTGGGTATCTCCCAACTTTTCCTTATTTATTTACGTAGTGCATAACATACTGTTCTTCCCTGTTTATGCACAATAAGATCCCTGTGAAGTAAGTTGGACTGCTGAACTTCCATGACTGAAGTTGGACGTCAGTGCAAATCACCCTGGTTCTTGGGTAACATCTACATTATTACATCTCATTTATCTGTACCTTTCTTAAAATGTGGCATTCAAAACTGATTATGAATCTGATATGTTTGTGGAGGGGGATAGGGAGGGAGGGAAGGAGGAGGAGGAGAGAATTAAGCATAGTAGAGACAATACTTTATTCTTTGCCAAATATCAACTGAGGAAGAATTGTGTTTAAGAAATATATTCATAATAATAGTTGCCAAGTTATTATTTTCCCCATTTACAAGTACCAGATGTGATTTACCTTCACAACTACTAATATCCAAAACCCAAATACTGACTTGGCATACTGAATAAATAATAATATATAATGTGTCCTGATTGCTTATGTTTTTATTATAGATGATTTCATTGGAGATAACATTACTCTATATTGTTTAATTGTATTTATTCCATGTAGCACTCAAAGCAACTTTGAGAGAAGGAATGGTAGAAAATAAAAAATAACAATTACAATATCATTAGCAAAATAACAGGAAGTGTTAATTGCACTGTTAACACAAATGTTGCCTCCACATTAGCTAAACTGGTCATAAACACATTTCTTGCTATGAGCAATTCCTAAGACAATTTCATGGAAACCACTTTGTACCTGAACCAGCCTAATAATATTCATAGAGAAGGAGGCTCATAACCTGCGTGTGTATATGTATGTGTGTGTGTGTGTAGGTCTTTGGTTATTCGGGTTTTCTCCCATGTAAAATTGGAAGTGTCTTGGTGACGTTTCAATGAAGTCCCATTCGTCATCTTCATGCTTCTAGGAGCATGAAGCCGAAAATACCATCCTGAAGATGACGAATGGGACTTCGTCGAAATGTTGCCAAGACACTTCTAATTTTACGTGGGAGAAAACCTGAATAACCAAAGACCTACATACAAACACTTGCGAAAACCTCAGAAAACAAATATGTATATGTATGTATGTATGTATGTATGTATGTATGTATGTATGTATTTATGTATGTGTATGTATGTATGTATATGTATATGCAGTACTTTTTTTGTAAAAAAAAAATGTGCCGGAACTCACACCTGTCATACAACCCGTCTTGCCTACCCTACAAGGGTCCATCCAAAAAAGGTGCCAGAACTCCAGTCTGTGTGTTCTATGACAAAAAACCCCTGTGTATATGTATATGTATATATGTAGGTCTTTGGTTGTTCGGGTTTTCTCCCGCGTAAAATTGGAAGTGTCTTGGCGACGTTTCGACGAAGTCCCATTCGTCATCTTCAGGCTGGTGTTTTCAGCTTCGTGCTTTGAGCAGCAATGTGTGGTCTTAGCTGTTTCACGACCACAAACCAGAAGCCAGACCACAGCTGCATCATTAGCCACTTTAAACCCCTCCAATCCATACATGAAGCAAACTAACACCCTCCATGAAGAGGAGGCACGACCACGAACGCAAAGCCAAAAAATAGCAAGGCAGCCCAAAATCTTAAACCCCTCTGCAACTCAGACTAACCTGAGCACAACCAAACAGAACACTCCCCCAGCCAATCAGAGCACAGCCAAGCCCCTAACCATTCAGAACACACCTCCACCCAATCAGAACACAGCCAAGCTCCCACCCAATCAGTTCATACTCCCACTGGCAGTTAAAAGGAAGAAACAGCTAAGACCACACATTGCTGCTCAAAGCACGAAGCTGAAAACACCAGCCTGAAGATGACGAATGGGACTTCGTCGAAACGTCGCCAAGACACTTCCAATTTTACGTGGGAGAAAACCCGAACAACCAAAGACCTACATACAAATACCCGCGAAAACCTCAGAAAACAAATATGTATATACATATATATATGCATATACATATATACATATATACATATATATGTAGGTCTTTGGTTGCTGCTCGAAGCACGAAGCTGAAAACACCAGCCTGAAGATGATGAATGGGACTTCGTCAAAACGTCGCCAAGACACTTCCAATTTTACGCGGGAGAAAACCCAAACAACCAAAGACCTACATACAAACACCCGCGAAAACCTCAGAAAACATACATATATACATATACATTAAAAATTAACATAAAAATTGAGGAACGTAGTCTCCTGGGTGTATACATATTCAAAAGATAAAAACGAGCACCAGGAGGTAAAACAATTAAAAATTTAATAAATAAATAACCTAGCTTTCGATGGCTATATTGCTGCCATCATCATCAGGGTGTTAAAAGCCAGAGGGTGGGGGAGCTCGTTTATAGGCACAAACGCGCCTGCACACGGCTCATAGACCTCGTTATGGGGCCCGGTCGATTGATCCTCTCATCACTCATGTCAGAAGTGTTTCTGAGTTCTAAGTTCTTGCAGCTGATTACTTCTCTGTTGCATGCGGCTCCTAGGCTGGGAGGCGAGCATTCCATGTCACTACGCACTAGAGTAACATGTGTAACTGCAGACCGATCCTGCGATGAAATCCCAGATCTGGCTATCTTCCTCCCCCGTGTCTGACGTATCACTCTCAGGGGGCATGCCACCCCATGCGTGCTCCCATCTTCCCCTACAGCCCCCAACCCGCCACCCTTCCGTGCGTGGGATGCACAGCAGTTCGTTGCAATCTCTGTTCCTGTCAGTTTGGCGTCCGATTCAACTCTCCCTTCGGAGGAAATTCCAACTGCGGTCTTCGCGCGTGCGCCCTCACGTTTCCACCGTACTACTTGGGAACGCGTGATGGGACCCTTAATGGGGCGGTTGCAGTCAGTAGGTCGGACGCAATATCGAGGAGAGGGAGGGGGAAGGGGAGGAGTGTTCGGGGCATCCAGGGCACTAGGGGGTGGGTTGCTGTTGTCAACGAATTCTTCATTCATCAATGGGTGCGCGCAGGAATTGCTAATAGCCGGGGGCACTCCGGATGGTAGGATCGTCCTTACCTCGTTGTCTATCTCTTCGTTGGAACAATTGAGATTGCAAACAGTGGGGTGCTTCCTCCGTCTGGAACAAATGCGTGCCTCCCAAGTTTTCATGACCTGGTGTGCAGGATGTAACTCCACACATCGATTAATAGAGTTACAGTCTGAGAACCAAGCCTCTTTGAGGAGTCTGCCACTCTTGGAGGCATCACTAGCAATAACCTGCACCCCATTGAAATCAAACTTGTGTCCAAGCTCTACCATGTGAGTGAGGATTTGTGAATAGTGCTCCCCTCTTTTTATTGCCAGCTTGTGTTCCTGTATTCTTGTCCTTACTCTTTTAGAGGTTTCTCCCACGTAATTACCTGGGCAATCTATACAATGGATTCTATAGATCACCCCAGATTTCTCAGTAACGGGGAGTGGATCTTTCAACCTCATGATACAGGAACGCAATGTGCAGTCCGGTCTATGTGCCACCCTTATTCCATAGGGTGACAATAGCCTAGCCATGGCTTCAGAAACGTTACTGACATAGGGGAGAGTAATACGTGTAGTCTGTGGAAGTAGCTCCCCAATAGGTGGGTTATGGGGAGGTCTGGATAGAGCACTGTGGCGCCTGATAAATTTATTGGGGTATCCATTACGTCTACAGGTGTGGAACAGGTATTTCCTTTCTTCAGCCTTAGCTTTGGCCGTGCTGCAGTGTGAGTCAGCTCTTTTAAACAGGGTTCTAATATATACATATATTACATATCTAGTATATACATATACCGTGACAGTAATAAAAGTATATGAACACCAGGATAAAAATCTTAAACCAAAGCTGTTTAATCTACAAAAGTACTATGCTTTCATCAGTCAAACTACTGACATCGTCAGAGTGTAAAAAATACCAGATCTGGGAGTTTGTTTATATAACTGGCTGCCTCTGCGCTCTAACCCTTGATCGGGTCATTGGTCCACTCATTAGTACCGGCCGTGCTGTTCTTAAAGGCCCCGTGCTTGTCAATGCATCTGTAGCTTCCAAGGTTGCTCCCCTGCTACAGCTGTATTTACAAGCATGGGCCCTTTAAGAACAGCATGGCCGGTACTAATGAGTGGACTAATGACCCGTTCCAGGGTTAGAATGCAGAGGCAGCCAGATATATAAATGAACTCCCGGATCCAGTGTTTTTACACTCTGACGATGTTGGTAGTTTGACTGATGAAAGCTTAGTACTTTTGTAGATTAAACAGATTTAGTTTAAGATTTTTATCCTGGTGTTCAGATACTTTTATTACTGCCATGATATGTGTATACCCGGGATTCTTGTTTTTAACGTTATTAAAGATAATATACATATACATATATTCACAGAATGAGAGAAAGAGAGAGGAAGGGAGGGAGGAAGAGAGGGAGGGAGAAAGAGAGGGAGGGAGGGAGGGAGGGAGGGAGGGAAAGAGAGAAAGCAAAAATAAAAGAAAACATTTAACAGTTTGATCCTATTACTTAGCTGACAAAGATGCAGAAGTCTCACCTCTAATAACTTTAGTTGACAATTTTGCTCTGATAGTGTTGAGTTGGAAAGACTGTTAAGTATACAGACATAGGTCCCTTTGCTTTTCAGTTTATTTTAACATTTTACTACATTAAAAGCGATTCGAGTGACTTGGCAGGCATGTAGCAACTGGGAACACTTTAGAAAAAAAGATGACCATTGTGAAGCTTGGGTAGCTACTAGTAATTTTCTATGATGGGTTTCCCTTCATTTTTTAATTCTCATTTGAAACAGTTACAACCAGGCTCTGCATTCACATTTTAGTAAATCTCCATCCTTGAATTCAGTGATCTTGAGTAACTATTATCCCATTACTAATCTCCCCCTATTAGGGAAATGTTTGAGAAGGTAGTCAGACTGCAGCTTCTGAGAGCTCTGGAAAGAGTGGATTATCTTGATCCTTTTCATTCAGATTTCAGGCTGGGATCATTATGAATACAGCCTTGGTCATGCTTATCAATGACAGGTGATGGAGCTGAAATGCAGATGGTGCATCTATCTTGTACTGCTTGATTTCCCAGTGACTCTTGATACTATCAACTGTGCTTTCCTTTTCTTCTGTATGTGAGGAATTTATATGTATATGTATATATATATACATATAAATATGCCTTAAGCATATTTATGGTTGTCATTTATGGAAACAATTTATTATGTAATACTTCCAGTGTATCCTGAAAGTTATAGATGCAGTCTGAGCATAAGCATGTTTTATATGTAATAGAATGCTGGAGAATATACTTGTGAAGACATTGCTTACTTGGCCATAGGAAGAGAAGTCATGGGAAGAATGGTATTGCAGAATTCAATTAGTGTCCTTCAATGGTATCCCCTTAGCTGTCATGTCTAAGAACACTGATGTACTGTAATAAAACTGGGATGCTAGAATTGTAGCACAATATTTTTGCATTGCTTCTCTTGTGAAACATAAAGAGAATCTACCATAGTTTCAAAAGAGCTTTCTTAAATTGTTATTCAGTGTTAATTCCTACCCATCTATGGACTACCCTCCCAAAAGACATATACATGGGTTGCCATTAACAGAGGAATCCTGGGTTGGCCCAATGGAGATTCTCTGTTGGCAATGCAACATCTAGACATCAAAATGTATTGGGGAATGATTCCATTTTTTCACCTTTCCAGTGATTTCAAGATTGATATAAATATGGAGTCCCCTCAAAGTTCTTTTTAGGGAAGGGAAAGTCATCCTACAATATCTAAAACACTCAGACATCAAGCTATATGAATAGCCTTCAGGATACATACTAACATATTCCAGTGAGAATGGTCTAGGACCCCTGGTCCATGGACTGGCACCAGGCCATGGCATGCCAACAACCGGGCCGTGCAAACAAGTGAAGCCCCATCCGCGGGATGCACATAGCACACAAGCCCACACCCCCTCTGGTCCACAGAAAAATCTTTCTCCATAGAACAGGTCCCTGGTGCCCAAAAGGTTGGGGGCTTCTGTTTTAACATATTTTTGTTTTCCTCAAAATCTTAGAAGTTGCAAAGGGCAAAGATTTTTTAATATGCCTGAGCATTTCGAAATAAATATTTTTAAAGAACATTTTTTTAAAAAAAAAATCTTATTTATTGGTTGTTTTGATTTCTCTTTATGCTTTGTAGGGATTTTTTTCTCTATTTACCACTGTGACAGCACTATGTTTAAAAATGATATATAAATATGAAGTTAACAAAATATTCCAGATTTCCTCCTGATTGTATCTGTGTCTGTGTCTCTAGTGGATTTTGTTCATTTTCATTTGATACATAATTCAACCTTTAAAGCCACATTACACTGTCAATGCTGGAAACCATTGCATTGCATATATGTTTTGTATCCTATGTTTATATAAAAATATATATATTATATTAGTCTATAGGAGAAATACCCCTTTATGGATTACTGCCTTGTTGTGGCGAAGGGGCTTGCGTAACTCAATGAAGCTATAAGCTATGCCGTGCAGGGCCACCCAAGACGGACAGGTTATAGCAGAGAGTTCTGACAAAATGTGATCCACTGGAGAAGGAAATGGCAAACCACTCCAGTATCTTTGCCATGAAAACCCCATGGACAGTACTAAAAGGAAAAAAGATATGACGCTGGAAGATGAGCCCCTCAGGTCGGAAGGTGTCCAATATGCTACTGGGGAAGAGCCGAGGGCTAGTACTAGTAGCGCCAGAAAGAATGAAGCGACTGGGCCAAAGCCAAAAGGACACTCAGCTGTGGATATATCTGGTGGTGAAAGGAAAGTCCGATGCTGTAAAGATTTTTTCTCCATAGGAACTTGGAATGTAAGATCCATGAATCAAGGCAAGCTAGACGTAGTCAAAAAAGAGATGACAAGACTGAACATCGACATCTTAGGAATCAGCGAACTAAAATGGACAGGAATGGGTGAATTTAACTCAGATGACCATCAGGTATACTACTGTGGGCAAGAATCCCTCAGAAGAAATGGAGTAGCCTTCATAGTCAATAAAAGAATAGGAAAAGCAATACTGGGATACAATCCCCAAAATGACAGAACGATCTCAATTCGAATACAAGGCAAACCATTCAATATCACAATAGTCCAAATCTATGCCCCAACCACTGGTGCTGAAGAGGATGAAATTGATCAGTTTTATGAAGCCCTACAGCACCTTATAGAATTAACACCAAAAAATGATGTCCTTATCATCATGGGGGATTGGAATGCTAAGGTAGGAAGCCAAAAGATAACCGGAATAACAGGCAAGTTTGGCCTTGGAGTACAAAATGAAGCAGGGCACAGGCTAATAGAATTTTGTCAAGAGAATACGATGGTCATAACAAACACTCTTTTCCAACAACCCAAGAGACGGCTCTACACATGGACATCACCAGACGGTCAACATAGAAATCAGATTGACTATATGCTCTGCAGCCAAAGATGGAGAAGCTCTATACAGTCAGTAAAAACAAGACCAGGAGCTGACTGTGGCTCAGATCATGAGCTTCTCGTTGCAAAATTTAGGCATAAATTGAAAAAAGTAGGGAAAAGCACTAGGCCACTCAGGTATGAACTAAATCATATTCCTGATGAATATACAGTAGAGGTGACAAATAGATTTAAGGAATTAGATCTGATAGACAGAGTGCCTGAAGAACTATGGATGGAAGTTCGCAACATTGTACAAGAGGTAGCAACTAAAACCATCCCAAAGAAAAAGAAATGCAAGAAAGCAAAATGGCTGTCTGAGGAAGCTTTGCAAATAGCTGAGGAAAGAAGGGAAGCAAAAGGCAAGGGAGAAAGAAAAAGATACACCCAACTGAATGCAGAATTCCAGAGAGTAGCTAGAAGAGACAAGAATGCCTTCTTAAATGAACAGTGCAAAGAAATAGAAGAAAACAACAGAATAGGGAGGACCAGAGATCTCTTCAAGAAAATTGGAGATATGAAGGGAACGTTTCATGCAAAGATGGGCATGATAAAGGACCAAAATGGCAGGGACCTAACAGAGGCAGAAGAGATTAAGAAGAGATGGCAAAACTACACAGAAGAACTATACAAGAATGAGCTTAACGTCCCAGATAACCACAATGAGATGGTCACTGACCTCGAACCAGATATCCTAGAATGTGAAGTGAAATGGGCCTTAGAAAATCTGAGCAACAACAAAGCTAGTGGAGGTGACAGTATTCCAGCTGAGCTATTCAAAATCTTAAAAGATGATGCAGTAAAAGTGCTACACTCAATTTGCCAGCAAATTTGGAAAACTCAACAGTGGCCACAGGATTGGAAAAGGTCAGTTTACATTCCAATTCCAAAAAAAGGCAACGCTAAAGAATGTTCAAACTATCGCACCATTGCACTCATTTCACATGCTAGTAAAGTTATGCTTAAAATCCTACAAGCTAGACTCCAGCAGTATGTGGATCGAGAACTACCAGAAGTACAGGAAGGATTTCGAAGAGGCAGAGGAACTAGAGATCAAATTGCCAACATACGCTGGATCATGGAGAAAGCTAAGGAGTTCCAGAAAAACATCTACTTCTGCTTCATTGACTATGCTAAAGCCTTTGATTGTGTGGATCACAACAAATTGTGGCAAGTTCTTAAAAAGATGGGAGTACCAGACCATCTCATTTGTCTCTTGAGAAACTTATATGCAGGTCAAGAAGCAACAGTGAGAACTGGACACGGAACCACTGATTGGTTCAAAATTGGAAAAGGAGTCCGGCAAGGCTGTATACTGTCACCCTGCTTATTTAACTTATATGCAAAGCACATCATGAGAAAGGCAGGGCTAGATGAATCAAAAGTTGGAATTAAGATTGCCGGGAGAAATATCAACAACCTAAGATATGCAGATGATACCACTCTAATGGCAGAAAGTGAAGAGGAACTTAAGAGCCTCTTGATGCGGGTGAAGAAGGAGAGTGCAAAAGTAGGCTTGAAACTCAACATTAAGAAAACCAAAATCATGGCATCCGGCCCTCTCACTTCCTGGCAAATAGATGGGGAAGAAATGGAGGTAGTGACAGATTTTATTTTTCTGGGCTCAAAGATCACCTCAGATGGGGACTGCAGCCAAGAAATTAAAAGACGCTTGCTCCTGGGGAGGAAAGCTATGGCAAATCTAGACAGCATACTAAAAAGCAGAGACATCACCCGGCCAACAAAAGTGCGTATAGTCCAGGCCATGGTTTTCCCAGTTGCAATGTATGGCTGTGAAAGTTGGACCATAAGAAAGGCTGAGCGCAAAAGAACTGAGGCCTTTGAACTATGGTGCTGGAGAAGACTCCTGCGAGTCCCTTGGACTGCAAGGCGTTCAAACCGGTCAGTCCTAGAAGAGATCAACCCCGACTGCTCTTTAGAAGGCCAGATCCTGAAGTGGAAACTCAAATACTTTGGCCACCTAATGAGAAGGAAGGACTCACTGGAGAAGGGCCTAATGCTGGGAAAGATGAGGGCAATAGAAGAAGGGGACGACAGAGAATGGAGGTGGCTGGATGGAGTCACTGAAGCAGGAGGTGTGAACTTAAATGGACTCCAGAAGATGGTAGAGGACAGGAAGACCTGGAGGAACGTTGTCCATGGGGTTGCAATGGGTCGGACACGACTTCGCAATTAACAACAACATAGGAGAAATATTACAAAGCAATCATTACATTTTGTGAACTTGATCATAACATACTGTACATCTTGAAATAAGCCACTAATTATTTGGAATTATGCCTTTGAATAGGTAAAATAACAGACCGATTAAAGTATTAGTTAAAACTTGCTTCTAATTTTATCTGTCATGTCAGTACAGTATTAGCGCTTATCCCATTAAGTGTTGTTGTCATTGTTTCTGACATTTGGGGGGGGGGTTTCTATAAGTGCAAGTCAGATTAATTTGATTGAACTATATGATACACAAGGTAAAACAACATCACCACTTATTAACTTTAGTGGGTTTTTGATCTCTTTGCCAGTTTCATGTTTTCCTAATTGCATCCTACACTGGATTTTTCTATACATACTGCTTCAGGTGTTTAAATAGCTCCTGAGATCTGTCAGTGGCAATTCAAATTTATTGAGTTAAAAACATGACTGCTATTTCTTCCTTTGTTTCAAATGTTTAAATGCCTATTTTTATTTGCATTTTATTAAGTGTACAATATAAGAAAAAAGTTACCGTAAATGTCGGCGTATAAGGCGACTTCCGCAAGCGCTGAAATCGGCGCCAAAGATGGGGGTCATCTTATATGCCGAGTTGTCTTATATGCCGGAAATACTGGTAGTTTCCAGCGTATAAGACGACGTTCTAGGAATGCAGCCCGGCGATAAAGACAGGGGTCGTCTTATACGCCGGGTCACCTTGTACGCCGGCATATATGGTAAGTCCAATAACAAATTACTCTTGGAGTTAGATGAATGTTTATACTGATCTCATCAAATTTATCTAATCTTTAAAATTTATACTGATTCTTCCAAAAATTATTGAATACAAAGGCACTTAGGAAGACTGGGATGAACTGGCTATTTTCTAAAGGAACAAGGGAGAAGGAAGTGATTTCAGATTAGCAATCTCTTTGACAAAGAGGAGGAAGAGTGCTAGACAAAGAAGAGACAGAGAATACATTTCTGTCTACACTCTTCTCTCCCTTTGTGGTCACTCAGTATGTAGCCTGTGAAGTGCTGAAAAGTATTTTGATTAACACTTCCTTTGTAAGAAAAGTGAATGTTGATGGGTGCAATAAAATTATGGCTGCTTTGGTCTAGTGGTTAAGGCACCAGGCTAGAAAGCAGGAGATTGTGAGTTCAAGTCCCACCTTAGCCATGAGAGTCAACTGGTGACCATGGGCCAGTCACTCTCTCTCAGCCCAACTCACTTCACAAGGTTGTTGTTGTGGGAAAAATAGGAGGAGGAAGGTTCACCGCATTGAGTTATTTGTAAAAATAATAAAGGTAATACAAACAAATGAACAAATAAAATGAATGCCCATTGAATGTTCCTGAGAGTTCCCAAAATACACTAATCAGATTAAGGATTTTAAATATTTAGGATTTTTTCTCCCTAAACATCCACTTCTTGTGCAACACAAACAAAATACAACATAATGTGTATCTAAGGATTTCCAATGCTTTACATTGGGTGGGGAAATATGGTCCACTTTATGATTTGTGGACTCGGGAATTCTGGGAGTTGAAGTCCACGGTCATAAAGGGGCCATAATTCCCCACCTCTGCTTTACATAGATTTGCTACCTACTGTGATAAGAACTTTGACCCTGTAGTAGTCAGGTGTTTCAGAGCCTTTTCGTTTCTGTGTCTATAAAAATCAATGAGCTTTAGGAACAGTTCAATCTAACATTTTAGGAATTAATTTTCACATTCTATTCTGCATATGAAAATGCATTTCTTTGCATGGGACTCTGATTTATCTCAATCAGAATTCTGTCCACCGAAACACTGGCTAAAACTATTTGGGGGTGGGGGGTGTCTTTGGACTATTTAATTCTTGGCAATAAGGTTGTTTCCTCCTGGAAAAATGGTAAAAGACTTGGGTTTGACTTACTCTAGTCTATCAGGCAAGTTCCTAATAATGCTTGACTGTGAAGGCCACATGCCCAGCAGATAGCGGAGCGGAACCAGCAGTCAGAGCGCTTGTGGCGACCTCCACACCCAAAACACTGAGGGACTGAGAGTGTCTGCTGTCTACCTTCCTGAGGCCTTCTTTCTGCTTGCTGCTGAAGCCTGTCTACTTCCATCTGTGGCTCCTCTTCGGAATCCTCCCGAGCGACCTCTTGATGGATGGTACTAGGCTTTGGGGGGGTTCTTGGCAAGCCTCAAGGCCTTCACCGCTCCGCCCACTGCTTCTTCAGCCGAAATCTCTCTTAACGCATCTTGGAATGACACATCTTCTTTTGCAAAAAGTTTCTGTTGCAGCTCACGACTTCGAAGCCCACAAACTAAATGATCCCGGAGTCTGTCTTCTAGATCCTTGAATGCACAAGGCCTAGCTGCTTGTCTTAAGGCAGCAACAAAGTCTGCAGCAGACTCACCAGGCCTCTGATCCCTCTGCTCAAAGGCGTGCCTCCATGCAATTACTGAGAGCTTGGGTTCGAAGTGCTCTCGCAACATCCTCATTAAGTCACCATACACAATTGATTCCAGTGCTGCTGGAGCTACAAGATTCTCTGCAATATCGAAAGTCTCTTGCCCACAGACACACAGCAATGTAGCAGCTTTAAGGCCGTCTTCTTGGATCTTGTTTACTCGAAAGTAATTCTCTACTCGAGCCACATAGGAGCTCCAGCGCTCAGGATGAGAAGTATCAAATTCTGATAGATGGCCTAGCTTTGACATCATTACAGCCTGAAGCCTCTTCGATGTCTCTTGCTGCAAGGTATGAGAAGGGGTCCTATGAAGCCGAGCTCACCTCCAGCATTCTCATACTGGCAGGCAATCGCTTCCTCTGGATACCGAACTTCCCAGCGCTTCAGGCCTCCTCTGGTAAGTCAGCCTAGCTTCTCCTATTGTTCTTCTTGCAGCCAATCCCACCTTCGTCGCCAATGTTCTGTTTTAGAATCAGAGACATCGAAGCAAGGCAGGAGTAACAAAACACAACTTCTTTTTTTTATTATTGAAAATTTTTAAAATTTTACAAAATAAGAAAAAACAACCCTCCCCAACCCACCCCAACCCTCCCACTCCCTCCCTCAACTTTCCCAGAGCTGAATATAGGCTTAATTAAATTTTCTTGAATTCTTAAAGAAAAAAAATATAAACCATAGATAAGTCTAAATACGTTACTTAAACTACTAATAGAATAATTAACAATAATATATATATATATATATATAAAAAGACATAAATATTAAAGAAAAAAAATACTTAAAAAAAGAAGCATAAAGAGAAAGAAAGAAGAAAAGAAATATAAGAAAGTAAAATAATAATAAAACATATAAAGAAAAAAAATAATACAATCTATAAAATATTAAAATTTGTGTATAAATTATTGATAAACTAAGTAATATTTTTATATCCAACTTATGTTGTATAAAATCTATCCATTTTTCCCATACCACAAAAAACTTCTCTTGCGATTGATCCTTTAAAAAAGCCGAAATCTTTGCCATTTCCGCCAGATAGGATACTTTAAAAAACCACTCTTGCAAAGTAGGCAAAGATTCCTTCTTCCAGTATTGCCCTACTAACAACCTTGTGGCTGTAATTAAATTTAACATCAATATAACCTCCTTAGTATCACAATCGGTAACAATACCTAGCAAAAACAATTGTGGGGTAAATTTTACCCTCCTTCTAAAAATTCTTTGAATATTCCACCATATCTTAATCCAAAAGGCTTTTATATTTTTACACGACCACCAAATATGGTAATAAGTAGCATCCAAACAACCACATCTCCAACATTTGGGCTGTAAGTCGGGATACATACGAGACATTTTTTGTGGATCAAGGTGCCATCTATAAAACATTTTATAAAAATTCTCCCTTAAGTTCTGGGCTTGTGTAAATTTAACATTTCTCACCCAGATGATTTCCCAGGTATCTAGTAGAACTGGTTCACCAAAATTTTGTGCCCATTTAATCATACATTCTTTAATTAATTCTGGTTCTGAGTCCAATTCTACTAGCAACCCATAAATTCTCTTAATATGAGTTCGTCTTTGATCTTTTACTTGTTTAACAAAATTTTCATCTTCTCTAAGCAAGCCCACATTACGATCTATCTTCCATCTGTCCGCTATTTGTCTGTACTGAAACCATGAATATATAATATTTTCTTGTGCTAAATCTTCCAAAGATTTTAACTGCCAAATTTTACCATCCCATCTAAGCAATTGTGCATAAGAAACACTATCCATCTTAACTCCTCTCCTTATCCCCTCTATCGCATGCCAAGGTATAGCCCATAATGGTATTTTAGAATCACTTCTGTAATATTTCCTCCAAACCCGAAGTAGAGAAATCCTTATAATATGGGATTTAAAAACCCGGTCAACTTTTTTATTAAAAATTAAATAGGCATGCCATCCAAAAAGTAAATCCCAACCCTCCAAGAGGAGTATTTCTACATTTGTTAAATTAACCCAATCACTAATTAATGTTAAGGCCACAGCATCATAATACAATTTCAAATTCGGTACCTTGAGTCCACCTCTCTCACGAATATCTTGTATAATTTTAAGCTTTACTCTTGGTTTTTTCCCTGCCCAGATAAATTTATTGATACCTTTCTGCCATTCATTTAAATTGACCTCATTCTTTAAGATAGGTATCATTTGAAATAAGAAAAGGAATTTAGGCAGGACATTCATTTTAATCGCCGCAATTCTTCCCAAAAGAGATAATTGCAACTTCTCCCAATTTTTCAAGTCTCTTTGTATCCTGACCCACAACCTTTCATAATTATTTTTATACAATTTTACATTAGAGACAGATAAAGTAACCCCCAGATATTTTACCTTATCAACAACCTCAAAATCTGTCAGATTAACCAAAGTCTGCTTATCCATATTAGTCATATTTTTGGGTAATATTTTAGTCTTATTGTTATTAATTTTAAAACCCAAAACCCGTCCATATTGATATATCAATTGTAATAACTCTATTACGGAGTGAGTAGGTTGGGACAGGGTAATCACCAAATCATCTGCAAAAGCTCTTAGTTTGTATTCTTTTTTGTTAACTTCTATTCCTTTTATTTGCTGTGATTCTCGAATTTTAATCAACAATATTTCCAAAGTTAAAACGAACAGCAAAGGTGACAATGGACATCCCTGTCTAGTCCCCTTTTCTATTATAAAAACCTCTGACAAGCCCCCATTAACTATAAGTTGTGCCGTTTGTTTTTGATAAATAGCACCAAGAGCTTGTGAAATTTTTTCTCCAAAGTTCATTTTATCGATTAGTCTTAACATAAATTGCCAATTCAATTGGTCAAAAGCTTTCTCAGCATCTAGAAATATCAATCATGCAGAGACTTGATTATTTTTATCTAGATATTCTAATAAGTTAATAATTTGTCTGACATTATTCTTCATATACCTTCCAGTTATGAAACCCGTTTGATCCTTATGTATAATCTGACACAAAACCCTCATAAGCCTATTAGCTAATATTTTTGCAAAAATCTTATAATCTACATTTAAAAGAGATATAGGTCTATAATTCTTTGGTAGAGTAAGATCTTGATCTTCTTTTGGAATTAAAGATATAAAAGCTCTGCCCCATGACGGGGGGATCTCTAAACCCTGTAATATATTATTAAAAAGCTGTCTTAAAGGTTGAATCATCTCTTGTACCAAAGTTTTATAATAAATAGATGTCAAACCATCCGTACCCGGTGCTTTACCTAATTTTAGTTCTTTAATCACTGTCTCAATTTCCTCACTAGTAATTGGACTATTAATTTCTTGTTTCTGATCTTCTGTTAAGTTGGGGAAGTTGGCTTCATTTAAGTAATTATCTATATCTGAGACCTGTATTTTAGTACTCTTATATAATTTTTGATAATAATCTAGAAAATATTTCTTAATCAACTCCTTCTGATATACCAATTTACCATTATGATTTATTTTATCTATAATTCTCTGTCTCTGTTGCTTTCTGAGTTGGTAAGCCAACCATCTCCCTGGTTTATTAGCATTACAAAATGTATTTTGTCTCATATACAGTAAGTTAGTTGCAGTTTGATCAGCCATCAACATATTAAATTGTGATTTAAGCAATTTTATAGATTCTTTAACCTTTTCATCTGTAGGATTTGAAATCAAAAATTTTTCTTTTAATTTAATCTCATCTTCCAAATCCTTACGTTTCTGAATCTGCTTTTGTCTGTGAGTATTATTCATTTGTATCAAGATCCCACCCATGAAGGCTTTACCTGCATCCCATACCATTGACATTGATGTTCCCTTATGCATATTTAAAACAAAATAATCCTTTAAATGCTCCTTTAATTTTTGAACATTCTTTTCTTGTCTAAATAAGTTCTCATTGATCCTCCACGATCTCCTCTCCTCTTTTTCATCAGCCAGCTCCTTCCAAACTGGACTATGGTCCGTCAATGTCCTAGGAAAAATCTTAACATTCTTTACCCTAAACTATAAATCAGTTGTAATCAAGAAAAAATCAATTCTTGAAAAGGATTGGTGTCTGCCTGAAAAGAAAGTAAAGTCTCTCTCCTCCTGATTGCGTTCCCGCCAGTAATCTCTCAGCTCCCAGTCCTCTTTCAAATCAAAAAAGGCTTTAGGTAGTTTAGCCTGTTTAAAAAAAGTAGAAGATCCTTTTTTGTCTCTTTGTATATCTAACACACTATTCCAATCACCCATTAATATCACAGATCTATAATCCAACAAAGTTAATTTCTGATGTAACAAACTGTAAAATTGTTCCTGTTGTTGGTTTGGTGCATACAACCCCACTATAAGTATTTTCTTCCCATATAAACCAACCTCAATCATAACATATCTCCCTTGAAGATCAGATTCTACCAAACAGGCTGATAAGTTTTGCTTAACATAAATGACTACTCCCCCTTTTTTCCCAGGAGCAGAAGATACAAAATGAGATCCCAAACGAGCATTGGCTAAATGTTTTTGGTCTTTAGATAAAATATGTGTTTCCTGCAAACAAATAATATCATTATTATGTTGCTTTAAGTAATGAAAGATTTTCTTTCTCTTTTGGGGGGAATTAAGGCCATTAGCATTCCAGGTCAGGAGCTTTACCATCTCCCTTAACCAAGAGCCTGGAGAAGACTGCTTGAAGATCTGCCATAGAAGAATGTGCTGCAGAACTCTTGGGTCTTGCTCCTCCCACCGGCAACGAAACAATTTCTTGAAGAGATTCTTTAACTTCTTTCTTCTGTTGTTCCTTTTCCTTGCGTCTATGTGCTGCACGGGTCATTCTTTGCTCTTTGTTCTCTGTTTGTTGCGACCACTCCACCTGTGGCTTTCCAGCAACCATCACACCTTGTCCTTCAGGCTGTTGTTCCACCTCTTTACCATCCAAAGCTTTCTGCATCATAAATGATGGTGAGCCTGCTCCAAGGACCGAACTGTAAAACTCCTTTGCTTTAGTAACTGTATTGAGTCTATAACGCGTCCCCGCATGGCTCACAACAATACCCATCGGAATCTCCCATCTGAATGGCATCATACTTGTTTTAAGTTCATTAGTTAGAAAAGCAAAATCTTTTCTCTTTCTTAAAATTTTAGATGGGATCTCCTTTAAGATAATGACATCTTGAGCAGCAATCTGGAACCTCTTATTACAGAAAGCTTGTATAATTTCATTAAGCAGAGATCTCTTTGCAAAATAAATCACCACATCTCTTGGTAAATTCTTCTGTTTTGCGACCCAGGAATTAACTCTGTAAACTTTGTCCACTTCTCTAAGTATTCCATCTTTCTCCCTATTCAGAATAACAACAAAGTCATTTACCACAATTTCTGCCAGATCTTGTTGCATATCCTCTTTCAGACCCCTGATTCTTAAAGCATATTCCATTTCCCTATACTGAGACATAACAATGTCATCTTGTGAAATTTCCATCTTTTTTTCCATGCCTTCAAATTTATCTTCCAGGGTATCAACCTTTTCTGCAACCTCTTCAACCCTTGAATCAAGCTTCTCAACCACAGAAGCCAGTCCTGATAGAGCCATAACTATATCTTGCCTCAGAATAGTGTTATTCTGCTCTAACAGGTTCTTCATTTCTCCTCTGATTTGAGTTTTATTCTGATCTAAAAGCTCCTTCATTTCCCCTCTGATTTCAGTTTTGTTCTGATCTAAAAGGCCCTTCATTTCCTCTCTGATTTGAGATACAGCATTTCCCATTATATGTTTCATGTCTTGTACAGATAATACTGGCAGAGGAGGAGAAGATGGTGGTGTAACTTTAGGTTGTTGTACCAGTGTAGCTTTAGGTTGTTGTACCAGTAAGATCGCAGGGGAAGAAGCCACCTTAGGAACTGTAGAAGCTGCTTGCCTCTTTGAAGCCATTTTTTAAAAAAGGAAAAATCTTATTTCCTCTTCTTCCTTCTTAAAAAAAAATACAATAAAAAATCCTCTAAAAAAATAAAAAGCAAAGGAGAGTTTAAAAGCTATTTCAAAAACACGAAACCACCTTCTAAAAAAAAAGTTTAAAAAATTTAAATAGAAAAAACTAAATAGTCCATAACATTCCGTTTGACTCGCTTTCTTCCAAGAAAAAAAAAAAAGCACTTTCAAATCGCCATTTTAATTTCACTCTCCATACAAGCAAAAAACAAAGAAAAAGAAAGGAAAATCAGCCTAAACTAAAAAGTAAATAAAAAATCAATAAGTCCAATCCTTTATCCAGCTCTGTCCGCTTTTAAAAATCACTCACCCGGTCCTTTTAAGCGTGTGGAGATGGTAGCGGCATTTCGCTTTGTTCCTGAAGGAACAGAGACAGCTGGGAGGAGAAGGCAACCCGAACTCCGAGGGGGCTCTCTTTCTACCCCCCAGAAAAAAATTCCTGGGGGGTTTAAGAGGCTCTACCTCTATTCGGGTGATTCTCTACCCCCTCCCTTCACCCGGGAGGGGGATTTCGAGCCGCGGGACAGCTGATCTCTGCTGTGCTCCGCGGTTCTCACGCCGTCCCAGGAGGACGGCTACAATGTAGCCGCCATCATCGACGCTATCCACCGGAAGTCCCCAAAACACAACTTCTTTACTGAGATCACAAACAGAACAGAACAGCAAACAAAATGGTGCTGGCCCTTTTATACTCCCTTTGCAGGGACAGCATCAGCCTATCAATGCAAGGCTAGTCTCCCACCTTGCACATGCTCACAAGGCTGGAGACAGCCTGTCTGGTCCCAGGCAACCACATGGTCTACCCGGGCCTTCTGCAGCCTCCTGATCCTGTGAGTCATTCAGCAGGCCCAGGACATAACAGTGTCTGTTAGAGATCTTTCTGAACTTCCAAATAGCTCTTCAATATTCTTTCTCTCCCATGCATGACTGTATTCTCAATTCAATTCAGAATAGAGCTGGAAGGGACCTTGGAGGTCTTCTAATCCAACCCCCTGATCAAGCAGGAGATCCTATGCCATTTCAGACAAGTGGCTGTCCAATCTCTTCTTAAAAATCTCCAGTGATGGAGCGCCCACATTTTCTAAAGGCAAGCTGTTCCACTGGTTAATTGCCCTCACCTTAATTCCAGGTTGCTTCTCTCTTTGATCAGCTTCCAACCATTGTTTCTTTTCCTGCCCTCTGGTGCTTTGGAAAATAAGTTGACTCCCTCTTCTTTGTTGCAGCCCCTCAAATAAACTTCTCAAGGTTTACATTTGATATTGAAAAGGAGATAAAGTAACTTCCTTTATTAGGAATTCTTATATTAACATTCAAATAGGATCTCCCAATTTAGTCTCTCTTTTGTGCTGATCCTTGTAACATACCTGGCATTATGGTTTGAATAGCTACCTCTCAACTAACCATATGGGCTGGTCTATAAAATTATTAGCATATTGTCTATAGAAATCTGCATGAAAATTACCAAACAGTGTTCAGTTGTGATTGCTGAAAGGGAATTCATAATCTTACTCTAAATATTTGCTAGCATTAAATATTTTACATTAAACTTATCTCTTTGTAATTCTTTTTATCCTCTAATCTTTTTTATTGGATGGCATTGTTTCTTCATTTTTTTTTTGGTTTATGACTATAAATAACCTTTTTATGATTATTACCAAGCATTAGTAGAATCCATCTGGATTCTTTCCAAGGAAATGCAGTAACCCAAAGAGTCCCAGACAGGCAAATCACATGTAGATTTCTCATTTAGCTTAAAGGTTATGTTTGCCAAGCCATCAAAGAATTTGCAAGGTCTTCAGAGGAAGTCATTCAAATAAACAATTAAAAATCTTGACATGTGAAAAATATCACTCATCATTCTCATGAGGACTGAAAAAATTCCAGACAATTAACATATTGTGCAAACTCTTATGAGTGATATTAAAATATGTATTCATGATGCCATTAAAAGAGTTAGGCTGTAAACCCCTCTGAGATCAACCTGATAAAATTTGTGCTTTCTGCAGCCATTGCAGAAGTTGAAACTACTGATCATTTGTTGTGCAAATTTTCAATTTCTTACTGAACAAGTGTTCCTTTTTCTTTGTTTCTTATCTTCCCTATTGTTTCTTCTATTACAGGCAATCCTTGACTTACAACCATTAGTTTAGTGACTTTTCAAGTATACAATGGGCACTTTAAAAAGTGACTCATGACTCGCACTTACTGTAACAAACATTGCAGCATCCCCATGGTCATGTGATCAAAATTCAGGTCTTTGGCAATTGGCATGTCTTTACGGTTCTTGCAGCATCTTGGGATCCTATGATCACCATTCATGACCTTCCCAGCCAGCTTCCAGCAAGCAGATGCAAGGGGGGAAGTTAAATTTCCTTAACAACTGTGATTTGTTCAACAACCATGGGAAAAAAAGGTTGTAAAATCCAACACAACTCGCTTGAAAACCGCTTTGCTTAATAATGGAAATTCTGGTCCTAATTGTGATAATAAGTTAAAGATTAGTTGTATAGTATTGCAAAAATTACTATTGAGCAGTAACTAGAAATTATCTATGGAAATTTCTTCAATCCCACCTCCATCAAAAATTGTAAATTTAACTGATAATTCTCTAGTTAATACAATCTATCTAGATTCAATGTTCTAGTACAATCTTAGATGTATATATCAGCTGTACAGTTGTTATGATTCTTACTGTATTTGTATGGCACTGTAATGGACAGCTCCTGTTGCTGCTCTGTAATGGAAAGTTCCTAGAGAAGCAGGGGAGCTATTTTTTCATACTTACTAGGATAGATCATTTATTGCCTGGAGTAAGTCATCTGCCTTGGCTACCACACAATTCTGATAGTGGAGCAAGATATTAGTGATCTTATCCACAAGAGGGTCAGTAGCAACAATAAACCATTCTGGAGATTCTTCAACACTCGGTACCAACAAGGAAAGAGTCATGGATGTGATTTGGATAGATTAATTGCTTTTATTGAAGATACAATGAGCCTTAAATAAAATTAGCTGTAGCAGACTCAAGCAATTAAGCCCTCTCTGATATATCAGCCACCAGGGTTTAAACCATACATATTTCTTCTGCCATTAAACAGTAATGAACCATTAAACAGTAATGGACATCTTGCCACTATTTCTTGGCCTTAGACGTTGTGGATGAACTGTGTTTTGATAGTAGCCCTGTCTGATTTAAGAATCTTTACTTTTGACTAGCTCCAATCCTTAGCTGGTATGGCAATGCAAAATAGCAATAGTATTTAGGCTTATATACTGCCCCATAACATTTTACAGCAGTCTGGGCAATTTATGATGCAAGCATGATTTGCATATTGCCCCCAACAATCTGGGGTCCTTTTTTTACTGATCTTGGAAGGATGGAAGGCTCAAGCCTTCCATCAGGATCAAACTCCAGGCTGTGGACAGAGTTTTTGCCTGCAATATTACACTGTAACTATTGTGCCACCAGGGCTCATACTTTCTACCATCCATATCTGTCTTCTCAGGCAGAAGAACCCATCACTTTTTTCTTTAATTTGTTTTTTCCACTTCACTGTGGAGGTTAAGGTTTTGGACCAAGAGTGCAAAGTTCATTTCACCAAGAAAATTACTGAGTAGTTTCAAACCATCACTGACTCTCAAACTAAATTACTTCCTTGTTTGTATGAGAATTCCATGAGAGGACAGACTCTATAGGCAGAGTTTTGAGATCCTTGAGAAAAGGTGGGGTATAAACATACTATTCAAAGGAATTAGAAATCCCCTGAAATTGTCTTAGTTTCTCCTCCCCCACCAGCAGCCCAAAACTGCCAAATATATATTTTAATGCCATATGAGCAATTACTTGCATACATTTCATGGAAGCCATGCTCAAATACATCTTCCAGCTCTCAATTTTTATTGACGTCCCTTTTTATATAAAATGGCAAAAAAAAAAATAATAATCTGTAACCAGGTGTTTCTCAAGCAGAATGGTGTAACTGCCAAAACATTTTGTTGTGACAAAATGAGCATATAATTTGTGAAGTCAATCAGCATGTGTCCCCAAAGTAGGCATGTGGGAACTCTTCATGTCTACCTGTTCAATAGAAGTGGAGGGGAATTAAAAACAGAAAAAAAAACAATCAACATTGTAGGTAGAATATTCCTATTCTATTCTATTCTATTCTATTCTACCCCACTCTGTTCTCTTCTGCTTTGTTCCGTTCCACTCCATTCATCTCAGGACACAAATTCAAATTGGAGATATATGAAGCTATATTGCTCCATCGTTAAGGTGACGAACTGTCCTCCTTTAGGGAGGACAGTCCTCCTTTTGTAAGTTCTGTCCTCCCTTGAAAAGTGTCCTCCTACATGTCCTCCTTTTCAATATTTGAAGACTAATCTGCAGGGCTTTTTTTTTTTTCATAGAACGCTCAGAACGGCATTCCGGCACCTTTTTTTGATGGTTTTTTTTTCAACTTTTGCATGAGCTGTGCTACCCCCACTATTGGCTTTTGAAAGCCAATAGGAATTGCTGCTGAGCGTGCCAAAACACTTGGCTGGCAAACTTTGCACAAGTTGTCTGTATTATTGTTGCAATAATAAAATGTTTTTTTTTTATTTACATTTTTTTTCTTCTATTTATTTGTGTCCTCCTTTTCATTGTAAAAAAGTTGGTCACCTTATCATCGTCAAGAAATAAACTTGAATTCAGCATGTGTCATCAGTGAAGCAAATATTGTATAATACAAATGCTCCACAATATATGTTACATGAATTATGTGAAGCATGTGAGAAACTGGGAAAAGAATCAACAAGAAGGTAATTTCGTCCAAAAGAGGAAAACTCAACGCAAAAATCTGGCTTCACAAATTGCCTCTTTTAGTTTAACCTTCATTCTACAATTGTTACCCCACTGCTAGAGCTTAAAGGAAAATAAAGAGTTACTAAATAGTAGAATTGGATGAAAGGCAAAAGCAGCCATTTCAAGAGACACAGAGAGGAATACCAGAGAGTTCTGTTTTAAAAAAAATTGCTCATTTTACAAGGTGATTATAGTCCTGATATTTGCTGGAGTTTTAATAACAGTGGTGTAGTTAAGCACATTGACCTCTTGCAGCGGCAATGCCATTCTTTGGATATTAGGTATTACATGCCTTTTTTTTTTTTTTTGCTATACTCACATGTTTTTTTAAAAAAAAAATCAGGAGCAAAACAACAGGAAATAAAAAAACAAAAAAAGAAATGAATACATACGTAACATTTTAATTTAATCTCTACCTCATGTATGTTTTCATTTATCTTTATTTCTTTGTGGATTTTAAAAATACGTTGTGTGGGCTTTGCACTGAGGTAAAGATTGAAATAAAATGCATAAGAACAAATTTGATATAGTCATTAAAATAAAAATATATCAATAAAACTGAATAAATACCTAAAAAAATAATAAGACATTTTAGTAAAAAAGCAGTAAAGTAATTTCTCTTTTTTATTATTTTCTCACTTTATTTTCTTTATTTTCTCCAACCACTGACTTGTGTCTATAGTCTATTTATTGAATCCAACTATATAATATTGGTTTATGTGTAAGAGTAACCTTGAGAAACAGGAGGAAGAACTGCAACCAAGACAAAAAAAAAAAAGAATTGTGACCAAGATGTAATTTGAGAAAACATCTAAGACAGGATCATCCCTAATTGTTGTTTGAAGATAAAGGGAGAGAAGAGATACATTTAGATTTGCAAGGTTACCTTATTGTAATCTTATGGTAAAGTAGTGTTATCATTCATAACTTTGGTCTCCTAGTCTGGTCTATCTCAAAGGACTGACAGTATGTGATCAGATCCTTCCTATTATAATTGTTTTTGAACAATTTTTTTTGAAGATGCTAATGATGAAATAATTGGATTTATATTTGCTTTCAAGGGATTCTCTTACAGTCTGTCCCTTCAGATTCTTTTCTTCTTTGTTTCTTTATACTACAGATATCTGTGAAAAATGTTAGCTAAGCCTGGTCCTTCTATTGTTGACATTCTGGTATTAAGAATGTTTTACCCAATCTATTATCCATAATAGCTTGCTATATAACAGTGATGGCAAACCTTTTAGAGACTGAATGCCCAAACTGCAACCCAAAACCCATTTCTGCATCGTTGAGTGCTGGGTGGGCATGGCCCACTGGGTAGGCATGGCTGCAGTTGTAATGGCAGACTGGGTGGAACTAAAAAGTTCAATCAATCAATTCCAACTTTACAAGATCTTTTTTTCCCCCACAAGAAGTTGAAATTGACTGATTGAAACTTTTTTTTTTTTTTTTTGCACACGGCGGTGGACGCCTAAAGCGAAAAGATTTTATAAAACACAGCTGAAGGCTTAGGACTGGGGCGATGGCGCGCATGCTCACAGAGAGGGCTCTGAGTGCCGCCTCTGGCTCCTGTGCCATAGGTTCGCCACCACTGCTATATAATATAGTCTAAGGCTTTAATAAACTAATTCACCCCTCTCTTTTGAGTCTTGCAAAATTTTGAGTTTTACTCTTGTTTTCCCCCCAAGTTAAATGAGTTAATTATTCTTTGCCAGTCCTGCAAAACTCTGTTTGAGATTTGAGTAGGTGCCACCTGAAATAGGAAATTTATCTTGACTAATAATCTTCATTTTTATTGTCTAATAAATCCTGGCCAGGAAAGTTTTAAGCTTTTACACCTTTCAAGTTCTGGCTTTCAGAGACAAAAAGATGCAGTCCCATATGTTGTGGTTAAGATAGGCAATACAACCAGCTATTTTGGATTAAAACTCCCACAGGCATTTATCACTATTGTCATGACTCAGCTCATGAGAACTTCCACAGTAAAATCTTCTTTGAGTACAAGTAGTTTTTGCTTAATGATTGTAAGTAGGACCAGCAAATTCAGTTGCTAAGTTGTGCGGTCATTAAGCAAGATTTCACATGGTCACTACTTGTGATTTTACTACTGGCTTCTCTACTGATTCTGCTTGTCAAAAGCTGGCCGAGAAAAAATGGTGATCACATGACCATGGGACACTGTGATGGTTGTAAATGCCTATGGGTTGTGAAATGCTGAATTGCATCATGGGACCATGCAGAGGCGGTGAGAGTCGTAAGTGCGAGGATCAATTGTAAAGTTACTTTTTCAGTGTTGTCGTAACTTCAGATGACCCTAAACAGATAGTCCTTAAGCGAGGACTTCCTGTACAGGTTTGATTCCTTGTGACCTCACTGAGATATTCAAGCAATTTTCTAGGTAACAATTCAAATGTAATTTACTATTTCTTTCTTCTGAAATATTTTTGATCTTTTGATGTAGCCTATACACTGGTGATTTCTTGCATTATTCAATCCAAGCTTTATCTCATCCAAAGCATGCTTAATTTATAAGTCCAAAAAATACTGGGGTTATGCAAAACCATTGAGAATCCTGGTGGAAGTGTCATTGATGCAAGCACAGCAATAAACAGACAACATGAGCACGCTTTCAAAACAACTCTATAAGAATGCCATGCTCGGACATTTGAAGGGGTGAGGACTGAGACCACTTTAGGTGCTATTAATAATTCTCATATTAATATTAATAAAAGGACCATTTGTCTGCTTTGGAAATATCACGTAGTCCCCAGCATTAAACATTAACGTGCACTATATTTTGCACATCGGTTGGCTATCCCCTAATTTTTTTATGAACATCTTAATCTGTCAGTCATCTCTGAAAAGTCTTCCTTCACAGAAACCTTGCAGAGGGTTGAAAAAAATGAGAGGAGAAAATTCATTTTAAGGATATAACTGAGATTATAAACTTGGATTTCTGTAACATTAAAGAGTCACAATTCAGTGTAGCTCCAGCTGAATCAAACTGTGTTATAACTTGTCATTGTTCTCTACTATAAAATTCACTAGATTGTATGCAAGGGGACAAAAAAAATTGACATAATATAAGAAGGATTTGCAAAAAGGGGGCACATTTGTGTTAAAATGTCTTTAGCACAAATGTAAGGGAGAAGGTAAGCTAGAAATGTATATTGATTAAATAAATTTGTCTTTAAAAGAGAGAAGTAAGAAATGCTTATCTACCAAAACTGCTTCCTGGGACTAATTGCACAAATTATTTTAAATGCTACTTTGTTGAAAGCATATTTAAAATCTGGACAATGACTGCACATTTTTCAGTGTGGTCCTTGCCCACACCAATATTGATTTCCCATTAATTATAATCAAAACAGAGATTAATGTGTTGGCATTTGATAGGAAAAAAGAACAAATTGGGCGGCAAGTAGGTGCTTTTGTTAAACAAGTAGCTATTCAAGACCAATTTCTTCTCTCTAGAATTTCTAAGACAAAAAAAAGGAGGGGGGCAAGACTTGCTGTGCTGTTTTTTTCCAGGTGAACCTGAAATGCAATTATGAAAGCAATAAATATTGTAAAATAAATATCATAAAAGAAAGGTGACAAGTTACGATATGAAGTTGAGAAAGATAAATATTTGATTTATTTATGCTGTCTTCCTATACCAGTTTCTTTCTTCTGCTAGTAACTGCAGTCCTAAGAGAAAAACAGCAAAGTTTTGAAGATATTTCAGACCTCTTCTTTCAACAAAGAACTAGAAATCTTCTCAGCACCATTCTGGCAATTTTCTCAAGAAATTCATACTGGAGAAGATAAGAACAAGTGATTTTAATGGAGGTTTTGCTTTTCTTCTTCTCTGTGTATATATGTATGTATGTTATTAAACTTGAATTTCATAGCTCTGTATGTCTGCATTCAGAAGGAACTACCCTAGATTGTCCTGTTACTTCTTGCCCTTTTCCATCTTTAAACGCTGAACTCTTTAACAATATTTATTTTTAATCCAGTGATTTTATGTGAATGATACTGGAGATGGTATGATATTTGAACCAAATCTGGTGACCGGATGTACATTGGTGTGTGTGCACTTATGTGTGAAATCATATGATAGAAATTTGCTCCAGATCTTTTTAACCTCTGTTCTACAAAGTTCTTTTTGTTGTATTTGTTTTGTCTTAATCCTTAAACAAATAACCTTCCCTAAAGAATCATGTTTTACTTTTGGAAGCAAATATGCAAATAGAGGCTGTTATCTTGTTCCAGGGAAGCCTGATGAGAGATAAAATTAGCTTATGAGGAATTCTCTCGATCATTGATCAATATGATATGCCAGCCACTTGCTTCAGTTTTTACCAAATCTAGGGCTCAGGAAAAAAAGTAGAAAATGGTGAATCAGAAGATAATCTTAGGCTTCTGGAATACTTTATAATGAGTGGGAGCAGGAGCTGTGATTTAACAGGAGAGAAGAGAGAATTCGTTAAATTCATTATATCTATTTCTGATTCACAAAATATTCTTGAGCTTGGCATTAGCATAGAATTGTGCCATTCACATTAAACATTTGCATTTCTTACCAAAACAAGAAAACTCATATACAGCAGGCCACTAAAGGAAGCATTTGAACCATTCAGAATTCCTTTCAAAGAAATGTGCAGATTCCTCTTCTTGAAACAAATTTAGCTCAGTATATAATGGCTCTGAAGACTGTCAGAAATTCCTTCTCTTAAAACAAACCATTTTAAAATTATGTAAAGACACACAATAGACCGATTATTTAGTAGACAGGTAATTTGGAATAATTTAGCACTGGAGCTTTTTTTTTTTTTCTCAGAAAGAATTGACAAGATTTTGCTAAATTATACTTGTTGATGTTATTATTTTAGTGTTGAATTAAAAACAGCCAGAGAAATCCTTCTTAAAATGCCTGGGCTTTTAGAGCCCAGGTATTCAAGACAGGAAAGGAATTTTCTCTTAAATTGTTCCAAACAATGAGGGATGCTCATTTGAGAACTGTTTCAAGTTTTAGCTTGTATTGGGGAACAGAGTTGATATTTCTGTTCAACAAAGTTCTCTGAGGCACAATGAGCAAATGGAGTTATTCTTAATGGCCATTAGCTGATTGTTTTGGTGGGGTAGGGTAGTATAAGTAACAAAGTTTGTATATAATTGTAAGTCATAAGCAAATAAAACAAATGAATAGAAGGACAATCTGTAGAAGTATAGAATGACAATCTAAAACTCAGATTATAGAGTTAAGGTTTATTTATTTAAAAATCTTGGTACATATGGCAGAACATATTAGTACATAATGACATTTTTAAGAATCTTAGTACATATGGCAGTGGGAAGTTTAGAAAACATACCAGCCTTCTACTGAACACTATTTATTGGCTTGATAATGATATCACAAGCAAGTCATGTTCAAGTTGATTTTTTTAACAGACCTTGGTGTAGAGATTTCCAGGAGAGAAAGTAATAAAGAACTCTCAACACTGAGAGATAAAGAACATTTATTGAAAATTGGTGGACTGTTGTAGAGGATTTGCAAACACAGCTACTTATGGATAGTAATAATGACAGGTAAGAAGAACTTCTGTATTCAAAAATATTATGGGAGGTGGAGGACCCTGAATCACTTGCTGATTGGGCAATCCTATAAATTAAAAAATATACAAGCAAATAAATAAAGATGTCCTTCTCTGCAGCTTTCTCAGATCAATTGTCTCCTGACTGTTGCAGATTTATTTATTTATTTATGAGACTTATATACCGCTTTTAAGTGCAAGCATTCTCTAAGCGGTGTACACCAGTAAGCAATGTATATATATATTTTACATTGCCCCTAACAATCTGGGTCCTCATTTTACCTACCTCGGAAGGTAAAGGAAGGCTGAGTCAACCTTGAGCCGGTGAGATTTGAACCGCTGACCTGCTGAACACAGTCAGCTAAAGTGGCCTGCAGTACTGCACTCTTCTCTCTCTCTCTCTCTCTCTCTCTCTCTCTCTCTCTCTCTCTCTCAACCCAACCCACCTCACAAGGTTGTTGTTATTGTGGGGAAAATAGAAGGAAGAAGGAGTATTAGATATGTTCGCCACCTGAAATTATATTTTTTTAAAAAATAAAGATGGTGTCAGAAGATCAAAGGGGACTGGTCCCCAAAGTGAAAAAGAACATGCTGCTTGAAAAGAAGCATTTTGTTTCCAAGAGCACAGCACAGAGCTTGGCTTTTGAAAAGATAGGCTACAGAGTTTTGACAATGGGGTCTAAGATTTCTATAGGGAAGAGGGTGGTATGTGTTTTGTGTTTATCTGATAGTCATGTCCTTTCAGAGGAAATCCATTTTAACTTTTGTATGAGTATGTAAAACATTTGTTTAATTATGCTTTTCCTATACATTTCCGGGTATGGGTTGTTGAATATCAAATTTTGTATTATCTAAGGAATTAAGTTCCTTTGGGATATCTTTTGTTAGTCTGTTTCTGATTGGATTGGATTGCTTTTAGTGCTCCGGGTCCTTTTAGCTGCCGTGATTAGTCTTGCAACATGGTATTTGTTTTGCATAATTTTCATAACGTTGTTTCCCAGTGTAACTGGCAGGTCAAATTTACAGTTCTAAAGGGTCTTTCTAGGGGGGCATGATGAAAATTAATCTAATGATGGGATAAAAATAAATAAATAAATAAATCACCAATAAACACCCTGTGATGTCTTGCTCCAGCCTCTCCTTATAATGCCAATTATTGACAAATCTCAAAAATACAAGCTATAAATAAAATGGAAGAGGGTAGGAATGGATAGATAGCAAACTGTAATATGCTGTCTCTGGAGAGCTCAGGAACAGCTGATTTCTCTTGCTTTCAATAGTATTTGGTTGACCTATTTTCTCGATATTGTGGCTGCTTTACTGACTGATTGGCTCATTGACTATTTTTTGAATTACACCCAAATGAATTTTGTTTTGTTTTCTTTTCTTTAACGTTGTGCACTGCTTCTACATGGTTTGCTCTGACCAGAAGAAAAGCAGTATACAAGAAAGACAAATGAACTTATAAATAAGAGACTCTCAACCTTGGTTTTTTGTTTTTTGTTTTAGTTGTGCTGACATTTATGCTTCCTTGGGTTTAAAATGATTAGTAAACTTCTGTTTTTTTTTTATCTTTCCCTGCTCCTTGGGCTCCTCCATCATTGCTTGACTGAATCTGATGATGATGAATTACCTATTTGGCATAAAAGATGGATATATTGTTACTTGGAAGGATTTCTGAACATTACTGAAGTGCACAAAGTACTGGGCATAAGTGGAAGAATCAAGACAAATTTCTTGAAGGAGTCCTGGAATATTTTTTTTTCTTGAATACCACAATAAAGGGATCTATTTAAATTATAAGTTGCCTTAGTTTAAGAGATTCAGTTCTGATTTCTATCTCATATAATTCAAGGAGCTGCACAGGTTTTGTGATTCCTTTGAAAACTAAACATTTCGTTCCCTGCTATTTCTTTCTTTCTGCTAATTTACGTCTGCATTTTCTCTTGAAGAAAATGGCATTTAATTTATGGTTTGGTCAATCATTGCACCATTACTAAGACACAGAAATGCATTCTTTTATATATGGCTCCTGAAATACATAACCTTCAGATGCTCCATTATTTATTGAGCCATTGTCCTCTCTTTCCCTGTCTTCCCTAGACAGTCACTACACTTTGATTATGAAAGGGAAACCCTTTTAACCACACATAGCTTATCTAGATGTATGTTTTTTTTTAAAAAAAAAAATGGGACAAGGCCATCATTCTGCACTAAAGCAATTGCTTTGTGAACAAAGCTCAGCATGAAACTTTGGCAGCTTTATCTAGGGTTGGCAAAGACTAACATGCTACTAGTGGTCAGTAAAGATAATACTGAACTAACTGGATCAATGGCTTAATTTGCCATATTTCAATTCTTGCTGGACCATAAAGATTAGCAGATGTATTGGGTTAAGTTTTTATGGAGTGCAGCACACTTCGTTGGATATAAAATAGGGATTATATGGCTGTAAAGAGCCAATGATGCTTGCAGAATGACTATTCGGTACCACCCCACCCCTTGGTTGATAAAAGATAAAGCAGACAGAGTTATAAAGCACAAGAGGAAAAAACAAGTCAAAAGATACACAGCTATCAAATTATGGCTCTACTAAATCTTTCATTTCCTTCTTCCTTCTGTAGGCAGCTGTACCCTCTACCCAGGGATGACTTTTAAATGAAGCTGGCAAGCTGATATCAGAGGAGAAAGGGCAATTGAACTGATGAATGCCCGATATATTCTCTATATATTTTCCCAGACAAAGTTGCTTCTGTTTGCCCTATCTTGAAGCATTATCCTAGTAATGAATCAGAGAACCAGAAACAGCAAAGAATCTTCTTCTAAAATCAATACAGTAGTCTTCGCTTACTGACTGCTTGTTCAAGGGCTGTTCACATTTACAAGGATACTGAAAAAGAAGATTTATAACCAGCCTTTGAACTTGGAACCATCACAGACTCCCCATAGTTACCTGAATGTTATTTGGGCACTTGGCAACCAGTATGCATTTATGACAGTGGTTCTCAACCTTTTTAATGCCGCGACTCCCCAACCAGTCGTAAGTAGAGGACTACTCAACCAGTTGTAAGTCGAGGACTACTCAACTGGTGCAGCACCGTTTGCAGAATGGGACTTTTGGCAGGTTTAGCAGGGCAGAGACAGCCTGGACAATTCCTATTGGCTTTTGAAAGCCAATAGAATTAGACTCTATTCAAGAGAGTCTATTCTATTGGCTTTCAAAATCCAATAGAATAAAAGGGAGTAGCACAGCTAAGGAAAAGGGGAAAAACTGCATTGTTTGGCGACCCCCATGAAATGGTCGTTCGACCCCAAATGGGGTCCCAACCCACAGGTTGAGAACCACTGATTTATGACATAGCACAGTGGTGGCGAACCTATGGCACGGGTGCCAGAGGTGGCACTCAGAGCCCTCTCTGTGGGCACATGCACCATCGCCCCAGTCCTAGGCCTTCAGCTGGGTTTTATAAAACCTTTTCGCTTTAGGCCTCCGCCGCCGTATGGAAAAAAAAAGTTCAATCAATCAGTCAATTTCAACTTCCAAAAAAGATCTTGCAAAGTTGTAATTGATTGATTGAACTTTTCATTCCCACCCAGTCTGCCCTTACCACCGCAGCCATGCCCACCCAATGGGTACGCCCAGCCAATGGGCCACACCCAGCCAATGGGCCACACCCACCTGGCACCAACGATGCATAAGTGGGTTTTGGCTTGCAGTTTGGGCACTTGATCTCTAAAAGGTTCGCCATCACTGACATAGCATATAAATTTAAGAAACCAAAATTATAATTTGATGTTAGGACTTCAAGCCCAAGCTATCAACCAAATATTCTAAGCAGTGCATTATGAATAGAATAGAATAGAATAGAATAGAATAGAATAGAATAGAATAGAATAGAATGGAATGGAATGGAATGGAATGGAATGGAATAGAATAGAATAGAATAGAATAGAATAGAATAGAATAGAATAGAATAGAATAGAATAGAATAGAATAGAATAGAATAGAATAGAATTCTTTATTGGCCAAGTGTGGTTGGACACACAAGGAATTTGTCTCCTGTGCATAAGTTCTCAGTGAACATACAAGCAATAGTGATAAATCATGATCATAATCAACATAAAAACAGTGATCATAAATCATAAAATACAACACTTCATCATAAATCATAAGATGCAACACTTAGTGCTAGTCACAGGATACCAGCTAAGCAAACAACATAAATCATACTTGGATACTAAATAAAACAATATAAATTGTAAGATACCCGTACAAGCAACAAAGTTATAGTCATAAGAAGATAAGGATAGGTAATAGCAAAGATGAGGAGAATAATAGTAATTATAGTAGTATAATACAGCTTTACTAAGTAGTTTGACAGTGTTGTAGGAATTAGTTGTCCTTGTGTCTGGTTGTTTTGGCATGTAATGCCCTGTAGCGTCGTCTTGAGGGAAGAAGTTGAAACAGTTTATGTCCAGGATGTGAGGGATCTGTAGATATTTTCACAGTCCTCTTTCTCGCTTCTGCAGTATAAAGGTCCTCAGTGGAATGGAATATATTCTATAGCTGTTCCAAACATTCTCATTCAGGTTGATGGAAAAGAATGTATTTTATCTTTGCTGAACAGTTAATCACAGTCAGCACCCACAGTTCAATTCAGTGACAGAAGATAAGAGCTGGGGATTCCTTCTCATAAGTTTTCTAAATCTGGAAATATGTGTAGTTAGAGGAGCTGCAGAGTGAGATGTGTCAACCTTACCAGGTAGACCAGATGGGAAGCATGGCTGGATAAGTTAATATTACTGAATTGCAAAGCCACATTAACAGAATCTTATGAGTCTGAAGGTACAATTCTCAAGTTTATAGCCTGATAATTTAGGGAGAGTTTCACCTGAGTCTCTTGCTCTGCCCACTATGAAGCTGTGGGCTAGGCTTTTTTTTTATCTGACCATTCAGTAGGCAGTATCCCTTCATCCAAATCAATCCCATACACCAATGGTGGTGAACCTATGGCACGTGTGCCAGAGGTGGCACTCAGAGCCCTCTCTGTGGGAACACATGCCATTGCCCCAGTCTTGCCTCCTCCCACAACCCCCTCCTCCTCAGCAGCCCCCCTGGAGGAAAGTCGTCCCCGAGCATGGCCCACACAGAGCAGCGCAGCCAAGGACATGGCATCCAGGCAGAGTAGACAAGACTCTGCTCTCACGCCACATCCTGCACAGTTGATGCTGCGGGGTGTGGGCAGAGGGCATGGCCATCCTGGCACTGCTGGGCTGCCTGGGCGATCTGTGGCAGGCTCAGGAGGTGGTGAGTGGCTCTGCGGGCAGGCGCGGTGGGGGATGGGGTGGGGGACAGTTGGGGTGGGGCAAGAGCGAGGCAGGGGGTGGAGTGGGGGTGGAGCCAATTTTGGGGCACTCAGTTTCTAGAAGGTTTGCCATCACTGCCATACACTATTACAATGCATGATAAAAAAATAAATGATCAGCATCTTCTACCATTTTACAAAACCGTGAATATTCAAAAGCATCTCATGGAGGCAAAGTTGAAAAATATTTAAAGCACTTAAGAATGAGACGGGAAAAGAACAACTTCTTTCATTAGGTAAGAAAAGTTCTAAGAAATAATGGAGAATATTATAAATGTTAATGCCTCAAATCTGAGTAAATGTGATCTCTTAATTCATGTATGAATCCAATTAATCTTCATTTGTCAGTGGAGG
Source organism: Crotalus tigris (assembly GCF_016545835.1). Lineage (NCBI taxonomy): Eukaryota > Metazoa > Chordata > Lepidosauria > Squamata > Viperidae > Crotalus > Crotalus tigris. The sequence continues at coordinate 280,757 of NW_024097597.1, forward strand.
AGACTGATATTCTTGTCACTTAATTCAGAAACATGGTCTTACTATAAAATGAATATATTTTCACATTGGCCTGTCCATATCTTACCTGGGAGAGGATGTATATAGCTGTTAGAGTTTGGCATTTGAAGGTAATGAATTTTTAAAAGACATGTAGAAGTTAAAATTTCTTTGACTCTAAACTTTTCTTTTAAAAGAAACTTTTAATATGGAGCAAGCACACACATTTCTAATCAAGATATGCATATATTGTAATTTCTGGGGTGGTGCACCGTGTCAATATATCCAAAGTATGTCAGATAACTTTTACCATTCAGTATTCCATAATGTTAAGGCCTATAGCAGGGATACCCAGCCCCCGAGGCCCACCAAGAGGCTGTGGCCCGTTTGGACCTGGGCCATCTGAGAGGCTGGCCAGTGAATGCATGCACAGAGCTTGGCATGCACAAGCGGCAGGACAGCCTACATGCAAGTGCTTGCACACAGCTCAACTTGCGCAAGTTGCAGGCTGGTACGCACATGCACACATATGTGCGTGCTGGCCCACCGCTTCCATGAGGCAGTTCCCCTCTTCCTCCTCCCAATGGGCCTCCAAGCTGTAAAGATTGGGGACCGCTGGCCTATAGTTTTATTAAATAATTTTAAATATTCCCTCAAAATAAAATATTATAACAGAGTATTGCATTTTATTTTCATTTGAAATCCAAATGTTAATTTGTAGAGCCAGTAATCAAGTCAGTTGCTCTCTTGACATTGTGGTCCATGGCTTTCCAACTTTATCCTATAAAAATATAACTTTTGTTCTGAAACAAAACAAAACAAAATACAAAACTAGTTCAATAGGACAATGATTTTAAAAGCAAGTATAACAGTTATAGTTAATGAATCTATCTTGACAATTTAGCAGTTATGCTCAAATGTCAGTAATTGAAATGTAGTGGTCCAAGGTGAAGATAAAATAAAAAATCTTGCATGTATAATATATATCCACACCAACAGTGAGACATTAAAAAAAATCAGTTCCAGATAAACCTAAAATGCATTTTAGCAAGCTTCCCGAATGAGAGCCACCCAGAATCTGATATAAGATGGGCCCACTATATAAATGTTTTGAATAAATAAATAAAGCCATGTCTGGCTGAAACTCATTCCAATCACCATTTTATTTCATTTATTTTACTATATTTGATCAGGAAATTATAATATTTTAGTACCGTATATTCCGGCGTATTAGGGCGACCCGGCGTATAAGACGACCCCCGAATTTGACACCGGGTCGCAAGACGATCGATGCTGAGTCGCATGCCTAGAAAGTCGTATTATATGCCGGAAACTACCGTATTTCCGGCGTATAAGACGATTGATGCCGAGTCGCATGCCTAGAAAGTCATCTTATACACCGGAAACTACGTTATTTCTGGCGTATAAGACGACTCGGCATATAAGACGACCCCCGAGTTCGGAGGCTGTTTCAACGCTCTCAAAAGTCATCTTATACGCCGGAATATATGGTACTATATAGAAAATAATACAGACAAACAGATAGCTTAGTGTTTTACATTTGTATACAGTCCTTGTATAGACTAGTTAGGGGAGTCCGTGGGGGGGTTTAAAAATCATAAAAATACAATCAAAGCTTGTGCATGACATATACATCAAAAGGAATACTGAAGTTTCTGATATCTCCCCATGCCAATATTCGTGTAGATACTGTTACGACATCAAATGTCACAATAACGTTTCACTGCTTTAGAAATAAATGCACCAATAACTTCCACTACATTTTACAGAAGTATGTGTTACATATAGTTGATGGGGAAAGTAGGCTTGTTCTGCCACATCTATAGCTACAGGAAACAGCAAACTCAAGATATTTCTGAAAATTACTCATTCTAGACAGCTTGGATTGCAGCTGTTTGAAGCCTTACACTTTTTATTCCTAGCTTCCCCAATTATTGCTAAAATGTGGATAATTAAAAACAATTGCGTTTTTCTTATAGTGATTCCAAAAGCTTTTCCACGCAAACCTTTGTAAACCGGAAAGTGATCCAGCAACATAAAAAACTAGCAGATTAAATTTGACTGAATGTAATATTCAACCCTCAAGCATTGTTCCAATTATGTAGCAAAATTTATATTTAAAAGCCACTTTTTGACATTTAAAAGCCACCTTTTACAATGCAGCTGCTTCAATTTCAGTTTAGTTTTAGTTTAGTTAAGTTCTGCTGCCTCAGGTTTATTCTTCTGACAATGTTGGTGATTTCTCTTGGAAGTCCTATTCTTTCTTTAAAACTTATTTCCTCTTTGGCTTGACGTGTTCTCATAAACCATAGGATAGTGTGCCATAATATGTGAACCCAGCCAGTATGTTTTGTAAGCTATGGTTGATGCCTTCTTATAATATTGTACAGATGCATTCAATTTTGGCTTGTTAAATAAATCACGCTTTGCAATGTAATGGGGCACGATGGCTCAGTGATTAAAGACGCTGAGCTTGTCGACTGGAAAGCTGACGGACCCGGGTTTAGAACCAGAACGTTGCACGATGGGGTGAGCTCCTGTTACTTGCCGGCCTAGCTTGCGAATGTGAGTAAATCAATAGGTACCATTTCAGTGAGAAGATAACAGCATTCCAAGTGCTTCGACGTACAGTCATGCTGGCCACATGATCATAGAAAATGTCTTCAGACAATGCTGGCTCCCTTAGCTAAGGAACGGAGATGAGTACCACCCCCAAGAGTTGGATAGGACGGGACAGGAGATTTACCTTTACCTTTTTGCAATGTAAGGACTGGTTCTCTGGAAGTGTTGGCTTCCTCCACTTGTGTTTCAACATTCCTCCAAGATCCCCAAATGGAATTTTTAATGCAATGACATATCCTGGATGTGTTGCATACTAAGTACTATTCAGCTCTATATGGAGGGGGGGAGAGTTGATCAAAATGATTAAGACTATTCAAATCAAAGCCCGTCACTATATCCATGTTTGCAACACAAATATTAAAGGGAATGACTTTGATTACATGATTGCAATGCTGTCTTGACATTGTTTTATTTGCTATTCCAACACCTCTGTGATCCACACATTTACAGATTCACAAAGTCTTACTAAAATCACAGCAGTCCATAGTTGGTCTGGTCCTGAGTGGCAGGCAACCCGGAGACTATATTAAAACTTTTAGATCTAATAGCTAATCCAGTTAATCCAACTCTACCAGGATATTCTTTTTAGTGCTACTTCCTTTGCCCCACCGTATTTGGCATCTGCTAGTCCTTAGACTCAATTAATTAATAGTTGGATGGCGAGGAAGAAGTAAAAATGCAGTCTTCAAAATATGCAACAAAGGCAATCTTGGTTTTCATTTCCTCAAACATCAAACTTGACTGGTTGAATACCTTACAAACATTCTCAAATTGGATAAAAAGTACTATGTACACTTCTCTGGATGTTAACAAAAGAACAAACAAGAACCAGTGATACAAAGCACATCAAGGGGCAATGGGTGGAAGAGGACAAAAGTGAACCTGCCTGGTTAACTCTTTGCAGCTTGCAATATCCAGAAGACTTTGGGAAGATTCATTCATGAAACCCTTCTGGCTGTGGATGATGAATTGGAAATCAAACAGTCTGGAAAGTGTCAGGATGGAGAAGGTTGTCCTATAGATATTCTTCAGAGGAAAGCTTGAAGGCTAGCATTAGTCTAATTTTATTTACTTATTCATTAAAATTCATCTGGCTGCCCAACTTACTCTCAATGATTCTGGTTGGCTTACAAAGAAAAAGCCCAATATAAAAACAATTAAAAAACAATAACCCCCCATCCCCCCCAATGACAAAAATCAAATGAGCCACTTGATGGGTTCCATCCCACTCTAGGGTCTCCAGGCCTATTGGCAAAACCAGGTCTTTAGAGACTTCCAAAAGAATGTCAAAGTGGGAGCCAATGTTATCTCTGCAGGAGGGAGTCACTGAGGAAAAGATGGACCTCGTTAGTAGAGGGCATCCTTAGCATTCTCTGCCTCCCTGCTCTGGTGGGTTGGATTGATGTGACCAAGATAAGATGGTTCTTCAAATAATCTAGTCCCAAGCCATGAAGGTGACAACCAGCACCTTGAATTGGAAATGAATATATAAGAAAACAACGTAGCTGTCCAACGATTATCCCAATTTTATTCCTTCTACAAGTAGATCCCTTAGGATCTCTGATAAGGTTCTTCTGCCTCTGATTCATTTAGTATAGCATGAAAAAGTTTCAAGGCTAAGAAGAAGAAAAAAATATTCTCTTCCTACCATGGAGCTAAAAGACTCCACCATGTCTCAAGTCATGAATCTAATAACTCTTTTTCAGGACTGCTGAAGCTTTGAATACATATTTCTCAGAGATACAAATTCATAGCATAGCATACTTTTACTAAACCAGTGTAAGATCTTATACATTATTGAATAATAATAAAAATCATACATCCAATCTCACTGTGTTATCTCTTGAAATGCTCATCTTGTTTTCACCTCTTGCAAGCAGACATACAATGCGCAATTTTGAGAATGGTACAGAACTGGACTGACCAGTTATTTATCTGTAAAAAAAAAAAAAAAGTTCAGTGTGTTTCTGCGTTATAGAGAAAAGGGCAGTTATAATTTAGCTTATTGATGTGTGATTGTATCGGGAAATATGAAACCAAAAGCCATTTAAATGGGAACAATTGACTTTAAGCCAGTTTTATCTTAAGTCACAAGCAATGGATCTAAACTCTGGAAGTCTGGCACAAATAGTTGGCTGACTGAGTCAGTAGAGTGATGCATTTACAAACCAGTTAGGAAATTCAATTTGAGTAGAATGATATTTGATAAGCGTGCCTGGCAGAATGAAAAATCAGATCTGTGAGACAATTAATGGTTTGCTCTCCTGTTAGTTCTGGTTCCTGGCAACTGAGAAAGCAACAGCAGCAGTGGAAATAGGAATCAAATAAATCAAATCAAATGAATCCTTAGAATCATAAGGATACGACATAATAATTAAGAGGAAAAACCGGGGAATGAAAATGAAACAAACTTGTATGACCTTAGAAATAATCCTATCCTTAATTATTTGGAAATATGAATCAGATATGAAAAGACATCAGATTTCAGGGTCTTTTTTATTAAAAAGTTTATAAAAATTACAATATAACCCACCCAACCCCCCCCTCCCTCCCCAACTTCTCAGAGCTGAGTACAAATATGATAATCATAATCTAATTAACATTAACCAACTATATAAATAACCAAGTCCATAATGCACTTTAACTCCCCTTTAACATAAATATAAACAAATTAAAAATAAACATAATAATAATGAAAACATAAACAAATTAATATCCTAATTATTAAACAATACAATCTCGAAATTGTTAAACAATACTAATACTAAAAATAATAATAATATCATAATAATACTCTAAAATTCACTCATAAGCTAAATGAAACTTTTTAGTCCCATATTTATTCTGAATATAATTTATCCATCTTCTCCAAACCGAAATATATCTTTCTTGTGAGTGATCCTTTAAGTAAGCAGAAATCTTAGCCATTTCTGCTAACTTTGACACTTTAAGCATCCATTCTTCTATAGTAGGCAAGCAATCCTTCTTCCAATATTGCCCTATTGGTAACCTTGCAGCTGTTATCAAATTCAACATCAAATTAATTTCTTTAACCTCACAATCTATAATAACAACCAATAAAAATAATTGTGGGGTAAACTTTATCTTTCTCTTGAAAATCTGTTGAATGTTCCACCAAATCTTAATCCAAAAGGCTTTTATATTTCTACAAGTCCACCATATATGAAAATAAGTGGCATCCAAACTACCACATCTCCAACATTTGGGCTGTAAATTAGGATACATATAAGATAACTTTTTTATGATCCAGAAGCCATCTATAAAACATTTTATAAAAATTTTCTCTTAAATTTTGTGCCCGGGTAAATTTTACATTTCTAACCCAAATTACCTCCCATGTATCCAATGGAATCGGTTCTTGAATATTTTGAGCCCACTTTACCATACAATCTTTAACTAATTCCATTTCCGAATCCATTTCTATTAAAACATTATAAATTCTCTTTATATGCGCTCGGTTTTGATATTTAATCTGTTTTAGCAAATTCTCATCCATTAAAGTGATACCAACCTTTTGATCTAACTTCCACCTAACCAACAATTGATTATACTGAAACCAAGACTGTACAATATTTTCTTGCTTTAACTCAGCTAACGATTTTAAATGCCAATCATTCCCTACCAATCTAAGTAATTCCTTATAAGAAATCCTATCCAAATTCACACCCCTAGATACCCCCTCCATCACCTGTCCAGGAATCCCCCAAATTGGTGCTTTATAATTTAACCTATAATAATACTTCTTCCAGACACGCAATAAAGCACTTCTCAAAATATGGGATTTAAAAACCTGATCCACCTTTTTATCATAAATTAAATATGCATGCCATCCATATAATAAATCCCATCCCTCAAGAGAAAGTATATTTTTATTTGTTAAATTAAGCCAGTCACTAATCAATGTTAAAGCCACCGCATCATAACATAATTTCAGATTAGGCGCCTTAAGTCCACCTCTTTCCCGTACATCTTGTATAATCTTGAACTTAACTCTTTTTTAGCAGTATAATGAACTTGATTACTCAGAAATTTCTTCTGGTGAGTGAATTACTATATTAACATATAAAAGAAAGAAGCCCCCAAATATTGTTATGACTGGCATTTAATAATAGACCGTAATAGATTTCAATAGATTGTAAATAATTAGTATTAAATTTATATGCTGCCTGACTTGCAGCAACTCGGAGTGATAATTTTAATTAATATTTTATTGATTGAAAATTTCTTTGGGATCAGAGAGAGAAATCAGGATCCACACAGCTTAATCTGAATGAGTGTGTTAGTAAATAAAATATAGATCTCCAAGAAGAGAATATTTGGTCATATACTGTAGGACAAATCAAATCCTTGGAAGATTCTGGGAAAGATAGTTGGCGTTAAACAAGTGATAGTTATGATTAGTCTTAAAGTTCTCTTTGTCCCAGCATTCTGAAGGACATGGGATTGCAGTCTGGGCACTTGGCAAACTAATGGTTGCCAAATCATGTGATCATGGTTTGAGACCTTCCCTGCTGGTTTTCCACAAAGTCAATAGGGAAGCTGGCAGGGAAGATCTCAAGTTGGTTGAGTAAGTTTCTCTCATCTGCATGCCATTATTCAGCTTTGCTGCAATCACATTGTGCCTCCCTGGGCACTCATGTGCCCTCCCTGACCATCTGCACTTTCTTGAACACCCTGCCTCACTCATCAGTGCTATCCAAAGCTGTGCCACACATGCATCATATCTCCTCCACCATTGTGTAATCTCACACACCCTCTCACACTGGGTAGCAGCCTCCTCTATTTTGCACATTTTCCAGATACTCTTCAAGGGCAGCCCCATGTACAGCACATTACAGTAATTCAACTGGGAGGTGGCTAGGATATGAGTGATTATAAGCAGAGCCTCCCACTTAGGAATGGACACAACTGGAGCACAATATCAAACTGTGCCAAGGTCCACTTAGTTACTATAGCAACCTATCATGCAACTTTGAGCAGAGTCATGAATCCAGGACAGGGTTCTTCAAACCTGGCCCTTTTATGACTTGTGGACTTCAACTCCCAGAATTCCTCAGCCAGGCATGCTAAAGTCATAAAAGCACCAAGTTTGAAGACCCCTGGTCCAGGAGGACCCTGCAGGTTCCACACTGGATCTGGATCTGTCTGGGACAGGGCAACCCCATGCAGCATTAAAGATAGTATAGTCCTAGAACTAGCAGACCCACAAACCCAAAGTAATTCAGCCTTGCCAGAGTTCGGCTGATGTCTGTTGTTCCTCATCCAAACCCCAGGAAAAGATGGGCATAAACATTGCTTAATTCAGTGGGGTGGAGACTTCACTTAATGGCAATGGATGAGCTCACCCAACAATCTCCTGTAGATGTTGAATAGGAGCAAAGAGAGCACTGAAACATGTGGAACCCTATACAATAGGGGCGCTCCCCATCCAATCACCATTGAGATCGACCCTGAAGAAAGGAGGCAAGCCAGCACAACACAATGCTTCTCATCCCCTTTGAGCTTATCTAGAAGGACACCATAGTCAATGGTAATGAAAACCACAATGAAATCAAGTAAGGCAAGGATGGGTGCACAATCCCCATCCCCCCCTCGCAAGAGATCAATCAAAAGTGTGACCAGTGGCATTTCCATCCAGTATTTAGCAGTCTGAATCCTTGATGAAAGGGATCCAGATAATCAACTTCATTTAAGATCCTCTGAAGCTGTTGCGCAACTGCTTTCCATCCTCCAGCTCACCTCTCTAGGAACAGCCTGAACAAGTCCAAAAACCAAGTCCAATCTCGATCTCAATAAGTGCCACCCCAAAATATTCCTGTAACACAACAAATCATGTAATTACAAGGGTAATCAGCCAGTCCCTTGCTCCTGTCCTCTTCATCATCTTAGTAGAAATTGTTGGAAAATGTCAGGAGTCTTTTGCACATTTGGCAGTGTACAAACATGGTAAGTAAAAACAAAGATCATTCGTACAGGCACAGTCAAGATCATTTTAAGATGCTTCTTTGAAGCTTCTAGAATGTTATGATGTTCAACACTCAAACTTAGAACAGGGTGAACAGCCTATTTTATTTTCCAAAAGTGCAGGTGACTATTGGCATCTATGGGAGAAAACTTTGAAAGCAAATATGAAAGGGTTTCTATTGTAACCGCACATTATGTTTCAATATTTTGATATCACCATAGCTAGTTGCAGATTCTCTATCATCCATCCATCCATCCATCCACCCACCCATCCATCTCCTCCTCCTCCTCCTTCTTCTCTCTATCTGTCTTCCCTCCCTCCCTCCATACTATCTATCTACAGTATCTGTTTTGGTAACATTTTCTGAGAAGCAGCAGTAGCAGTTTACAGCAATAGTCTGGTTTACCTTCTCTCCCCATCAATCACATTCCCACCCAAAAGTTGGCTGGATTTTGGAAGAATCCCCATGGAATAATCACTCCCATACACCACTTTCATATGATAATCCTGCACACCATTAAAGTCACCATGCAAGGCAGAAGACAATTACTGTAAAAGAAATTTTACAGAGCATGGAATTCACAGAGTGGGCCACAATGAAGGTTGGATGTGGCTAGTAAAACACAGCTCATGTCTTTCAGCTATGGGAAAGATAATTATACAGAACTTTTTTTTTTCAATTCTGGCACAATGTGAGTGACATTCTCCAGCTCTAAATCTCGCACAATTTTCTTTAGAGGACTTAGACATACTTGAGAGTACATGTATTTAAAAATCTGCATTCATTTTGTATCAGCTTAAAAAGATTTCTAAGGGACAGGAGCAGAGAATGTTGAAGGCACCACAGGAGCAAGGAACCATCTTATTTATCATTCAGCAGCCTTAGCAACATCATCTGGCTTCCAGGAAGGAAACTACAACAAAACACTATTTTCTCAGCATCACCATATGGTGACTCGTGATAGAAGAAAATAGCAATTTTTCAGAATCTAGTCATGAATCTCATCCAATATTTTAGCTGGATGCAGAATCTGAACTGAGGCTCTTTGCAGGAATGATATTAGTTGGGCAATAATTTATGCCCCCAAATGCATACAGAGTGGAGATAAATTGTAGTCATAGAGATTGGCAATCAGAAACAAAGTCTTTGTCTCCTGAGGAAAATGAGATACTCCTTGCTTCTATATGCATATAGCTATATATAAAAAGAAGATAATTAATCATACCACAGAAAAGATGGAAGGATCTTAGAGGGCATCTAATCCAACCCCTCACCAAGTCCTAGAATCTACTACTACAATATCTGCAACATAGGGTCAACCAGAGAAGAAATCATCACTTCCCCAAAAAAATCTATCTAGGATTGAAAGAGCACCTGCTGTTGGGACATTTTTCTTGATATCCAGTCAAAATTTACTTCTTTGTGATTTAAACCAATGGTTTCTTGTCTGATATTCTGGAGTGACTCTGATTTATCCTGATTCAAATACTTGAAGATAGCTAATGTATCTCCCCATAGTCTTCTCCAGGCTAGACAGACCAATAACACCAACCATTCCTTATGAGTTTTTTCTTCCAGCTTTTATCATCTGATTTTTGTCCTGCTTGTCAACATGCTTCCTAAAATACACTGCCAGAACTGGGTGCAACATGCTAATCTTGTTAATGCAGAATAGAGAGCACCAATGACTGCTCTAGATCTTGATACTAATACTTAAGACAACAGCTGAATCAGTTTTTCAAGTAAGAACAGGGAGACCTCCTTCTTAAATTAGCCCTCTTATGAAATAATTTGTTATATGGGAATATATGAATAAAGGGAGGTAGTCGTTATCAATCCTTGGATTTCGGAATAAAACCCATAGCAAGGAAATATTTTAGTGCCTCAAATCAGTCACGTGGATTTCAGTGTAAAGTGTAAGCAAGTAATTGTATGAGGGGATGGATTTGGGTACTTTGGAATTAAAATTCAGGATATCAGATAGATTCCTTCCCCCTTCCTTTGGTCTGATGAGTAGATAATTATTTGACCAAATGATACATTTGGAATTTGAGGAACATGTTATAAGCAATTTCACAAAATGGCTGCTGTGGGGTATCTTGCTTAATCCCTAAATGGCAGTCCAAGTAAACACGCAGCTTGCAAAGAGACCCATTTAGCAGAAGGAGGACTGGGGAGATTGTTCCTCCCTATTCTTCTAATTCCCGGGTGGTCTTCTATTCCTGAGCTATTCCAATCAAGCCACTGGGAAGTGTTGGTAACGGCATATCAAGAGTCCCTTCAGTTACAGACAACACATAGCCTACCTGCTATTGATATTTTGCTTAACATAATACAAGTTGCCTGGATACAGTTGTTCCAAAATGATCTATAAATAATGGTTTTTATCTCGGTTTCTGTTTTTGAACAACTGAAGTGTGGGATTGCATGCTGTGCTGCACTATGGTATGAGCAATGTGAAATTTACATTAGAAATCAGACAGAATAAAATGGTCGTTTACTTAGATATTCTTGGCTTAATCAGCTGCCAAATTTTTCCACTTCTTAATGACATTCTATAGCTATAGCCTAGCTATCAGTGCAATGTTATATATTTAGACATTCACTGGTTAAGCTAGGGCAGTGGTTCTCAACCTTTCTAATGCCGCGACCCCATAATACAGTTCTCCATGTTGTGGTGACCCCCAACCACTTATACATCACCGGGTGCCAGGGGCGTGGCCAAAGAAAAGGGGGAAAAATGGTGGACAGCCTTGTTTGGCGACCCCAGTGAAATGGTCGTTCGACCCGAAATGGGGTCCCGACCCACAGGTTGAGAACCACTGAGCTAGGGGATAATGTTAATATCTACTAGACAACCAGCCAGTTTGGGGTTAAGGCATCAGGCTAGAAACTAGGTGAATGTGAGTTCTAGTCCATAGGCACAAAGCCAGCTGGGTAACTTTGAGCCAGTCATTCACTCTCAGCTATAGGAAGCAGGCAAGTGCAAACTACTTCTAAAAAAACTTGCCCAAAAAAAGTGCAGAGATGTGTCCGAGAGGTCGCCAGGAGTCAAAACTGATTCAAAGGGATTAAAAAAATTGTCTAGGCCAGATTATTGTAAAATGCTCTGTCTGGATCTGCCTTTTCAGATAGCTTGGAAACTGCAATTGATCTAAACAATAATTTTAAAGAAAGACATCCAGAGCAAGTTGTGAGATGAGAAAGAGTGCAATAAAGAGATTGTATTGTACAGTAGGTGGCTCCAGTGGTGGGATTCAAATATGTGAACAACTGGTTCTCTATGTAGATGCTGCTTCCGGAAATCCATTCTGGGCCTGGGCAACAAAAAATTAGTTACTGGTTCTGCCGAAATGGTGCAAACCGTCTGAATCCCACCACTGGGCGGCTCCCTCACTATTGGTGATTTTGGGCCTTCTCATTGCTTCCTTATGTCAAACTCATCACTGAGGTGAGGTCCTGTTCAAATTATTACTAAAGAAGCTGCCCAGAATTGCATTGGATGGTGAGATGGGCAAAGGAAGGAAGGAAGGAAGGAAGGAAGGAAGGAAGGAAGGAAGGAAGGAAGGAAGGAAGGAAGGAAGGAAGGAAGGAAGGAAGGAAGGAAGGAAGGACTCTATTGAGGATGGATATTTTTCTAAAGATATTTTAATTAAGTTGCATAATAATATAAAAACAGACTGTCTAGTCCTGGATACTCTGCCACACAGAGTATCCAATTGCATATTGGAAGTTAACAAAGAATAATATTGTGAGAAAGGCTGAAAATTTTCTCTCTATTTTATTTCATCATCTAACTTGCCATAGAAAATAAATATTTATCTATCCCTGTTCAGGGTGATAAGCCAGGGACACCCTCTCCTATTTTAAAGAGTAGGGGAGAGTAAAAGCAGTTTCCTATTGTTCAGATCTGGGACAATGATTTAAAAAGATACGGGGTTAAGACCAGATGACTTCAGAAACCATCTGATTCTGTCTTGTTTTAAAATAAGCCATGGTTAATGTTACCCACTATTTAAATCTGCCATCAAGCAACTGTTGTCCATAAGTGAAACTTCCAAACTCATTCTACAAGGGCTGAAAATAGGAAAAAGTGATGTCTGAAACTAAGGTTTGCTATATCTCATATACTATATATCATAAAATATATTCAAGTAATTTAATATTTATTTCAATAACATTGAAATAAATATATTTAACCTAAGTATAATGTACTTAGGTTGTTGTACAGCACTTAATATCTTGACCTATTCCAGATTTAAAGCAACCTGTGCAAGCAGAAATAATTGCAAAATCTTTCATGTGTTTTAGAACACATTTTTTTACTATTTTTTTTTAAAAAAACAAACCTATAAAGGTCAAAATGGCAATTCAAAAAGCACTTCTGCCTCTGAAAATCCTATTTTAAATATGACACAGCTGCTTAATTCATCTTTTTAAAATTTCTATCTTCACTGGCAAATTAAATAAACCAATAAGTAAAGAGATAAATAAGCTTTCCTGTATTAGAAACTGTGTGAAATCATGTAGTTTTTCTAGTAATATTATGCAAATAGTTTGCATTTTCTTCTTCTGGGATATTCTTCAACTTTCCAGTTTTGACTATGGCTTCTGGCCATATTTATCCAGTTATTAAGCAGGCTGGGTTCTCTAATTTTTTCTTCAAAATCAGGTGAGTCATTTGCTGGGATAAATAAATCAAAGATTGCTCCCATCTTCTATGATAAAGAAGATTGTTTCTCTTTCTTTCTCTTTGTCTCTCTTTCATCTATCTACTTACCTTCTGATGTTATTGTATGTACAATATGACCTTATCAGGACTGCACATATGACCTTATCAGAAGAAAAGTTATTATCTTATAATGTCTACCAATTTTGGTCCTTCCTTCCTTCCTTCCTTCCTTCCCAAACAAACTATGAAATTTAATGTATGTCATGAAGGTTATCTAAAGTTATCAGAAGTACATATATTCTACATTTAGTAAATATAACATCAATTCCATCTCATATTAATATTGATCTTGTTTTTGTCTAGTTTCCTTTTTCTCCCTTTATGTTTATTTCATCATTGTAGTTATGTGTTTTACAATTATCAGTGATGTATTGGTTGTTTGCTTTACTTCACTAATAAACATTTAACAATGTAATTTGAACAATGTAGCCTTGTTTAAAAATGATAGTTAAGGCATAACTTAATGTATGAACCAGACAACTGAAGCTTATTCACAGGGCTTAGCAAAACCTAAAATGTAATCCAATATTACAGTGTTTGAACCACAACATTTATACTTCATATATACTATCAAAATTAGAGTTATGACAATCAGCCTTCATATATAATAACTAGAGTCATGACTCTAATTTTGGTTGTAATCAATTTGATGTCCAAATTGAATTTATATAAATATTAAATTCATGGAGAAAAACATATTTGCTATGGGGATTGTGTATGGATCTCTTCTTGTGGAAGATCAATATATAAGCAACCTGATGCTTTTTGCAATGGGCATGGACTTATAGAGTAAATGAATTGGAAGTGACCATGGACCTATTCAGTAAAGGAGAACTAACCACATCATGAGGCAGTTTGACAGCTCATAGAATGAGAAAGTTCCTCCTGATGTTTAACTTGAACTTGTCCTCTTATAGTTTTTAATCCTAGTTTGGTTCTGCCTCGTGGAGAAATAGAGCATTTCTGCGTGGATACAAAATACCTAGTTGCATTCAGATATTTGAACTCTGCTATCCTATCACCCATACAGATCTTTTTGAATCTTGTTTCTTTTTTGCCCGCTTTATGTCATCTGCGGTCTTGTTGGTGCCTGTGATGCTTTCTGAGTCCATACTGGATGCATTAAAAAAAATGAAGTGGGGCCATTAATGAATATTCTTTGAGTTTGTTCATTCTACCAACTGCAAGTCCATCAAGTAGTGGTATCATTTAATCCATTTTATGAAGGGAAATATCATAAGGCATTTGTTGCAGAGGTCCCAAAACACTTACATCAGCATTATCCAGCTCTATTAGACTAATAAAGCTATCAACTGGGGAAAGAAGGTTAATCTGGCACAATTTGTTTATAGTGTGCTAGTAATGCTCACAAATATCCTGCCAAATATCCTGCCAAATATCCTAACCAAGACAGTTATTAACTGGATTTTGCCCCATAGTACAGCCTTTCTTGCCACAATTGTTAAGTGAATCACTGAAGTTGTTAAGCTAGTAACATGGTTGTTAAGTGAATCTGGCTTCCCCATTGACTTTGCTTAGTCAGAAGGTTGCAAAAGGTCTGCATACTGCAACTGTCCTAAATATATGCCAATTGCCAATCATCCAAATTTTGATCACGTGACCATGGGAATGAGGCACTGGTCATAAGTATGAAAAATGGTCATAAGTCACTTTTTGCAATGCCATTGAACTTTGAATGGTCACTAAATGAATGCTGAAAGTTAAGAACTAGTTGTAATAGAACTTGAGTTTCATGTTAAGCAGTGTTGTTTGCTTTATAGCTTACAGCATGTAATGCATATCTTTGATGTGGCATTCATGACTTTTTTTTTTTAATCTGTAGTCTTTCTCATTTTTACTTTGCAATATTTTGCAGACATGCTTGGCTTTCACTTACCTAAATTAAGTTCAATTCATCTGAAACTAAAATCAGAGTCAACTGATTTTTTTTAAATGAAATCTTTGCTCATTTCATAGTATTTTTAATTCTGCAATAAACTGCATAATAAACAGACACTTTCCATGTTTACAGATTAAATTACTATACTGCCCTATACGAATGCATGTGTGATTTTTCTGAATATATACAACTGCTATCAAGACAAATTATTCTCTTGACTCCCAAGAAATATATGAGCAAGCTAAATCTGCATATCTCTTAAAACATGCCATTTCAGGGACATTTTTCTTGGAGACAGGTGAAGCAAAGTAATTGTAAATGCAAATGGGTTTAGATTTTCAGAATCACCATATGTGGAAAAGTCTGATTATCAGAGTGAAATAAAATAGGAAATCTGGCATTTCCAATACTGGTTTTCAGCAATTGACTTCAACTAAGTGTCTAAAATGTGTTGTAGGTGCAGTAAATTACTACACTGTAGTCATAGCTATTGTTCTGGATCAGGAATGTACGTTTTTATGGTTGAGGGCCAAATTTTCTCTTTGAACTGCATGCCGGGGTTCCACTGTTTTGAATTTAGCTGATTAAATATTATGAACAGATTTTCTTCAAAAATTAAAAAGTTGTAATATTTCTGTTCTGCATGTTAATATTCCATAATAATTGTTGGAGAATCTTGAGGAGGAGCTGTGGTTATATGCATCCACTCTATATCCTCCTGCTCAGATATAAATTCTTCTGCCTAGCACCATCCTCAAGAATCTTTAGGACACAATATCTCTTTTTTGGTTGCTGAAATGGATCCTGGGAGGAAGAAATGTTGTACAAGCTTCATAACTGACTTAACTGATGGGTCTAACTCAATATCATTTGATTCTGGGAAAGGGACATAAATTTAGTTCCAAATATACCCAATTTTCTTTGGGACTAAACAAAATCTATGTGGTCAATTCAAACCATTCTTTAATGTGTCGATTGTCTTTCAAGTATTTATGATGAACATAAAATCCTAGAAAAGCCCTGTGATGAAATGTAGTTTGTTGCTCTCATAAAATGTAAGTAAAGGGTTCACAGAAGACTTCCTACTAAAGAAAGCAGCTGGGAAGCTAGGAGACCTTACAGAGGAAAAGGAGAAAGAGAAATGGGAAGCAGAGTACAGTAGACGGGAGTAAACAAGTTAGGAAAAGAATGCAGAATATGGCTCCTGATTTTTTTTTTCCCCTATCAGCTATGGCCAGAGGAGGCCTTTGTATTGTCTTGTATCTGAGAAAGCATGGTGTTGCATTTGCGTGTAAGTTTGCACTTGGCATGGGATGCTGTGCTCTTGGACCAGGAAGGAAGAAGAACCAGGATGTGTGTGTGTGTTCTTAGAACGGAGCAACTGGAAGCATTCTACACCAGTCTTTGATCATCTTTACCATAGAGATGTGTCGAGGAATTTCTTTCTAGAAATAATTATTTCTAGAATAATCTACAATTTCCTGCCTGATTCAGTGTATTTTTTACCCTGATCTTTTGCCAGTTCTAAGTCCGCCCACACACCAAAGTTGGTCCTGCCCTATTTTCAGAGAATTAACTCGCTGGCAAACTGAGTTCAACCTTCTTTGAAGTAATTTCTTTTCAATATTGTGTTGTATTGAAAATAATAACATACAAGCAGAGCTTCTCCCTAAAAGCAGCTAAAAGTGGCTTCACTTGACATCAAAGGAAAGGACAGGAGGTTCAAAATGGATCAGATGGCAACATTCCAAGGCCATTTCTCCAATAACTTTTATTGGGGATTTATTCTTTTCTGGAACTGGTTTCTGTAGCACCTGGTCTGATGCCGGCCATTTTCAAACTTTCATTTCCTATTGACCACCACCAGAAATTTGGGGCAATTCTTTTCTAGTTTGAGAGAGTTATTCTGCTGCGAGACAGCTCCTGTAAACATTTCTTTAGCATAGCCTGCGGGGTTGGAAAGAATAAAAAGAGGGGAAGGAAAATATAATCCATATAAAGGGAAGGGAAGGGAAGATACTGGTAATCCTTATGATAAAATAAATCATTCTGCAATCAAATCAGAGAATTTGCTGAGGTACCTCTTTATGGGAAATTACTGGTATCATATGCTAATTATTCATAAGATTTTTTTCAGTAAAACTTTTATTGGAATCATAAAAACCGATAGCAGAGAAAGACCCAGTGATCCATTAAGTTTTGAGTGTTTGGTTTCTTTTTATTTATTATTTTGTAATTATTAATTTTATTATTTTATTGTATGTATGTATGTAGGTATTGTTGAGTCCGTGGCGGGAAAACAGACACGAGAAGCAGCTGGAGTTCTCAGTTTCATTTATTCAGCATTCAGCTTACAGGAAGATGGCTTCAGCCTCGCCCAAACGCCTCGCAGCCTCTTATATAGGCAACTCCCGGGTAAATGGGTTACTTTTCCCGCGCCAGCACCCGCGCATGCGCACGGCGCTGGCGACAGCCTGTCTGGTCCCGGGCAGCTTTGCACCTGCCCGGGACTGCCTGCAAACGCCCGAGCCGTTTGCAAAGGCTCGGGACATAACACCCCTTTCCCCCGGGCTAAAACTACTACCAACATACAACATTTATTTTATACGACATTTTGCTCCCCAATGTTCCCACTGTTTACTGGCTTTTGCTTTGCCAGCAATGTTATGTAGTCTTCTAGGTACTTGGGAGATTTCTTTGCTCTCTGTGACCTTCTTAGCTCTGGATTACTGGCATAATTCCCCTGACTGGAGGGAGGCGTGAGCCTGTTCTCTCTATTGTGCCCTGGTGTCTTCCAAGGACTGTGCCCCGATGCCTGGCCTGCTTGCTTGCCCACCGGGCTCGTCAGGCCAGGGCTTCTGTTACTTTGTGACCTGGTTGACCTACCTAGCTGTAGACCCTCAGGCCCCTTGAAGTGATAGCCGCTGCTGGGCGTCTCTGTAGAACCTCCTAGGTCAGTCCAAGACCTGTCAGGAGGCTGTCCATTCCCTGAACCCCATTCTGTGTTCGGGCTCGTGTGGGTTTCTGTACTTTCCCAAAACTCAGGTGTTCCCTGATTTGTGCTAGGGTTGTTGTAGTCGGGACTTGGTTCCTCGACTAACTCTGTGTATGTTTGACCCCCTGTAGGATTTGGGGTAAGGTCAGGCCAACCTTGGGAATTGTGTGCCAGCTCTCTTGCGGGGAATGATTTGTTGGGATGCCCCCGGGTATCCTCCATTGCTGGAGTGCTGTGTGATGTGTGTGGAAAGTGAGTATGCCCCCGGGGTGACTCCCTGGCTGGAGTAGGCGTGAGTGCCTGTTGTGTGGGTAAGCTCCATGACTTTCTTTTCGGAGCAATTGCAGAACCTTGGGACGAGCCGTTTGTGGCTCCCTCAGTGGAGATGGGCAGTAGCTCTTGCCCTTCCCTTTGCTCCAAAGGGTCCCCCTCCCCCCCTGGAAAAGACCCAGGAGTCTCAGCAGAAAAGTCTCGCCTAGAGCGAAGTTGGTCGATGTGCCGACGCAGGACACGACCGTTGTCCAGGGCAACCTCGTAGGAGAGAGGACCTGTGATCCTGGACACAGAAGCGGGGACCCATGTATGACCAGGCCCGTAATTGCGAGCCCAAACCGGGGCACCCACAAGTAGTTGTCTAGGTGCCCTAGGATGTGAGGTAGATGAAGGCAGTCTGTCCGGATGCAACCGGTCAAGTCTAGTAGTAAGTTGGCGCCCCCAACGAAGTTCAGCTGGACTTCTCCCTGTAGAAGTGGACGGTGTGGTGCGATAAGAAAGGAGAAAGTCAGCCAACCTGTGATGCCAGTCCCCGTAGGTGAGTCTCTTCAAGGCGTCCTTTGCGATGCGCACCATACGTTCAGCCATACCGTTGGTGGACGGGTGAAAAGGTGCAGATGTGGCATGACGAATCAGGTTTGCCTGTAAGAAAGCTTGGAATTCGGAGGAGGTGAATTGAGGGCCGTTGTCGGACACAATGACATCTGGCAGCCCGTGTGCAGCAAAAATCCCCCTCAGTACCTGAATAGTCTTTGCAGTGGTGGTGGATGAGACAGGCACAACCTCAAGCCATTTTGAATGGCTGTCAACAAGGACCAAGAAGAACTGGCCCTGAAAGGGCCCAGCGTAGTCAATGTGCACCCTAGACCATGGGGACTGTGTTTCCTCCCATCTATGCACAGGAGCTTGGGGCATCTCTGGGCGAGATCGTTGGCACAGGTGGCATGCGTGTACCTTAGCCTCAATATCTTTATCTAAACCAGGCCACCACAAGTGGCTGCGTGCAAGAGCCTTCATACGAACAATGCCAGGATGACCCTCGTGGAGGGATTCTAAGACCCTAGTCCTCATTGAGGTGGGAATGACAACTCTGTTTCCCCAAAGCAGACAACCCTGAGAAAGGGACAGTTCGTTCCTTTTGGACCAGAAACTCTGAAACTCAGGACTAGGGCAGTGCTCAGGCCACCCGGACAGGACCCAGGAGCGGACACGTGAAAGTGTGTGATCTGTACCTGTTTCAGCGGTAACATCCCTGGCACTAAGAGGGAGCTCGGGCAAGGCTTGGATTGATAGAATGTTGACAGCTGGCGCGGGGTCAGCTTCTACTACTGGCAGAGGCAATCTACTGAGGCCATCAGCATGGCCCATTTCTTTCCCAGGCTTGTGGAGTAATGAAAAATCATATGCAGACAAGAAAATAGACCACCTAAGCATTCTAGGGGAAATGATGTGGGGAGTCTGCTTACGTGTGGTAAACAGTCCCAGCAGAGGCTTATGGTCAGTGAAGACCGTGAAATGCCTGCCATATAGAAAATCGTGGAATTTTTTAATTCCAGCAACAACAGCCAGAGCCTCCCTGTCTATCTGAGCGTAGTTGCGCTCGGCAGAAGACAGTGTTCTGGAGTAGTATGCAATAGGAACCTGAGTTCCATCAGACCTGAGGTGACTCAGGACAGCTCCAACCCCGTAGGGGGACGCATCACAAGCGATGCACACAGGGAGAGACTCGTTGAAATGTGCAAGAACACTGTTAGAAGTGAGCAAGGCCTTGACTTCTTTAAAGCAAGCCTCATGCGCTTGTGACCACAGCCACACAGCCTGTTTGTCTAGTAGCCTGTGAAGAGGCTCAGCTACACTAGCTTTATGTGGAAGAAAAGAATTGTAGAAATTCAGGAGGCCTAGGAAGGCCTGAAGTTCGGCCTTAGACTTTGGCCTGGGTGCATCTAAAATAGCAGTTAGTTTGGATTCAGCAGGATGAATCCCAGCAGCATCAATTTTGAATCCCAGAAATTCAGTAGAAGGCACCCCAATCTGGCATTTGTCTTTTCTGAGCTTGAGGCCTGATTTCCTGAATCTTAACAGGACAGCCCTAAGCCTTTCAGCTAGAATGTGTGTGGAGTCTCCTGCAATCAAGACATCGTCAAAGTAGGGGCAGACCCCTGGTATACCTCGTAGTGTGTTTTCCATTACGCTTTGGAAAATCCCAGGAGCGACATTTACTCCAAACTGTAGCCTTTTTACTTTAAAGGCTCCCCTGTGGGTCACAATGGTCTGAGCTATGGCAGCATCATCATCAACAGGCAGCTGTTGATATGCTTGAGCTAGGTCAAGCTTTGCAAAAACACGCCCCCCCTTGAGAGAGGCCAGGATGTGACTGACCACAGGAACAGGATAGGCATGTTGCTGCAATGCCTTATTGAGTGTGCATTTGTAATCAGCACAAATGCGAATGTCCCCATTTGCCTTTAGAGGCGTGACAATGGGGGTCTCCCACGGGCTGGAATCAACAGGTTCTAGGATTCCCTGTTGGATTAGTTTGTCTAGTTCAGTGTCAATCTTACTTTTTAAAGCAAAAGGGACCCTTCTTGCTTTAATCCTAATGGGAGTGACAGTGGGGTCTAGCTTTAAGGACACAGGTGGTCCTTTGAATGTGCCCAGCTGGGGGCTGAAAACATCTGCAAATTCTTTGCAGACTTCCTGTAGGTCGAGTGTTTGTAAGCTGTTGAGTCCTGTGACGTGTATCCCCAGGGCCTCAAACCAATCGAGTCCTATGAGACTCGTTCGTTCACCCCCTACTACTAATAAGTCTAGTGGACCTTCAAAACTCTTGTATTGCACGTTAAGGGTGGCCTCCCCCTTAACACACACTCTTGAGTTCTGAAAATCTGTTAATACAATATCAGAAGGCCTTAACTTGGCCTTAGACCCACTTCTGGAACAAATCTTCCTAAATGTATGCAATGAAATGATGGACAGGGCAGACCCTGTGTCTAGTTCCATAGATAATGGAACCCCTTGTAGCTTCACGTTGAGTGACAGCTTTTTCTTCATGGGCTTGTGTGTGCCTGTTCTACAGATGCTTCTTCGCGAAGCGCAAAAACCTACCCTATTCTGGCTGGGGAATCTGGTACCCTTCAGGCGTTCTTCTTGGGGTTGTGCCTTTCATCGGCCCAGGCACACAGCTGCAATGTGCCCTTGTTTACCGCATGCCCGGCAGGTAGCGGAGCGGAACTTGCAGTCGGTTCTCCTGTGGCGACCTCCACAGCCGATGCACTTTAGCGGAGCCGAAGAGCTTCCCTTCTGGTTCTCTTCCTTCGCGGGGTGTAGACGGTCGACTTCCTCGTCCGGATCCTCCTCGGAGTTTCGTCGGACGTCTTCCTGGTGCACGGACGCACCCTCTGCACTGTTTCTGATCGGCCGCATGTTTTTGACGGCGCCGCCTGCTGCTTCTTCTGCGGTGACTTCCCTTAAGGCGTCTTGGAAGGATAATTCTTCCTTTGCGAAAAGTCTCTGTTGTAGCTCGCGATGCCTTAACCCGCACACGAATCGGTCCCTCAGTCGTTCCTCGAGGTCCTTGAACTCGCAGGGCTTGGCGGCCTTCCGTAACGCGGCGATGTATTCCTTGGCTGACTCACCGGACCGTTGATCCCTCTGTTCGAAGGTGTGGCGCCATGAGATAACGGACACCTTGGGGTGGAAGTGCTCCTTCAGCAGCTTCTTCAGGTCTGCGTAGCTTACAGACTCTACTGGGACAGGTGCTGCAAGGTTTTCTGCGATTTCGAAGGCGTCTTGGCCGCAAACGCAAAGCAGGGTGGCCGCCTTCAAGCTATCTTCCCTCACTTGGTTTGCCTTGAAGTAGTTCTCCATTCTGGATACGTAGGACTCCCACCGCTCTGGATGTGAGACGTCGAATTCCGAAAGCCTTCCGATTTTCGCCATCTTCGGATCTTCAGGAGACGGGTCTATCAGCCAGCCTACCCCCGAATGCGCACCGGATTGGCGGGCAGCTGCCGAGTCGACGCCGTTCCTCTTCCGCCGCTCAGGACTCCTTGGGTAAGCTTACACTTCTTCCTTTCCAGGTAGTGCAAGGCATCCCATCCTCGTCGCCAGTGTTGAGTCCGTGGCGGGAAAACAGACACGAGAAGCAGCTGGAGTTCTCAGTTTCATTTATTCAGCGTTCAGCTTACAGGAAGATGGCTTCAGCCTCGCCCAAACGCCTCGCAGCCTCTTATATAGGCAACTCCCGGGTAAATGGGTTACTTTTCCCGCGCCAGCACCCGCGCATGCGCACGGCGCTGGCGACAGCCTGTCTGGTCCCGGGCAGCTTTGCACCTGCACGGGACTGCCTGCAAACGCCCGAGCCGTTTGCAAAGGCTCGGGACCTAACAGGTATATATGTACTTATGTATGCTGAATGATAGATCTGTGTTTATCGGAAGCATGTTTAAATTCAGTTATTGATGATGGTCTCACTAGCTCTGTTAGAAGTTGGTTCCAAGCTTCCACTACCTCTTGCTATGAAGTAATACTTGTTAACATCACTTTTGAACTTCCGTCCTTCAGTGTGATTCTTACTCTATGCAGTATTATTCCTATCTAACTGATCTTTTAAATAAATAAGAGGACTCCGGCCAACATTTAGGGTACCACGAGATCAGGAAAAGAATGAATAAGAAAAGCAAGAATATCAACACAAAATTAAATCTCTGGAGAGGAAGAAAAGCAGGAAATAATAAGACTTTCTAGCCTTTTCTATGCTGCCTGGCAAGTATGAAAATGTGGTCCTTGAACCTGTGATGGAATCTGCCTGAAGTAAGATGCTGTTGCTACCCAGTTTTTTTAACAGCCAGTATCACTACATGAAGAGATTTTAAAATATATGTGCTGTGTCTCATTTTCTAAGGACATTCTGTGTGAAATAATTAAAGTACTTTAATGGAATATAAGTCTACAAGGTATTATTGTATCATCAGAATTCTATACCACTGAGATTATGTTTGTCAGTCTCACAGGTCACACTAATGAAGTCTTTTACTGTATAGATCGCAGATTAGCAAAAGAAAGAGAAACAGGAAGTTAGGGAGGATGGTGCTATGGTCAAAAAGAGAAACGAACCAACCAGAAAAAAAGATATATTATAACTCCATCAATATGTAATAAACTGACTAGTTTCTATCACTGCCCTAAATTGTATTTATATGCTGTAAATCATCCTGGGAATACTTAAAAATATTTATGAAATATGATGTCTTTGACACAAAGAGACAATGATTAGATGGGCAAAAATTTTTGGATATAATATAGA
The DNA here is from genome assembly GCF_016545835.1 of Crotalus tigris. Taxonomy (NCBI): domain Eukaryota; kingdom Metazoa; phylum Chordata; class Lepidosauria; order Squamata; family Viperidae; genus Crotalus; species Crotalus tigris. Next base: position 304,589 of record NW_024097597.1, read on the forward strand.
ATTGGAGAAATGGGAAAAAATATGGGAAATAAATATAAAATTGACTATGTCAGTGGCATTCAAGGAAAACCAGTTGAAGATGTTTTACAGATGGCATCTTCCACCAGCAAAGCTTGCCAAGATGTTCCAGAACAATTCGCCAACATGTTGGAAATGTAAAAAAGTACATGGAACATATTATCATTTATGGTGGACATGCCATAAATGCGAAAAAATCCTGGACTAAAATAAGAAGATGGATGGAAGAAATAATAGACCAACTCATAGACTGGAAACCAGAGATCTTTTTGCTGGGTATTTTAAATAGAAAATATAGTAAAGAAATATGGTACTTAATTTTACATATAACAACAGCAGCAAGAATAGCATATGCACAATTCTGGAAAAATGAGAATATACCATCAGAGGAAGAAGTGATAAGAAAAATCCTGGACTGTACTGAGATGGACAAATTAACAAAAGAGATAAAAGAAAAGGAAGACACAGAGTACTATCTAATATGGAACAAGTGGTATGACTGGTTGGAGACTAGAAATAATAGAGGAGAATAAATGTGGAAAGGTCAAAAGTGGAAAATGTGTGTATAATAATGTATAGTAATAATAATATGTATGAAGGAAGAAAAATGCAAATAAGAAACAACGGGGCAATAAGGACAAATATTCTAAAGAAGAATAAGGGAGGGAAATGTAAATAATAGAAGATTAAATAAAAATAAAAAAGAAATATGATGAATGATCATGATATTAAAGAGACTTTTGCAATACTATAGAGGCAGCTCGTGAGAAACAAAGTATTGGCTGTATGCTTTAGATATAAGTTTTTATGGTGATTTGGCTGATGGCTGATAGCAATTGGAGACAGAATGCAGGGTTTAGATCTGGCCCTTTAGGGGGTGCAACCTAGGTGGCTCTTTCTTGATTTTTTCCTCTTTATAATGGCCTGTGTGGTTTCTGGCCGAGGCAGACAGATAATCATTCACTCCTAGTTCACCATTTGCCAGAGGCTGACTAGAATGGAGCCTAGGCTTAACTGACACAAATGGTGAATGAAATGCTGTTAGCACTGCTGAAGGCAAGGCAACTGGAGGAGGAAGTGAGTACTACAGGCTAGCGAGTCATATGTGTAACCTCTCTCTCTCTCTCTCTCTCTCTCTCTCTCAGTGCGTATACATATAGTATATATGTCTGTGTGTATATATGTGTATGTATACATATATGTGTGTATGTATGTATGTATGTATGTATATATATATATATATATTTGTTTTCTGAGGTTTTCGCGGGTATTTGTATGTAGGTCTTTGGTTGTTCGGGTTTTCTCCCGCGTAAAATTGTGTCACTTCCAATTTTACGCGGGAGAAAACCCGAACAACCAAAGACCTAATATATTATATATATATATATATATATATATATATATATATATATGTATGTGTGTGTACCTATATGTATACATATACACACACGCACATACAAACACATACCATCGCAACTTTTTTTTAAAGAAAAACTAATCTCCTTCTATGTGTACAGGGAATCAAACTGTATTAGTACAGGTTGTCCTCAACTTACAACACTTCATTTAGTGACCATTCGCAGTTACAATGGCACTGAAAAATGTGACTTATGACCGTTTTTCACATTTACAACCATTATGGCACCCTCATGGTCATGTGATCAAAATTCAGATGCTTGGCAAGTGGTTCATATTTATGACTGTCCTGGGGTCATGTGATCACATTTTGTGACCTTCTGACAAGCAAAGTCAATGGGGGAAGCCAGATTCACTTAACAACAGTGTTACTAACTTAACAAGTGGAGTGATTCAATTCACAACTGTGGCAAGAAAGGTCATAAAATGGGGCAAAACTCACTTTACAAATGTCTCACTTAAGAACAGAAATTTTGGGCTCAATTGTGGTCATAAGTCAAGGACTATCTGTATATAACTATGTTGTACATTTTTTAAAATGTTAAATGCAGAGATAAATCGTATATAGCATTTTAAGATCTTTTAACCTGAATTCTGTAAAAACCAGAGTGACATAACTAATTAGTATGCTTATGGCACACAATTATTTAGTTTTACTTATTTTTCCCTTTTTGTGTAGCTTTAAAAAAAAAAAGGAATCTCCTTGCCACAATTTCTACCAAAGGTTTGTCAGAGGCAAAACTGGAGCACTTACATTCCTCTCCATTTTTTTAGTCCCTTAGTATTTGTCCTTTACATATGATCATTTTGGGGGGCTACACTCTAGAACAGGGGTGCTGGCCCGTGGACTGGTTTCATCATACTGAAGCCATGCCCACCCCATTGCCGGCAAAGCAGAGTCGCGATATATCGTGACACGTCACATGATGTGCGAGTTTGACACACGTGCTCTAGAACATTGTTACATGCTCTAAGACCTCATTTATACATCTTGATCTGAGCCATGTTTTACTCATGGTTTATTCAAATGGTAAATGGTTCACACAATATTTTAAGCCACCTAAGATGGTTCCAGGCAATCTAAATTGTATGGTGGCTTATTTGATGTTGGTTTAGCTTGTTTTAGAAACAAAGCCTAAGTCACTGCAAGCTACATAACCTGAAAATGCTCTGTGTAAGAGTTCATAATCAGGACAGGCTTCAACAATAAGGAACTCTAAGTGTTGCGGCCATAGTACATTTTGGGAGGCACAATGTGGGAAAGTATAAGGCTGATAATATTTAAATAAGCTAAGCAGTACGGAGATAGCTAAAATGAACTGATATTGATATATATAAGCTTTTCATTGTATTCACTGTAAAAAATGTCGAACTGTTCATCTTTTGGGGCATCTACTTATGCAGCGGAGCCCAAATTGCTAATAGAAAATGTAAATTCTTCGAGTAAATATCTCCTTTGAGTTCGGCTTGGTAGATCAAAAAGGGCTTGACTTCCCAATGTATGTTTCAGCTGTTTTCCAAGAGCTCTCCATCAAATCATTAACTAAGTCTGATTCTACTCAAAATCTGAGCTCAGACAAATCAGCTGGGCACTGCTGCCTGCTGAGGCTCACAGACATTCCACTATTTTAAATTTATATTAGTTTTCTTCCAGAAGTCAAATTATATATTTATTAAATGAATAAATAAATGGACCAAATGATTGATGTTATGGGGCTCTTTATTTTTTGAAAAAGGATATTGCATTGCTGAACTTGAGGTTAAATGATATTAATATATCTTTCCTTGCAGGACAGATTGGGAAATGGCTTCAAAATGAAGTATAAATGCATGACAATGTCTGCCAAAATTGGTTGAACTAAACAATAACCCAGCAATTTTAGTTATTTTAGCACAAGCTAATAGTAGTCAATTTAGTTTTCTTCACTTCCTCATTTTCCCAGTCTAAGCTTATTACTGCTTTTCTTTACCATTTAAAAAAGTCTGCATGAAATATTTATATCTGTAAACACATCTTTTAACCAATACAATTTTCCTCCAGGTGAATTTCCTCATATAATGCAGCTTTGTGCTCATTCTCCCTAATAGATGTATTTTTATGCTTACTTTTTTTTTTAGTTCTGAACTTCGGTTTGAAATGTGAAATATTGGTCTATCTGTGTACAGTATTCTAGTTTGCATATGAGAAGTTTGAATGTAATATACTGATATGTGAACTGGACACATTTCTGGCTAATCTCGACCCAGGAAAGAGCTTTCTACAGTAACACATTCTAGATTTAAAAAGGACTGTAGGTAGCAAATGTGACTATATGTTAGTTATATGATGTCCAGATTGTTATTCTGATGTCAGATCATCTATAATGCATATTCTCTACATGTATTTGTCCATGACAGATAAATTATAAACATAAACTATAATATAATGTAATTTAAAAGATGTTATGTCATTTACAAAAATCATAGATTTTTTCCTGAATCTTACTTATTCTCCCCATTTAGGAACGATGATAGCCTATCACTAAAATGATCTTTTTCAAATCAGTTCCTCTGAACATAAAACTTATACTGTAATTGATTTGAATTGAATTTCTATGCTCCAATAGCTTTGCACAGAATTGTAGTCTTCCAGTTTCCTTAAAGGCCTCCGCTATACATATATTGCCATACACCACTCTGAGGGAGATGGGCAATTAAGAAATGTGAAATATAAATAAATGTATTTCATGAGATATACAGAACATGGATAAGAGTAACAAACCTTCTCTGTCATAGTTTGCGTAGCCCCAACTTACTTCAATTCTGCAACAAGTTGCATCTGTTTTATTTCAATGTGTGTTTGGTCCCAGCTGACTCACTACAGATATCTATACTAGGCTTTATCTTGGGATAATTTTTTTTTTTTGCCTGAGCATGGTTGATTTTTGTTTTTTATATTATTTCAATCTAGCTATTTTATTTTAGTTTTTTATTTGATGGAGTTATCATTGACAGTTCTTTGGGATTCAAATAGTTACAAGTACTGTGAATAAAATGACAAACAAACATAGAAAGCACAATTCATTTGTTCACATTTAACTTAATTTATCTAACTTCAAAGGCGGAAAAAACTCATGTGTAAATATATAGAGTAAAATTGGCAAACCAAATGTCTATATTGAGACTGCCAGTGATGGATTGTATGTACAGGTATGGCTAAAATTAGTTCTTCAAACCCTTCTTGAACAGGCAAATAAAATGTTTGCTATAATCAAAATTGTTTTGATATTTTTAAAAATAGATTTCATTTCTATGTAAATATATAGTATTATCTTAAGGATGAAAACAAAATTGGCATGCTATCATATGGCACACCTCTCTGGTGACTAATATAGAAGGAGGAGGAAATTCATATTTTCCAAATTAATTGGACTGATTTATAAGAGGTGTAGATTTTAAGATGGCCTATTAAGATAAGTTCCCAATGGATAAACTTACCATTCATCAACCCGATATAAAAGTTATGCTGCTTGATATAAAATCTGAAAAATTAAACAATTTCTCTAACTGGCAATTGGATTTCCTGAGTGAAAAATGAAATGAAGAACTTTCTCAAACTTCTGTATAATTTGTTTATATATATTTTAAGAGTTTATGAGAAAAGTTACACAAAGCAAAACATTCATTTCACTCTTACTCCAAATACACAATTTAAATTCAGCTCATCTATCCAAATCTATTGCTGTTTCTGATAAATACATTTAAATACATATATAAATACATTAAATAAATACATGTATTTAAATTCAATACAATCATTTTGTACCACAGTTTTTTCAAACCAAAGAACACTAAGTTATTGCATTCAGACATTATGGAAATTGACCCAACAACCAGTTTTGACACCTTAATAAGCCCCAAAACACTAATTCTGAACTTAACCAATTGATATTATACTCAGAAAAGGGTCTAAAGTCATTATATTTGGCATAGAAATCATATGTTATTCAATTAGTATTAACTTCAGTAAATATATATTTCTTTATGCTACACTTAGAATAGAAAACAGTTCCAATAATAACTTTTCTCTGTTGCTTATTCTAGAGGGGATATTTTTTATTGGAACCTTAACTTTGGAAATCAGCCCCTGCCCCATTATTTTTAAGATTCGTTTTTTTAAAAAGTGATATTTCTTCAATCAGTGGGTGTTGTTAGACAAGAACTGGAGTCATTTTTAGAGAACACATATTCTTCTGCAAAGACTTAGGAGGAAACCAGCTTGGAGCATGTGAATTTTATTTTAGATCAAATGTATTTTTGTTTATTTGATTTAGATTGACCCAACTATTTATTTCTATCACAGGAGCAATTAGGGTATTTTGCGGGGGGGGGGTACGTAATCTCTGCTTTGCTTGCGATTGCATGAGAAACAATCATAAAGGATTCTGAATTATTTGCAGTTGGTATTTCAAAGTAATGCACTAAAATGGTGAACAGCTTCAATTGCAGGACACTCGTCAAATATGGAGAATTCAGGTTACATATTCTTAATCTGTTTGGCTTCTGTACTGAGCTGAAGGGTGTGTGTTTAAATATATTTATGAGCTCAAAGATGTTGAGGAAATGCATTTAATGATTTGAAATGACTCTTTCTCTATCCCACACCTACTGATCATGAGATCATTTGGGGGATGTTGGGAATTAACTTTAAATTATCACTTGGTTTTTCATTTCAGGCACTGTGGTACTTCATCAGACATATTTCATTCAGTAGAGAAATTGTTGTTTTCAGTAAATAAAATGAGTTAATCTCCTGGTCTCCATTTATTTAAAACAATTTTATATTGCCCTTCATCTCAAATTTAGAGGAAGCACTGAAGATAAAATATTGTAAGCTTATAAATGCTGTTATATTTTGGTTCATTCTAACAACCAGACTGTAAGCAAAACAACAACCAATACTTTTTGTTTCTTGTTCTATATTTTATATAAAATTGGGTTCAGGGTACTCTAACTTATGAGCCAAAAAGAATGTTGGATAATAGTTACTGAAACTAGGTAGACTTTTTAAATCTGACCTGCTCCAGTTATTTTAATTATATCCTTATAGTGATGCTTATGGTGATGGGAATTATATTCCAATGTATTTGAAATACACTTTAGTTTTTCTCCTCCATAGTATTTCAAGACAGCAGAAGCAAATGGGATTTCAAGGGAAGTGCCTAGAGAAATGGAACATAAGGAAGTTAGGCAAGGAAAAAAATTGCTGTCCTAAATCACATGCTTTGATCTTAAAATTAGGAGAGAAACAACATTTTATGTGTGAATTTTTATTCCTCAATTGATAACCGTTAGATGCATTTGTAATCAGACTTCAGAGAAATGCATTGTGTTTGAAGTGTTAGGAAAAGAAATAAAAGTTCTGTTGATGCTGTTCTGAAAAATATCAACATTTTTATGGGCTGTTATATATTGTACTCAGGTAGGTACAGTACAATCAGAAAGTATTCACTTTTGTCAGTTTTGTTATGCTGCAGCCCGATTCTACAGTTGTACATATATGAACAAAATTGAAGGGAATCTGAATACTTTCTGAATGCGCTGTATACGCACTACAAGGAGATAATTATAAACTTGAAAAGTCATTCTGTGATGCATCCAGCTTTTGTGTATCAGTAGATACCTACACACCCTGTAGTACCTTCTCCAACTGCAGGTCCTTTAGATGCTGGAATTATGAATTCCAGAATTCCCAGAAAGTAAGAAAGCTGGCTGGAATTGTATATTCTGGAAACATGTTGTGTGCTGAGATCACCAAGTAAAAGCACTAAGAAGTGGTATATAAGTCTGATATATATATATATATATATATATATATATATATATATATATATATATATATATACACACATATATGTTTTCTGAGGTTTTCGTGGGTGTTTGTATGTAGGTCTTTGGTTGTTCGGGTTTTCTCCCGCGTAGAATTGGAAATGTCTTGCCGACGTTTCGACGAAGTCTCATTCGTCATCTTCAGGCTGGTGTTCTTGGCTTCGTGCTTCCAGGTTTCCAGGTTCTGGTTTACAGAGTGAGATAGGCATTTAACAACTATATGTAAGATTTCTTTCAGCATCTGCCTTTTAACCCTGATGATGTCAAGTGTATTTGACGAAAGCTTGGTTGATTAAACTTTTATTTCTTAAATTTCTCTTGGTGATCATTATTTTAATAAAAAATGGAAATTCCCAAGAGTCAAATTTTTACTTGTATTGTTAATGTGTGTGTGTGTGTGTGTGTATATATATCAGACAATTGAGCCCAAAATTTCTGTTATTAATGAGCTATTTGTTAAATGAGTTTTGCCCCATTTTATAACTTTTCTTGCCACAGTTAAGTGAATCACACTGCACGTGTTCAGTTAATAATACAGTTGTTAAGTGAATCTGGTTTCCCCATTGACTGCTTGTCAGAAAGTCGCAAAAGGTGGTCACATGATGTCAGGAAACTACAACATTCATAAATAGGAGTCAGTTGCCAAACATCTGAATTTTGATCACGTAACCACAGGGATGAAAAGAAGAATGAAAGAATGAAAACAGTCATAAGTCACTGTTTTCAATGCCATTGTAACTTCGAACAGTCACTAAATGAACAGTTGTAAGCCAAGCACTATCTGTACTTGGAATTGTTTCTTCAATATATTACAGAGACATCGCTCTGTTCCACAAATATTGGATTTAAAATGGAAACTGCCAGGATATCAGAGTCTCAGAAGGATTATACATCCTTCTAATCTCTCAAATTAAATTAAGCCAACATACTTTTCATATACTTTTGCTAATAAACTACTCAACTTTAAAGACAAACAACTTTGCACATGCTCAGAGTCACAACTTATGAGGGGATGTGAAATATAGTTTTATAAACAAAAATACCCAACAATTTTATCTCTTAGAATTCTAGTTGTCTTGTATTTACAGCTGTACATCTAGCTGCTAGTTGCTAGGAGGATGGTTTGAGAAATAAACTGAGGAGGAGGGAGGAAAAGGGTACAGGGAAGGTTAGTTTGAAGATATTGATTGCAAGACACACTGAACCATAACTAACAGTCATGTTTTAGCTGAACATATTGTGTAAACTCAACCCCTACAGTTAATTTATGATTCAGTGAGTCATGGACACCCATATCATTAAATAAATCGTACTTAAACCAAGCATGAGTAAGCATATTGTATTGGCAATGAAAATATTAAAAGAGGTGAATAATTTCTGCCTTTTAGGATTGACTATCAACATTAAATGACCAATGGTCAGGATATATGTCACAAACTAACACACGATAGGGTAGGAATAAAGGTCTTGGAAACTATTGAGATATTGTCATGTGTCTATCCCTACAAAGATCAGAATTGTACAGGGAAGGACTTTACCTGTAATTCTCTATGGAAGTGAAAGATGGGCTTTGAAGCAGCTGTATAGAATATTCATGCACCTTTGAACTCCAGGGTTAGAGAGAATGCCATACACATTCTTAGAAACAACTGGCTCATAAATCCAGTTCAGAGTTCTCGTGTAAAACAGAAATGACCAGGGTCAGATTGTCATATTGGACATATGAAGGCCTAGCACTCTAAAAAAAAAAGTTTATAATATTGGGGAAAGTAAAAGGAAAGGGAAGAGGATGACCTAGAGTTGGATGGATGGACTCAATTATAGCCACAATGTGTGACTTTTGGAAGAACTGAAGAATAAGGTTGGAAACATATCATAGAACGTAGAAGTACAGAATTGGAAGGGACCCTGTAGTTCTTGTAGTCCAACCCCCTACTCGAGTAGAACAGAGGTCCCCAAACTTTTGGGCAGCAGGGACTGGTTCCGTGGAAAGGTTTTTCCATGGACCGGAGGGCGCGTGGTTTTGTGTGCTGCCTGCATCTCACAGATGGGGCTTTGCTTGTTTGTGTGGACCGGTTGCTGGCATGCCACCTTCCAGTACTGGTCCATGGACTGGGGGTTGGGGACCCCTGGAGTAGAAGACTCTATACCATTTCAGACAAATGGTTGTCCAGTCTCTTTTTGAAAGCCTCCAATGATGGAGGCAAGCTACTCCATTGGTTGAGTTCTCTCACAGTTAGGAAATTTCTTCTTAGTTTTAGGTTGCTTCTCTACTTAGTTAGTTTCATCCAAGTCTATATGGCTGCTAAGAGTCAACACCATCTTTGTGATATATGATTATATACCAAAATCTATTTATACACATATTTCACACCCATTGACGCAAGACACCAAAACGTTTCCTGGCTAAGTAAGGCATGAACTGGAAACCTGTGCCCTTCTGGATATCACTGAATATATTACTCCCCAAAGACCAAACTGATGTGTCCAAGAATGAAGATTGCTGGCACTTACAAATCAGCAATATCTGAAGGTCCACAAGAACCTCTATTCTCTAGTTTCCCCCTTTCTAATGGTTTATCATAATTGTCATCAGCTGCAATCAGCATGACCAACCCAGATGTAAACAATTAAAGCATCTGGAAAGTACATTTATTGATTGCAGCACTTCCCTTCCCTCCAATTATCATTTTGCATAATTTGTTGTTGGTTTTTTTTTGTTTTTGTTTTGGAGCATTTTTTCTCCTTTATTCAGAAAATAGTGAAGGGAGATCTCACCGCTAGGGGATCGAAGATTAATCAGGACCTTTTCTTATCCTACCACAGCTCACCTAGTCAGATTTACTCTGAAGAACAACTGTAACTGGTAAAGTGAATAGAATTTTCTCTCGGCACCAGCCTTCAGGGAAGACTTTTTATAGCTGGAGAAGACGCAAGTGAAAGCACATCTGGGAGAATATTCTGCGTTTCCGTGAACAGCTGGACTCAAAGGATGAGAAACAAAAGCTTTTATTAGCCCCACCCGGATTGCTTTCAGGATCGAAAGCTGCCGATTTCACATCAGGTAAGAGGTTGTAGCCAGACTTTCTCCGACACTGAGAAACCAATCCGCTGGTGCGACGGTTTCCTTTTATCTGCTGGAATTTAAAAAACAAACAAACAAAACATTCGGATTTTCCGACACCCTGTCGTCTCGCAAGGCAAGCGCTTCCTTGTTAACGCACCGCGATCCTATACCGTATCTCGAATGGGTTTCTGCATTTGGCCGGGTTGCAATTGCACAGCCCTGGAGATGGCTGCTTCCCAAATGCTGGGCTTTTCCTTTCCCTACGCCGGTTGAGCATCCCACCTGCTTCCACCCATTCCCTAATAGCAGCGGCTCACAAAAAGTGAAAGTAGCCAAGCAGAGGACGCATATCAAGGGCTCCTGCGCTCTATCCTGCCTGTCGCCCAGGCGTCTCCCGCGCCTACTTTCCCGACTTGCTAATCAGGTCACCCTAGGATAAGAGGGAACCGCTTGCTGGGCGATGCTTACTCCGAGAAATGCGGGCCTCCCTTGAGCTCCAACCCGATTTGGCGGCAACAACTCCTTGCTTTCGTCGAGGTGGTGGATAGGAAAGAGTTAAACGCCGGCTCTTTGCCTCCCCTCCGGTGTAGTGAAGCGAGCGAGCGAGCAGCAGCGGAATTGCTGGCTGACTCGAGAGAAAAGGCAGAGAAGGCTGGTTGCGATGCTCCAACTACAGAAGACTCGGTGATCCGATATATTGCACGTATATTGTCTTATTTTGCTTTTTTTTTCACATCACCCCCCCACCCTTCTCTCCTCTGAAGCTTCCCACCCCCTTCTGCGGGACTTTCGCGGCGCGTGTTCAAGCCCTGGAAGGAGCCGCTCGTGCACACGCGCGCCCGCCGCCCGCCCAGCCTCACCTAGATCCCAGGGTTGCTTTGCCTGGCTTGCTAGGTGCAATTGCTGGAGCCGCTGTTTCCTTCTGCACCGGAAAGTTTCCCCCGCCTAAAGCAGCATCTTTGCAAGCGGACCGCGCTGCAAAAGCTTTGGCGAGAAGCGTTTTTCTTGGGGCGCGTCAGAATTTCGGCTTAAGATCCGTTCCAAAAAAAAAGAGGAAGAGGAGACGCTGGAGTAGGAGAGACACAACCCCCCCCCTCTGTTTCCCCCCTTTTCTTGAAGGGTTGTAGGATAACAAGGAAAAGGGGAAACGGCTCTTGATCGGGGAGCCTTTTATTTCATTCGCTGCCGCCACCACCCCTTGCTTTTTAGTGACCATTCATCTTGGGGGATTTATTTGCGGAAAATAACCAACTAAGAGAACCAAGCCAACTTGGAAAGAGGAGACCCCCGCCTTGCTCTCTCTCCCATCCGCCCCAACGGTGTTCGTGGGTTTCCAGTGTAAGGATTGCTCTCTGGGTTTGCTTTTTTTTTCTTTTTTTTTTTGTCTCCGTGGCCAATATCCAAAGGAACTCTGGAATTAGAAAGAAGCCGACCGCCGATCGTATGTGTGTCTGCGTGATACCCAGCTGCATCTGTTTCACACGGCGCCGAGAAGAATTCAGGCGGCGTGCAGGTAAGGGAAAGAAACAGGGTGCCTTTTCCCTTGGATTTCCCTTTTCTCTCTCTTTCTTTTCCCGTTTTAAACGACGCCTTGCATTGGATTCCTGCTCTCTCCTTTAAAAGTCCATCTCTGGGCGCATCTCCTTTTCCATTTCTTTACCACCAGCCCCGTTTTGGTTCCGAGGAGAGGGAAAGTTACTGGCCCCGTAAAGGAGACCCGAATTCGCCGATGGAAGGGAGGCGAAAACGGCTGAAAGGGAGATAGAGGGACCTCCGCATCACCCCTTCTTTCTTTCTTTCTTTTTTTAAAAGAGGCACTTTAGGTTTGTTGAATTTCAACTGTGAATGTTTGGCGCGTTTTCCCTTGGTGCTTTCTGTACAGCTGCTGAGAGGGGAAGCCAGGGGAAGCGGGCAACCCAGCCTTTTCATGCTTTAGGAGCAGCGTGGATGGGTGGGTGGATGGAGGAGGACGGGAAGGCACCGTGGCCCAGGCTCCTACGGCTCCAAAGTCAAACGCGGTTGTCTGTGAGGGATTGCACTCCGGAATCGGCTGGGGATTGTTGCGCGTCCTTTTTCGTCCACTAGAGGTTCCCCGGGAGCGCGGGATTGAAAAAAAATAAAATAAAAATCGAAGGGAGAAACCCCCCGGAAAATGGGGTTCGTGTCATCCGTACCTCAGGGAGAGCGGCGGTCGAAACGTGGCTGTCTCTACTTTCGCCCCTTCTCGGCGGCTTCTAATTTCTGGCCGGTGGGTGAAGGGAGACGTGTGTATGTGTGTGTGTGTGTAGACAGCGAGCTTTGCGCTCTCACTTCTGTGCTTGACTGTGGAAACCTCGCTGTTTTCATATGAGGGGACGGAGGGAAACTCCTATCCGTAGTCGGCATTTCTCTCAGAGGGCTGCTTAATGTTTCAGAAATAATGGCTTAACTTTAGGTGTCCTATTTCATATTTCCTACTCCGTAGGTGATATTTTTCTCAAAGAGCATTTTAGGGTGACCCATTTATTTTAACATGGTGGAAGGTGGCAGGCTTGGAGTTATCTGGAGGAAAGGTGAGGAGGAGAGTTTGGGTTATGCTCTCCAGCTGTTTCTGCAGAGAAAGAAAACTAATGGGTATACATCCAATCCATAGGTTGAAACCAAATAGATGTTTTGGTGGATGCTTTTTTTGAAATCCTCTGCACATTTTCTTAATTAAAATATTCCTTCTGTGATCTTGATCCTAGTGATCCAGCCCCTTGTTCATTTTCTGCCCCATTGCTGTGATGGTTAATGCAGCTCACACATACAGAGTTTGATAAACCCTTATTTTCTGATTTCTTCACCCTTTCTCAGAAGCCCTCAAATGCTTTCCAGTTGTAACGTACTTTGTCAGCTGAATAGTATCCAAGAATGAAATTGGATATAGTAGAATCAAGCATACTAAAAAGGAAAGCTTTGTCCCCTGATCTAGTGATAGCACTCATGGGGAAGAGCATGAGTTAAGAAAATTCTGAAGAATCTTCAGTTTGTAACCAAATGTTGGCATATTGTCATCAGCCATTGAAATCCTTTATTTCTTCTGGCTATTCTGCCATGAAGCTCTGGTGACAAAAAGCTGTTGGCGCTTTTTTGCTTTGCCCCCAAGAAAGAAAATGTGGGTTCCAATGTCCAATATTATGTCTCCTTGTGGCTTTAGTTTCTCTGCCAGAGAATCACTGTACTAACATTTAATGAATACTTTAGGATTGCCAGGAAAACCCCAAATGAAGACTGCTGGGTAGAGATGGCAAGAAAAAAATAAGTTTTCTCCAGAGGTTCTGCTTCCTTGTGTCTAGACACAAAGTGGTAGGGTCAGTTAAAATGATCCAGGAGTGATTAACTTGGGAAAAACAAACTGACTTATTAATCCAGTTCTAAACGTTGTGTATATATACACATCCACACATATATTTATATTATGAAGGATTGCCAAAAGCCTTATTTTCACTTATATCACGGCCAGATGTTTGCTTTATCATAACTAAACATGCTTGATAGGTTACAGGGCATGGATAATGCTTGAGGATTATAGTCTTGGAGATTCCACATGTGAACAAGACTCACTGAACTTGGTAGACTTGACCTCTGAATGCAGATATCTAGAACTGTAGTATTACTATAGTAATAATGATTGGGATTATTATTTTAAGATATATTTCTAGTATCTAATCTAATTCACATGTGTTCTATGAAATACCATGCATGCTTAAAGCTCATTATTCATCTAACACATGAGGGAGGCTAATATATTCTATAAAAACTGGCCTTTTCCTGAGTTAAAGGTTTAATTAATATTAACCTGTATAAGTATAGCACATCTTCATAGCATATCTTAGTATGGAAAACGTTTTAATAAAGACAAATACTGTCATTTGTATATTAGATGTACATTTTGACCAGGCCAGCTTAATTTTCAGCCAGTAGTTTCAACCAGTCAGGATTGAAAAGCTTTTAATTTCAAAGATCTTTGTGACGTAAAATTTTGTATGCTGTATAATAATCACATTATTGATTGCCTTTATCAGAAAGCTGTCTGCTGTTTTCTGATAAAAGGCTTAAAGACAGCAGCAGATAATCTGCAGTAAGTTTTGTGACTTGCTTTCTTACTGCAAACATTCCTAGAATAGCTGTGTCAGGATCTGTCAGGTTTTTTTTCTCTGTTTTTAAAACTCAATTTTATTTGAGATTTTACTGGATCATTTTTATACAAATATAGCTAAACTATACCACAAAACTGGAGAGATAGTGGGGGGGGGAGGAAGGCAGAAAAGGCTGCTTTCATTTTGATTCAACATTTTAATTGTCCTAAGTGTGAAATTCATCATGCAGAGATAAATATAAACTAATATAAAGTATTATATTCCCTGGAGTGGTTTCAGGGGAAAAAAAGAAAACCACATGAATTAGACCTCAAAGCTGTATAATTGGCTCCCTATTGTATGTTTGGAGAACTAGAGAATACCTCTGGTAAAGCATGAGTTAGGTACAATGCCCATTTTAGAAGGGAGGGAAAGGATAAGGAAACATGGAGTCAATTTCCTGTGCGTATTTAATTGCATTTCAGTGAGAATTACTTATCAGAAGTATTCTTACAGTTGCAGCTTGAGGGGAAGAGAACAATCTTCCTAGAAAAAAAAAATCAGCATATGTGTCTTCACTATGAACTGCCAATGCTCTGCTAAGGCAACACCCATTACAGGGAGCACAATAAGAAAAATGGTCTTTTCTGCATAGCAAATGTGAAAAATGGAGGCATATGTACTTCCCAGTGTTATGACTTGACTATTAATTATTTTATTTGACACTTTGTTTTCTAAGAAGAAAAAGAGCTTCATTTATCTATGATTTTAAAAAAAAGCATCTGTGATATGTTCTGATATTATCGAAGATCGTGACACTGCTTTTAAATTAGTCAAATTCCTCTGATTTATCCTTGTTGATTTTGCTATTTAGGTAAGAGAGCGAGATGCAATATGTTTTGTGCTGCTGATGCTTCAGTAAAATGACACATCTTGCTGCATTTATTTTGTGTCTAGACATTCTGTGAAAGGTCTCTAGGTGGAAATGTTTTCCTGTGTAGAAAGAACAGAGGAAATACAACTATAAGAGATGTTCTATGACAGCTAAGCTATCTCTAAACCTTATAATCCATTTAACAGGTACCATTGAATTAAACTAAATATCCCGGGACAATATTGTTAAGTTGTAAGCTCTAATGGATGTGGTCTTAATGCTCTCCTAAGACATTTTATTGCCTGAAGGGAGAGGCAAAATGGAGTACTCATGTCTGTATGCTGGAACCACTATTTCCCACCATGGTTAATGTTTTATAGTACTGAGCACAGCAGGCTAACACAAGGCTGTGTTTTGTGACATGTACTGTACCATATAAAGATCTCCTCATGATTTCTTTCCCCTTGTGCCATCTTGGATAGCAGCCATTCTCTGATCATTGGTAGGTTTTTCTTGCATAGTCTTGATGGGTGAAAGTTGGTCTCTTTGGTGCTAGAAATGCACCTTCTTGGTTGTTGTCCCAAAGTGGATAGGCATGCAGTATTCAACTGAACTGAATACTTGACCAAGTTTGATTATACACACAAGGAATTTGTCTCCGGTGCAGAAGCTCTCAGTGTACATACAAAGCAATAGAATCATCATCATCATCCCAATAAGTGGGGGTGAGTAAGAAAGATAGAAGGGAATAATAGATAAGGAATAATAATCATACATCCATTGTACATGGTAAATACACATAGATATTAGAAAGCATTGTAAGAATTGGGTGTTCAGAAGTGTGATGGCCTGATGGAAAAAACTATCCCTGTGTCTAGTTCAATGTTTCTCAACCTTGACAATTTTAAGGCATGTGGACTTCAACTCCCAGAATTCCACAGCCAGCATTGCTGGCTGTGGAATTCTGGGAGTTGAAATCCACATGCCTTAAAATTGTCAAGGTTGAGAAACACTGGTCTAGTTGTTTTGGCCTCCAGTGCTCTGTTACACCCCATCCTGAGGGGAAGAGTTGAAAACAGGATGTGAGGGGTCTGCAAATATCTTCTGAGCCCTCCTGATCCACACAATATACAGATCTTCTATGGAAGGCAGGCTGATTGCAATTGTCTTTCTGCAGTCTTAACTATCTGTTGGAGTCAGTACCTATCCTTTTTGGTTGCTGTACAAAAGTAGTAGTACAGCAGTTAGAGTAGTACAAATGCCAGACTCAATAATTCCACTGTATCAACAATTTCTGAGGCAGTCCGAACTTCCTGAGTTGGCGCAAGAAGAACATTCCTGAGTTGTGTCTTTTTAATGCTGGTTGTAATGTTAAGTATCCATTTTGAGTCCTGGGAGGTTGTAGAAGCCAAAAATTTGAAGGACTCTACTGCTGATACTGTGCTGCCAAATATGGTAAGAGGTGGTAAAATAGAAGGGCTATTCCTAAAATCCACTCTCATCTCTATAGTTTTAAGCGTATTCAGCACCAGATTGTTACGGCTGCACCACAGGGCCTGTTGTTAAGTCTTCTGCCTATATGCAGACTCATTACTGTCTGCAAACTTCAGAAATTTAACAGAGGGGTTCCCTTGAGGAACAGTCACTGGTATAAAGAGAAAAGAGCAACCGAGAGAGTACACAGCCCTGAGGGACACCTGTGCTCATTGCCCAGGTGCTAGATGTAATTTTCCCTAGCCTCATCTGTTGCTTCCTATCTGTCAAAAAACTGATCATTCACCCACCTACAAGTCTGAGTAGGTGCAGTGAGTTGAAACTTTATTAAACTAGGTATCTTCCAGATGTTCTGGATGAGCTTTTCCCACTATCCTGGGAGAATTTATGGCATTTGGAGGATACCAGAGCTGCATTAGTAGACTGCATGGAGCCAAGTTAACGTTGATTCATCAATCAAAGTCAATGATTTTTTTTAATTTACAGTTGGTTCTATAAATATACTGATTCCACTCAATTACAATTCCTGAAATAAAAAAAAAACAATGGAATGAATAGCTTGCCTTCAGAAGTTGTGGGTACTGCAACATTGGAGGTTTTCAAAAGAGACTGGACAACCATTTGTCTGCTGTTCAAGCAGGCGTGTTGGACTGGAAGACCTTCATTATTCTGTGTTTTATTTCAATCAATATTTTAGTCCTTGACCATTATATTGTATAACAAAAGCTATATAAACTTACCAGCTATCGTATGAAACCTTTACAACACTGCATATGCATATACACATAAACATGCACCACACGCTTATATATTCTAGAATGATTCAAATCTATAAAACACTGTAGAACTGAACTAAAATAATGCTTAATTAGATTACAATAGTATTTATGTGTTATTTTTAAATGATCATTATCCAAGACAATGTAAAACTAAGACATTAAAAAGGTAATATAAAACAAGATCAAAATAGAAAATATAAATATAGACCATTTCTGGCCCAGTTAACAGTGCCTGTTTTTAAAATCCCACCCAGTGTTATATGCTGCTGCACCAAATTTGGCTACATTATGAATTGTGGAAGAGGTGATATCTAGAAGTAACAGGCCAGCAAAAAAAATGTTGCTTATAGGCTAATCACCCTGGGAATGATGGGTGAAGAAGTGTGTCAGAAGTACTTCTGAAGGATATACAGTGAAGACAGACGTAGGTGATTATTTCAATTTGTCCTGCATTCAGAAGGCAGAAAATTTCGATGAAACAATTTTTTCAACAACATCAGGAGAACTGAGGGTGCCTTAGAACATTTATCTATCTGTATGATAAACTGCAAGAACCGCTAAATATCTTCAACTTTCACTAAAAGGAAGATTTGGCACTCACGCAAGATCAAATTATTGTTCCATATTCATCATATGGTGTCTCAGAAGAGCTCTTGCCTACTCATCACCCACAAAAAATGGGAGGGGGAAAACCCAAGTAGTAAATAGCATTTGTTTCAATATCTGTAGATAGGTCTGTAATAAAAAAGATACAGTCTAAAACAAGTTAAGTATATATTGATCTTCACCATGACTGCCTCCAGTCATAGCCCAACATTTGAGAGACAGAGTTACCTGAAAAACAGCTCTTAAAATAACTGGAGGGCAGAATGACATCCAGAGGGGCAAAAAAATCAGACAGAGGGCTCAGCTGAGCTTGTAAAGAACTAGCACTAATAGCTTAGCATGAAAGAGTTTAAAAGTAATTGGTGTGCAGTGGCTTCTTTAACTTGGAAAAATCTTGAAACAGCAGTAGTTATTCTTCTGTACATATAATAGTCATATATTTTCCACTAAGCTATAAGTATGAATAACCCAAATACTGTATATAAAGAATGGTGTTTGTAAATTGAAGTTGGTTATATTTTTGGTTTCTTGGGATAAAACAATTTTGATTCTTTAATAATTTATTTTCATCTGATTCCCCTTGCTCTGTTGATCCATTGTGAAAGAATGATCACATTGTCAAAATAAAAATAAGCCAGAAAGGTGCTTTTGTGACAGTTCTGGAGGCAAACAGAGATCAGTTATGGAGGATTTCTAACTTTTCTATAAATGAGTTTAAGAAATAGAGTCAAATAATGGGCATTCTGTTTATAAAAACTGCCTAGCACAAAAATGTGTTTGTATAAAACTGGAGTCAAACCATGCTGAGATGTTTTTATCAGTTTAAATGAGATTGTGTAAATGAGAATGAATCTGAAGTAACTTTATTTGATTGTATTGATTAGTTAGAAAAGTATGTGGAAATAGTTGAATGGCAGAATGGTTGTGAGAAAACATGGGTTTTGAATTTGATCTTTCTGTGTACTTAATTTTGTTTAAACACAATCATTACATAATCATGCTTTCTCCATTATAAATGGCAGGTTTCTAGTTTCATAAAGTAAGATCCTTACCTTCAACATGGAAATTTAACAGTAGTTTCTTACAGTGAAGTTCTGAATTGAACTTTTATCTTCATTTTGCAAATGAATTTTGACCAGATAGATTAGCTGTTTATTTTCTCTTTTGTGATATTTACAAAGTGGAATTTTTTTTAGTAAAGTGAAATTGTTGCTTGGGACATGCATATTATTCTTTTTTTTACAAATAGAATCTAGTCTGTTTCTCAACAAGTTTAATAATTTAACTTCTGTTTTGTTACATGATTTTACTATAGAACTAATTTATTCCTAATATATTATTCCTCCATGAATGATAAAGAGATTGATTTGTGAGAGGGATTTTTTTTGGGGGGGAGAGGGGGGGCAATTTCTTTTTCAACTTTGTGACAGCCAGAAGTGGAGTCAATTCGCATAAAATTCTAGCTGTAACTTTGGCCATGTTGACTAAGGGTTATGAAAACAATTATTTCAAAACTTCTTGGTGGGCAGGATTTCCAGTTTGAAGACAACTGTTACTCCAAACTGGGAGATGAAACTTGTTGATGCTCTGCGAGCAAACCTGTTAATTTTTCCTATTGATTATTGAACCATTAAGTTCCTATATTTTAACCTAGTTTTTTTTTAGAGAAAACAATATTTTATGAACAGAAAGAAACCCAAGTTAATTTTTAAAAGATTTTAAAGTTTACATTCTTTTAAGTGGCAATTGGGATACATTTTTATTGTATTTTATCGTTTTGGGTTTTTTTTGTCTTAAAAAAAAGCCACATTTACTTTCTGGAAACAATGTTCAAAGAAGAACACTCAGGTTTTTTTCACATAACCAGAACTTACCAATAAGGCAATCATTAAAAAAATATTAAATAATAGCTTAATGTTTTTGTTTTTGTGTTATAACGTTTTTGTTTTTGTGCTGCCTTCCATCTAGAATTTCTCACAAACTAACATAACAATAAATGTGCAATCTATAAACAGCTTGAGCTACTGTTCTCATATTTGGTTGCTAGTTTGCTTCTGTGATTCAAGGTGATAGATGCTACCTATGAAGCCCTAATTGGCATAAGGCCTGGTTACTTGAGGGGACCACCTGTCTCTCATTGTATCTGCCTGGTCATTGTATTTGCCTGACCAGTTGGTGCATTCCAGGTTCCATCAGAATATACTACCACCCAGTGCTTTTTTTGTAAAAAAAAAAAAAAAAAAAAAAGGTGCCGGAACTCACGTCATACAACCCGCCTTGCCTACCCTACAAGGTTCCATCCAAAAAAGGTGCCTGAACTGCGTTCTGGGTGTTCTATGACAAAAAAAGCCCTGCTACCACCTATCGGGACCTCAGAAGCATTGCCTGTTCTGTAGTACTGCATTCAGGAATGAGGTTCTTTCCAAGGTATGAACAGTCCTTACCCTTCTCCAGACTTTTAACAATAACAAATTATACCCCTTTGTTCTTTTTCCTTATTCTCATCTAGGTTTATTCTCTCTGCCACCTCTGGTTTTTTTATATTTTTTTAATGTATTTTTTTCTGGTTTTAAATGTTTTTACCGATTTGTACATTGTCCAGCATTTACATAGCTTCAAAAATAAAATGGATAAAATACTTTTTTTTTTAAACAAGAGAGGATCTTTTACTGAAGTGTCTAGTCCAGGGGTCCCCAAAATCTAGTCTGTGGACTGGCACTGGTCCATGGCATGCTAGAAACCGATCAAAGCAAACAAATAAAGCCTCCTCAGCAGGCAGTATGTGAAACCAGGTCCCCTCCGGTCCGTGGGAAAACCTCTCTCCACAGAATGGGTCCCTGGTGCCCAAAAGATTGGGGGCCACTGGTTTAGCCCCAATGGGCTCTGGTCTAGATACTAATACTCAACCTATTTTTCTATCACTTGTGATCTGTAGCCCTCTAATACTTTGTGTGGAGATGGCCTGCATTGCTATTCATTTGATTACTAGCTTAGTTCTGTTTGCTTTTCCTGTATCATGCGCAAAATTATTCTTGGCATCTTTGAATGACATTTTAGTGACCCCGTATTCTGTCATCAGAATGCCAACCATTTTGTTTTGTTTATGTTCCCTATCTTCTTCCCCAGAAACCGACATTTGAAATAATATTCAAACCGACGTTTGAAATAATATTAGCTTCTCATCAGAAGTGCTTCTGATGAGAAGCTAATCTTGAATTCCCTTTGAATCCTGAAGCTGAATCCTGCCTGCTTTGCAAAGGATTTTTGTTTTTTATTGATGCGCTGCTGGCTATTTCGTTAGACCGTTTCTTGTAAAATTTATGCTGCATGGGAATAACTTCCATCTTTACATTATAACACATAGAGGAGTAATGTGCATGCTGTTTTCTGGCAAAACAAATACATAGATTTGTATGACTATCACCATTATGATGTATCAGAAATGTATGCATGTGTGTTAAGAGTCAATTTGGTGTAGTGGTGAAGGCTAGAAATTGGGAGGCCGTGAGCAATTATTCTACCTTAAGCACAAAGTAACTTAAGTGACCTTGGGCCAGTCGCTTTCTCTCAGCCCTAGGAAACAGAAAATTGCAAATCACTTCTGAAAAACTTTGCCAAGAAAACTTTGGCACATCCCTATGTGTCCAAGCGGTCTCCAGAATTTGGACCCAATTTAACAGAAGAAAAAAAAAAGTA